>NW_025999913.1:5113253-5125977 GCF_001458135.2 Marmota marmota marmota | reverse complement strand
ATATATATATATATATATATATATATATATATATATATATATATATATATATATATATAATATTGTCGGGAGCTGCCACATAGGAACAGAGCACCCCTTAGCTTTGAGCAATGAGCATGTGGAGATGTGGCAAGCAGCCATGGGCTGTGAGCATTGAGCACACAAAGAGGACTGAACCAACGTTGCCTCTCTGGGTGGGCGACATAAGCATCTTTTCATGGCTCTCCATGATCCCCACACAGCGCATGAGATGGGTGTGGCCTTCTTAGATGTCAGTCAACCTGCTGACAGCAAGACATCATGCAAGACATCATGAAACCTGACCCCTTGCCTCCTTTGAATGGCTTCTCCCCAACAAAAGGGTTCAGCACAGTGCTCCTAGCTCTCTTTCTTGCCTGCCTTGCCCCTGCCTTGCCCCCCTGGTGGGAGCTGAGGCTGAGGAGCGGTCACTGAACCCAAAGAAAAGGTACTTTCTGTGTCTGTGTCTTTATTTAGTGCCCAAATTCACTTGGAGTGACCCTGGCCAGTTTAGTCATGTGCTGCGACACAATATAATGACTATTTGCACGGCATTTACCTGGTACTGGACAGTATGAGTAATACTAGACAGTATGAGTAATACAGAGACGATTTAAAGGCTACTTAAGGTGTGCATAGATCATAGATGCAGACACTGTACTTATATAAGAGACTAGAGTATCTGTGGATCTTGGTATCTGTGGGGATCATGGAACCAATACCCAAGGATACTGATGGAAACTACCAAGTAGATATGAAGAAATGTATATTCCCACATTTATTCATAAAAGACAGCTTATTATTACACAGTTAGGAATCTTGAATTTTAAATTTACTAAAATTGTAAGAATTTCATGCTCTGCTTTCCAGGTTATTGACTATAAACATGGTGAATGTCCACTCTTTTCCTCTCCCTGCACCTGTCTGCCAGGATTGCTGGCTAGTCTGCTGTGAGGCATTTGCTCTCCTTCACCTTCATTACCCACCTCTTGCCATTGTAAGATGAGTGCTTCAGCTGCTGGCGCCATTCATAACTTCCTTTCAGTATGAAATCAGAAACGTCAAGACAGGGAACTGACCCTGTACGCCCTTGGAAGCTTGCTTGTCTCAGAAGACTTTTAAAGAACAACTGCAATCCAAAGAAAATTCTCTGCATTTTGAGTCCACGCAGGAGAACATTGAAAACCTTTTTTTTTAAATTTTTATTGTTGGTTGTTCAAAACATTACATAGTTCTTGATATATCATATTTCACACTTTGATTGAAAACCTTTTTATTTTATTCCTCATATGCAATCATCATAGATGGTGGATTTCCCAATTTTGATGCCATATGTTCCCAGTGAAATTGCTTATCTTTGAAGGTTCCCATCTATTAAAGTTTTCCCCAAAGATCAGAACTCAATTCTAACATAGCCTTTCCCAGAAGCCTTTCCTGACCACACCAGCCACAAGAGCTCCTTCTCTCTACTGAAATCCTTGTTTTCTTTTCAAACCACCATTCGGACATCTCATAGGCTCTGCTTATTACTTGTGAACAGAGCGTTCCCCTTAGTTAACTGTGGGTTTCCCAAAGCCAGACTGTGCTTCTAAACCTTTGCATTTGCTTAAGTACATAGTAGAGTACCAAATATAGCTTAGGTTCTGGACAAATATTTGTTAACTGGATGAATAAAAATGTGTAAACACCTGTATGTACAGTCCTGTGCTAACCCCTATATTATCTGCTACTCTTTTGCTTTATTCTGTTCCCCAAATATGATCTAGTTCTCTGCAATCAGAATATATCACTCAGCCATGGGGGAGAGCAACCTTTTTACAAAAATTGATGCACCTTTAGATCATAACCAAATTAATATTTTGTAGGCATAGAAAAATCTTTTTCCCTGTTTTAAAATATTTTAAAGGTTATTATTGCATTTTACCCTGGGGGTGTCTGACAAAGACTTTGAAAATTATAGTATCCCCCCCCTTATCCATAGTTTTCTGTCTGCAGTTTCAGTTAACCACAATTAACCAGAGTCTAAAAATATTCAATGGAAAATTACATAAATAAAAAATTCATAAGCTTTAAATAACTTTTATTACAGTCTATTGTTATGTTTTATTATTAGTTATTGTCGTGAACCTCTTACAGTGCCTACTTCATATATTAGGCTTTATATAGATATGTTTGTATAGGAACAGAGTGTACACAGCGATGGGTACTATTTATGGTTGGGGCACCCACTGGTCTTGTAATGCTCCCCCAACAGGTAAGAGGGTACACTGCATCCATTACCTCTAGGTAAAGAGCTCTCAAATGGCAAAGATGATTGATTCATAAAAACAACAGAATGTTACATAAATATGGAGGGTGAGAATACATAACCCCCAAATTCTTCCCCACCAACGTTCAATAATTGTTTGATATGCTTGATTCAGACTTGTCATAATCCGACATATTTAAAGGTTGAATGTTGTCCATAGTTGAGAAACTTGATAAAAACCTCTCCAACACTGGATTCAGTATATGGTTTGAATCTACCATACACTGGTAGGATGAACAAATATGTACAAATAAAGGCAATCAAAAAGTGCTTCAACAACAGCTCCATGAAAACATTTTCTATCAGGCATAGGTAGTTCGTATTATATATTTCTAGCCATGCTGCTACCTTCAAATGAAGAGGGAAGTTTATAAGACACTATATAAAATAACATAGGTATTCAGTTTAAGGACTTGGTGGGTATCTCAGGACAGTTCTTGGCAGATTTGTTTTTACAATAAAATCTTGTGATTTCAATATTTTTTTCTGTAGAGGGAAAAAAAAAACAAACATGGATGTTATCACATACCTCAGCAGGAACAATGAACTTCTCAGTCATCACCCCTCCCCCTTAAAAGCAATTTAATGCACCACTGGAGGTTGCCTATTAATTGGAATAGAAATAAAGTAGCCTGTGAGAGTTGGTCAGGAAAATGTGTGTGAGTGTGTGTGTGTGTGTGTGTAATATTTCACCCACAAAGTAAACAAGCAACACTAGTACGTCATTTTCTAACTACAGGGCTGTTTCATAAACTGTAAATGCTAACTTGGGAAAGGTAAATCATAGCAATTTAATTAATAAAACAGTTTAGACACTTAAACCCATATGTGCACCCCGAGGGGTATCACATCAATAATAGAAGCTTGCAGGCATATTTTAGAAATTTTATGCAATCATTTGCAGATCTTGTAGTCAATAATTGTTACAAACTGCATTAACTCTTCTCCCACCATACCCCAGAAGTGAATTTTCATGTGTGAAATGCTATTTTCACTTCAGATGGTCTCTTGGGGTGTCTAGGACTTGGGGAGTGTGGAGTTACTTTCTTTGAAATAGCAGGAGTGGGTGAGGTGTGACAGCACCCCAATTTTACCAAACAGCTAAATGTGGAAAATGAGAATCCTAGGAAGGCAAAAAGGATTCTAAACCTGTCCCTCCTTAAAGGCAAGTCATAGAAGGTAATTAATGCCAAGAATGAAAATTCAACATTTGAATTTGTATTTTTTTTAGATATTTTTTCTCTTTTGACCTTTTAAAATTATGTCTGTAGAACCTTCAAACGTAAAAATGAGGCAGTCACTTTGGAAAAAAGTTGAGGAGTTTATTTAAAAGCATAAATATAACAGTGATATTATACCATTGCCCAATCTCTCCTGATCTTCCATCAAGAGGAATAAATCCTGGTGTTATATGGCCCATAGGGTGAAGATAATTATCAATAATGCATAGTATAGTCCAAAATAGCTAGAAAAGAGGATTTGAATAGATTTATCATAAATAAATGATAAAAAGTTTTAAGGTGATGGACATGCTAATTACCCTGACTTGATTATTACCCAATGTATATGGGAATCTAAATATCACATTGTACCTCATAAGTATTACGTTTATTATGTGACAGTCAAAAGCAAATAAGTAAAATTTCAAATTTTTTAAAGCAAATTTATCACATGAACAACACTTTCCAATGAAAACATATGCCCACCCAAAAATATGTGTGTGTGTGTGTAATATTTCACCCACAAAGTAAACAAACAATACTACTACGTACTTGAACATTCATATTGAGATTATTCATAGATGTAAAAGGTGTATATAACTTAAATGCCCATCATTCTTGAATGGAGAAAACAATGTGGTATATCCATGCAATGGAGTGTGTTCATCAATACAAAGGAACAAATATTGACTTGTGTATAACGTGGGTGAATATTAAAAGCATTTACTGAAAGAAGTCAGATACAAAAGTTCACATATTGTATGAAACATTCAGAAAGAGCAGCCACAGAGGTAGAAAGTAGGTTGAAGTTATCTGAGCCTTGAGTAGGATCTGAGGATTATAGGCAGAGGGGGCTTCTTAAGATGATGCAAATATTCTAAACCCAGAAGTGGTAATAGTTCCATAACTCGGTAAATTTAATTGGATATGTAAAACTAATTTAACTGGGTGTGTAAAATGAGTAAACTTTATTATATGGAATATGCTTTGATAAAGTTGATTTAAGAATTATGCCCATAATGTTATTGATGTTCTTTATCATTACTACAAAAAACAAAAAGGAAGCCATATTGAATTCTACCTATTTTAAGAGAGTCAGTGAGTGTGAAGTGCTTTGTCACCATGTGACCCTAGGCCTACACAACTGTTTTTTTTTTTTTGTAATAATACCTATCATTGGTACAATCTGCATATATTCAGATCCCCAGTTACAAAGCATTAGTCTTTTCCCCTCTGTACTTCCCATCAGAGCAATAATAATAATCACTTCCATTTATTGGTTCCTTACTATGTGCTATGCCTGCTACGTAAGCATTAACTAAGCATTAATGATTTAATCAATGTAATATTCCTTGTGTGATATTTTTACATCCCCACTCTCACCAGTCAACTGAATCAAAGAAAAGCTGTATCATTTGCCCAAGTTCTGCAGTAAGTCATGACCCTGGGTTGTGAACACAGACGGTGGGCTCCCGACTGCAGACTGTTTTGCTAGATCCTCACTAGTAGGGGCTGAGTTCTCTCTTGTGGAACCTGAGATTGGTCATCCCTTGTTCCTGGCAGCTTTAAAGGAAGTGAGTGTAGACTACCTAAGTCTCACTCAAGGGAGCATGGAAATAGACCAGCTGGTTGTCAATGCTGGCTGCTTTGGGGAGTCATTCAGCAGCAGAAAGATGTTTTGTTGTTGTTGTTTCTAGTGCTGGGAATTGAACTCTGGGCCTTGCACATGCTAGGCAAATGCTCTACCACTGACCCACACCCACAGCTCTGGCAACTGAATTTGTTTGCACAGGCCTTTTGTCATTGTTTGGCTTATTATAATTGGTGCATATTATTCTTGTATGAAAAACAAGCTAAAAAAGTAATTATCAGAAAAAGAAGTACAATCAGCCCTCTGTGTTTGCAGATTCTGAATCCTCAGCTTTAACCAATATCCAGCTGGAAATAGGAGGTAACTATCTGTAATTAACATGTACAGACTCTATTTTCTTCTCATAGTTATTCCCTAAACAACCCTGTGTAACAACTACTTACATAGCATTTACATTGTTCTAGGATTAAGTCATCTAGAGAAGATTTCAAGTATTCAGAACTATGTGCACCAATCATTTGTAAATGCTGTACCTTTTTAATAAAGAGACTTAAGCATCCACAGATTTTGGTATCTTTAGAGGCCCTGAGACTGATCCCTCTTCTATACCAAGGGGTGGCTGTGAGCAGTTTCTTTCTGGGTACAGTTCCTTCTAAATTTACCCAGTACACCATCTTTAGAAAGAAAAATTGAACAACTGTTTTAATCATGTGGCCTATCATTCCCAGAGGCATCAAAGCCTAGAAGAAATCAGACCATGAATAAAGAAACTTAATTTTAATAGAAATGGAAAATTCTTTCTGTGTTGTGAGCCCTGTGCTCCTTCAGCTCGTGGCTGCTCTCCCTGACAGGTAGTTCATTGCTATGCAAAACTCTATGAAGAGCTGTGCTTTCTGGCTACTGGGAGATTTCTTTAAATGTTTGTGAGGATCTTCTGAAAATACTTTGCAAACCTATATTTTTGCATATTTAAAGAAAGTCTCCATTTACAAATATAGTACAAATTTATTCCAAACAGTTATTTATGATCTGAATGGAACATACTTGAATGTAGGAGCGTTAACATAAAATAATACAGATTTTCCACAAAGCCCTTATAGATGAAATAGAAAAGTAATATGGACTGTGAAAATGGTGGGGAAATCACTTGTAGTGCCAATAATTAAAAGAAAACAGAAAATAAAATAAAAAGTATTCCCTAAATTAGATTAAAGGCTCACAATTGAAGATTGTGACCTGAATCTGCTTTATAGTGAGGGGTAATTGGAATGTCCTTTCTGTTATCACACATCCTTTGGGCCTCTTATTTTCTCACATGTACTGAATCTTCTCTTCTCCTCTCAGTCATCTCCAGTCCTATAATCCTTCTGAACTCCGTTCATCCATCTATCAGCCAGCCAGTCATTTATTCATCCATCCTAAACTCCTCTTACAGTGTGGGCCAAATCATTAGGCTCTTTAGCTTCACCAGCTTGAAACCCAAGGCCCCAGCTATACAATCATAATTGGTGGAAATAGATCTCAAGATCTCTCACCCTGTTGTCCTTCTGCTGTGTCCCATACACTATGGGCACCCAATAATTAGTTGTTGACGGACAGGCTGACTTCCCACCTTTCCACTGTCTGTAGATGGAGAAAATAATAAAACTATCTTTACTGAATCCAGTAAAGTTTTCTGCAAACTCCTTCCATTCAACTCCAGAGGACTTGAGGCTGGCTTTCTAAGAAGAGCAGAACACACTGACACTCAACCCTATTTGATTAAAACAACAACAACAACAACAAAAAACAAACAAAAAAACCCACCAGTCCAAGGTTCCATTCCACACACACCAGTTATTAAACCAGAAATATCTTGAGGTTGGGACCAAAGCCTCAGCATATATAAAAAACTCCCCCCAAAATTCTTATGTGTAGCCATGGTTCAGAAATCTGAATTTTACCAGTAAGTAGTGAGGGAAACTAGATTAGTTTTTTCTTTGCTAAAAAGGAGATTCCAGATTCCTCAAATTCCCTCTTTATGCCTTTTTATTATCTTTTTAGAGCAGGAAGAAATGAACTTTTTTATTTTGTAAAAGGCCATCTGATAAATGTTTTAGGATTCCTGGTCAAGAGACAAAATGATCAACTATGACAGCAGTTGTTATCACTGTCAAATGTTATATATTTAAAAATGTAAAAAAAAAAAATTCTTCATTTGTGTATCATATGGAAAGCAGGAAGCAGCCATGCTACATTAGCCTGTTTTAGAGTCAATGATGTCAAATCTAAAACCTGTTTTTAATGTTTTCTACCCCTTGACCTTCTGTACCCTTGAGCCCATAAGCATCCTTTCCCTCTTAAACTTGACTTTAATAACATGAAAGTCAAGCTTTATCTTGTGCCACATCTAACCAATGCCTCCCCTATCTCATTCATCAGCCCCTGTATTGTGTGTGTGCATGTGTGCGTGTATATCCCAGCTGTTGGACCAAGTTGCTTCTATGACTGTGTTGTCAATCAAGCTGGAGATAGACTTTTTTTTTTAAAGAAGTTGCACAGCCTGACAATGCTGGCCCCATCAGCTCCACAGATACACTGCTCTCAAGCTGCACTGCTCCTGAAAAAGTAGGGAAGAAAACTCTGCCTCCCTTTTTTAGTATGGAACCTAAGGCTGCCTGACCCAGGACTCGCTGCTCTGCCTAATTGAAACCCAAGGCCCCAGCTATACAATCATAATTGGTGAAAACAGTACAGCATCTCATGTTTCCATAACACCCCATGCTGCAAGAGTTTATATTTTTACCAAGGTCAGTTGAAGGAACAAAATTTATTTTCCTAATGTGAAAAACTGACATAAAATGTGTACTGAGAATAGTTGTCAGTTGCTCAATATATTCAAATCTCTATTCAAATGCCATCTCTGCCTCAAAGAGTTAGTAACGGACAGCTGTTCAGGGGAAACCACTCTTCCAGCTGGGAATGATGGAGCCTAGGAAAGGGCTCTTGCCTGATTTTGAAACTACTAAGCATTCTAATGAAGTTGACTTGATTTACATTTTAACAATACCACACAAATGTACTACATGGCACTTTTCCAATAACCACTTCAACATCATTCATTTTGACACCTCCCATTGTTATATGAAGCAGAAGGAATCAAGCAGAATTCTGTAATAAGGTGCATGGGGAAGGGAGATGGATTTCATTTTATTTTCAAATCAGGTAACAGAAATTCCATGATGTGCCTTCCCTGTCTGCACACACTCGAGTCCTGAGCTCTGTTGCCCACTGCCCTCTGGGTCACCTGTATAATAATTAACACTTGACTCTCTGATCCATGCTGGGAATCATTCTTGTCCTACTGCCTCAACAACAGTCGGTCTTAGTTAAATAAACACACACTTTAGAATAAGTGCCTTTCTCTAATGAAATGACCTGGTCAGGGCTTCTGCTCCTTATCTCCATGTCCTGTTCAGAAAACAGAGGCCCAATAGGTTATTCCGTATAGGCAATGCCCAGATCAGTTTAAATGTGATCAGTGAAATTTTGTTGACAGTGGTGGTGTTTGTGTTAAATTGTGCTGAAATGGGATCCTTCTGTATCGTTCTTCTATTCTCTCTCCAGTCCTAGAGGAAGAAAGAGGGTTGACTCATCATGCCTGGAGATATATCTATGAGGATGTTCCTAGGGTTTAAAATGCCAAAGGCCAAGCTCAACTTCAGCCAGGACACAACAATCAACAAAATTTCGCATCTATGATTATCAATGAGGATGGAACTTACGACTCTTCCTTTGGTTCATCCTTTCCTCGGCAGAGCTGGAAAGGTAATTCTGTGCACTGGCTCCTTGTTGATTAGCTGGGTCATTAGGTCGACATAAGAAGGGACATGGGGGGATTGGGATTGGGGTTCAATGGTAGAGCACTTGCCTAGCGCTTGTGAGGCACTGGGTTCAATTCTCAACACCACATATGAATAAGTAAAATAAAGGCCCATTGACCACAGAAAATATTTTTAAAAAAAAGAAAGAAAGAAGAAGGAGGGACATGGGTAGGTGACCTGGTTAAGCCTCTAGTACGCTGATCCCCTCTGCATTGTCATCCGTATGTGGCTGTTACACTTGTGCCTCTGGTACCTCCAGTAATGACAAAGTCACTCCTCTGTGAGGTGTTATTCATCATATTTCTTACAGTCTTCCTATGGAAAAAATATTTCCTTTCATTTATATTTCTTATAAAAACAACACAAACACTTCAACGTGTTTTAATTAAATGAACATCAGAGTCAAAGCAAACTTAGGTTCATGTTTTACAAACCCATGACACAGACACATGACTTGGCAAAGTAACATCTTTTTCATCTTTAAAAAAAACTAAAAATGGCATTATTATTATTATTATTACTTATTTCATTCATTTTTTCCCACAAGTTTTGATGAATATCTAATATATGCCAGTGACCCTCTTTGATACCAAGGACAGAGGAATAAACCAAACAGAAAACAATCCCTGCCCCTATGAAGCTAGCATGCTCTTGGGGGCATTCAGAAATGAACCAAATAAAAGAGTAAGTCACTGAGTATGTTAGGTAACAGGAACTATGCAAAACTAAATAAATACAAATTTAGAGAGAGAACATAGGGAAAGAAAACAAAGAACAGGAAATCAATATTTAAGCAAATGTTTGAAGAAGGTTAAGCCTTCAAAATCTAGCTACCTAAGAGAGAGATCCTTATGGTAAAAGTAACTGGGTTCCTTTTGACAAAATTATACACATTAGGAATTTGATTTCAATCCTCATTCCCCTCCCTTCTCCTCCCCTCCTCCCTCCCCCTATTCTCCCTCCTCTATTCTACTGATCTTCCTTCCACTCCTTTATTTAATCTGGGTTGATTCCATAATTTGGCTACTGTGAATTGTGCTGCTGTAAACACTGCAGTGACTGTATTGCTATTGTATGATAATTTTAGTTCTTTTGTATAAATACTGGGTCATAGAGTGGTTCCATTCCTAGTTTTTTGAGGTGTCTCCACACTGCTTCCAAAGTGGTTGTATTAATTTTCAGTCTCACCAACAACGTATCAGTGTACTCCCCCCATCCCCACCAGCATTTATTATTGTTCATATTCTTGATAATTGCTATTCTGACTGGAGTAAGATGAAATCTTTTTTTTTTCCCCCTCCTCGTGATGCTGGGGATTGAACCCAGGGCCTGTGTATGTGGGGCAAGCACTCTACCAACTGAGCTATAGCCCCAGCCAAGATGAAATCTTGTTTTTTTTTTAATATTTATCTTTGTATTTGTAGTTGGACACAATAACTTTATTTTATTTATTTATATGTGGTGCTGAGGATCAAACCCAGGGCCTTGCATGTGCAAGGCGAGCACTCTACCACTAAGCCATAACCCCAGCCCTGAAATCTTAATGTAGTTTCAATTTGCATTTCCCTGATCACTAGAGATGTTGAACATTTTTTCATATATTTGTTGGCCATTTGTATTTCTTCTTTTCACGTGTTTCCATTTAGTTCTTTGCCCATTTATTGATTGCGTTATTTGGGTTTGGTTTGGTTTGTTTCTTTATTTGTTTGGGTGTTAAGCTTTTTGAGATCTTTGTATATTCTGGATATTAAATATTAATCCTTATTCAAGAAGTTGGTGGAAAAGATTTTTTACCATTCTGTAGGCTCCCATTTCATGCTTTTAATCATTTCCTTTGCTGTGCAGAAGCTTTTTAGTGTGATGGCCTCTTGTTTTTATTTCTCGTGCTTTGGGAGTCTTGTTAAGGAAGTCAGTACTAGCACCAATATGATGGCGTTTTGACCCTATGTTTTCTTCTAACAGTTGTAAAGTTTCTGATCTAATTCCTAAGTCTTTTGGTCCATTTTAATTTGAGTTTTGTGCAGGGTGAAAGATGAGGATCTAATTCCATTCTTCCACATAAAGATATCCATCATTTGTTTAAATTCTGTCTTTTTTTTTTTCAAGGATATTTTTGGCACCTTTGTCAAGTTTTAGATGTCTATAAGTATGTGAGTTTGTTTCTGTGTCTTCTATTCTAATCCATTGGTCTTTATGTCTACTTTGATGCCAACATAGTGCTGTTTTTGTTACAATAACTCTGTAGTATAATTTGAGATCAGGCCTCCTGTGTATTGCTTTTCTTATTCGGAATTGTTTTTACTCCTGATGCCTCCTGTGTATTACTTTTCTTATTCAGAATTTTTTTTGCAATCCTGGTTTTTTAATTCTTCTAAATGAATTTAATGACTGTTTTTTTTTCTAGCTCTATGAAGAATGTCATTGTTATTTTGATGGGAATTGCAATGAATCTTATATTGCTTGGCTAGTATGGCCGTTTTGACGATGTTAATTCTGCCTATTCAAAAACGTGGGAGATCTTTCCACCTTCTGAGGTCTTCTTCGATTTCTTTCTTCCATGTTCTACTTCTTTTCTTAACCCAACAGCAGCTTACTCCTGCAGCCTGACTGCTCCTCTTTTGAAGGCTTTATTTGAAAGGAGAAATGGGATAGTAGCTGGAAGGGAAAAGTGGGATCAATGCAAAATTTCCTTTCAAATGGGAGAAGTATTGAATGCTTAAATAGTGACACAGCTGAGAATAAATGCACAGGGGATGGATGGCACTAGGGGGAGAGAAGGGAGTATCAATTGTTATAGTGATTATATTCAATGGGGTACTGTTCACCTTCACTGGTTAAGTTCCAGGTGCTAAGTATTATGTGAAATGCATTAGACACATCATTCCATTTTAATCTACCTGCAGTCCTATAAGGTAAAGTATTGTTATTCATTTTGTGGATGCTGATTCTGAGACTAAGCAGGTGAAATAATGTCATCTAAATGGCAAATGGTGAAGTTGATGTCCATGGTTGCTGACCCCACAACCTCTCTGACACATACTAGGATGCAATAAATGTCTTTTATTGCTCTCTTTATCTCTCCTTCCTAGGTAGTATGAGCATGTGGTGCATAGAGTAAATGCCCAATAAATGTCTGCTAAATGAATTTTTCTCACTGAAGAGGAACGTTTATTTTAAAATTTGAGTATAAATATTCAAATGTTTTTCACCCAGTCCTTGAAATACATCCTGTAATTAAAGAGTTTGCCCTGAATTGTATCTTCCTTTTATAAAATTAAATTGAGGAAATTATCACTTAATTTTGGTAATTTAAGTTACATTCCTTAATATATTTTTTATATTCAACAGCCATGCAATTTGATTTTTTAGAGAGCAATTGTTAGTATTTGTACAGCAAATATTTGTTGTCTACAATCATTGGGCATCAGGGAATCTGGCCAGTTCAATAATATGAATGAAAATTTTATACCATGAATATCACCAGTTTTCAAAGAAAATAATTTTAAAACTATCCTTAGCTTCAAACCTCACCTGAAGATGGTGCTTTGATATCAATGAAGTAGTTCATGGTTTCTTTGGTGTCTCAGAGTTTAGGTGCTACAGAAATACAGAAGACAATTAGAAATTATTTTGAAAACCTATATTCCAATAAAATAGAAGATAGTGAAGACATCAATAAATTTCTTAAGTCATATGATTTGCCCAGACTGAGTCAGGAGGATAC
>NW_025999913.1:4970603-5113244 GCF_001458135.2 Marmota marmota marmota | reverse complement strand
AATCATGAAATTCATATGGAAAAATAAAAGACCCAGAATAGCAAAAGCGACTCTAAGCAGGAAGTGTGAATCAGGCGGCATAGTGATACCAGATTTCAAACTATACTACAGAGCAATAGTAACAAAAACAGCATGGTACTGGTACCAAAACAGGTGGGTGGACCAATGGTACAGAATATAGGACACAGAGACTAATCCACAAAGTTACAAATATCTTATGTTTGATAAAGGGGCTAAAAGCATGCAATGGAGGAAGGATAGCATCTTCAACACATGGTGCTGGGAAAACTGGAAATCCATATGCAACAAAATGAAACTGAATCCCCTCCTTTCGCCATGCACAAAAGTTAACTCAAAATGGATCAAAGAGCTTGATATCAAATCAGAGACTCTGCGTCTGATAGAAGAAAAATTTGGCTCCAATCTACATATTGTGGGGTCAGGCTCCAAATTCCTTAATAGGACACCCATAGCACAAGAGTTAATAACAAGAATCAACAAATGGGACTTACTTAAACTAAAAAGTTTTTTCTCAGCAAGAGAAACAATAAGAGAGGTAAACAGGGAGCCTACATCATGCAAACAAATTTTTACTCCTCACACTTCAAATAGAGCCCTAATATCCAGAGTATACAAAGAACTCAAAAAATTAAACAATAAGATAACAAATAACCCAATCAACAAATGGGCCAAGGACCTGAACAGACACTTCTCAGAGGAGGACATACAATCAATCAACAAGTACATGAAAAAATGCTCACCATCTCTAGCAGTCAGAGAAATGCAAATTAAAACCACTCTAAGATATCATCTCACTCCAGTAAGATTGGCAGCCATTATGAAGTCAAACAACAACAAGTGCTGGCAAGGATGTGGGGAAAAGGGTACTCTTGTACATCGCTGGTGGGACTGCAAATTGGTGTAGCCAATTTGGAAATATGTATGGAGATTCCTGGGAAAGCTGGGAATGGAACCACCATTTGATACAGCTATTGCCCTTCTTGGACTATTCCCTGAAGACCTTAAAAGAGCGTACTACAGGGATACTGCCACATCGATGTTCATAGCAGCACAATTCACAATAGCTAGACTGTGGAACCAACCCAGATGCCCTTCAATAGATGAGTGGATTAAAAAAATGTGGCATTTATACACAAGGGAGTATTACTCTGCAATAAAAAATGACAAAATCATGGAATTTGCAGGGAAATGGATGGCATTAGAGCAGATTATGCTAAGTGAAGCTAGCCAATCCCTAAAAAACAAATGCCAAATGTCTTCTCTGATATAATGAGAGCAACTAAGAACAGAGCAGGGAGGAAGAGCAGGAGGAAAAGATTAACATTAAACAGAGACATGAGGTGGGAGGGAAAGGGAGAGAAAAGGGAAATTGCATGGAAATGGAAGGAGACCCTCATTGTTACACAAAATTACATATAAGAGGTTGTGAGGGGAATGGGAAAATAAACAAGGAGAGAAATGAATTACAGTAGATGGGGTAGAGAGAGAAGATGGGAGGGGAGAGGAGGAGGGATAGTAGAGGATAGGAAAGGTAGCAGAATACAACAGTTACTAATAGGGCATTATGTAAAAATGTGGATGTGTAACCCATGTGATTCTGCAATCTGTATTTGGGGTAAAAATGGGAGTTCATAACCCATTTGAATCTAATGTATGAAATATGATATGTCAAGAGCTTTGTAATGTTTTGAACAACCAATAAAAAATAGGAAATTAAAAAAAATAAAAAAGAAAGAAAGAAAGAGTCTGGAATCATTCATTTCTTTTTAACTATGGCATTATAAGGCAGTAGCACACTTGGCTGAGTTTAATTTTTTTCTAATTTTTACATAATTTTATAAATTCACTTTTTAAAAAAATTACTTGAAATACATGCTAAGCTGTTCAATAAAGTTAATTTTTAATGATATTCAAGAGATTTTTCTCCAGTTCCCTAGCCGATGTCAGTGCTCCTCAATGAGGAAGGAAAAATCAATTCAATTATCAAAGCACGGTTAATTGCTTTCAAGATTAGGGTGATTTAAAGAGCAGCAAAGTATTTTATCTGTACTCAGCAGTTTTGGCTAAGAATATTCTCCTAAGTACACTAGGAAGAGAAGTTTAAAATTCCATTCATTCACTTATTACATCCTTCCCAACTTTCCCCAGGCTGGCCATAATAGAGCTAATGACAGGAACTCTTGTTATTTTCAATGAGTATTATCTGGTTTATCTCTGAGAAAACAGACATGGTTAGGCCTTGGTACTTGGTGCTCCAACTATTTCAATATTTAGCTGAAGTAGTTTCTTGAACATGTATAGAAGGGAAAGAAAGCTCAGGCTAAGGAGTGTCCCACCTTATACAGTCACTGATGGCTAAAAGTCTTTCACCAGTGCAACTTGAGTTTAATTCAGTTTTTGAAGTTTGTATTATGTTGGAGGAATATTCTAGAAGTTATTAAAATGAAGATGAGTTAAGAGTGACTCCTTGAGGAGTTTACTGTCTAGAAGAGAAGCTAGACATAAGCACAAATCACCTCATTTCTTATTATAAAATACAGTTGGGTCCCAGGGAAGTCTACACCCTGGGGTTCCTTGGGGAGCTGGTGTCTGCTCTGGAGTGGAAGAAGGACGGCAGGTAGCCAGGGGGAGGAAGACCACGTGAGCACAGAGACATGGATGGGCACAGGAGCCCCCTGCTCGGTATTATGGGGCTTGAGGTCCAGGTCAGAGAGGGGAGGGAAGTAATACAAGAGCAGGTTTCAAACATCAACCTGCAGCCGCAGGGAAGCATGGGCAGGCTTACATGAGTGAGGACAGGATGTGGCAGATGCACTTGGAGCATGTATTGAATCTGAATGTCATTTTAGGAGTAACAGTATATGATTCACATGAAATTTGGAAACTAGGGAAAATTATAAGAAAGAAAACAATGATGTGCAATCTCACTCCTCAGAGGCAGCCAGCATTAACATTTGCTGTTCCTCCTGTCTTTCATACATATGAGTATATATATATATATATATATATATATATATATATATATATACACACACACACACAAAGCATAGGTTTATATATAATGCAAATGTGTTTTTGGAGTTATTTTTCCTAACAATCTTTTATCATCTACACATATGTATCATATACACACACACACACACACACACACATACACTGTGACTGAAAGATTTGACCAGAACAATTTGAGGGGAGGGAAAGTTTATTCGAAGGCTCACACTTGGAGAGGTCTCAATCCATAGACAGTAGGCTCCATTCCTCAGGGCTCAAGGTGAGGCTGAATATCATGGTGGAAGAGTGTGGCAGAAGGAAGCAGCTCACAAGAAGATCAGGAAGCAGAGAGAGACTCCGTTCATCAAACCCCAAATATCTACCCCAAAGGCGTGTCCGCAGAGAACCACCTCCCCCAGCCACCCCCTACCTGCCTTCAGTTACCACTCAGTTAACCCATTCAGTGATTAATTCATTAATTGGGTTAAGGATCTCATAACCCAATCATCTCTCCTCTAAACCTTCTTCCATGGTCTCCCCCATGAGCTTTTGGGAGACACCTTACATCCAAACCATAACACTTATTGATGGATACAAGAAAGCCTCAAGCACTGTGCTATGGAAGAAGAAAGAGGCATAAGAGGAAGGGTCAAAATGAGCAAAACTCCCAGGATGTGTATCAACCTGGGATTATTAAGTGGTTTTCTGTGTGATGTAAACCCACTCTCTCGCCTTGAACTCTCCGGAGTAAATGATACGTGGTCTATTCAGTTCAGGCTTACATACCACTAAGGTTGGGAGGGGGCATTATAGAAGAAAACAAAGACCAAAAATATGACAGTACACTATTAAATATCTGGGTAAAATCTGTACAAGAAAAAGAATTATATTGAATTCTCTCACTGGTGAAAGGAATACTCTCTGATTTGGGGAAGGTATATATGTATATTTCTTATTATAAATTAGAAGTATATTTAATTTATCTAAAACCCACATTTAGACTTCTTAATTTCTAATTATCTGTCCAAAATGTGAGATGAGAACTTAAAAATTTGTTTTGTGCACCTTATCCCTCCACTTCATGAACTTCCAGTTTTTATTATTATAACCTGGAATTTTAGACCTAGATCATTTTTCATGTGTTAATTACATAACTTCTATTTCAGGAATTATTTTTATACTTAAATTAAGTTTTATAAATGTGTTGAGAATAATTGTGTTTTCTAGTATTATTATTTAGTTTTCATACACATATGTGTAAATATGCACATGTGTAAATATAGGTATGTTCATATACATATGTGTAAATATAGGTATGTGCATAAGCACTTTCCTATTCTAGAATTCTTTGATTATATCTCTATTAACTATATGGTGAAAAGGTGAAAGAGAAAGAGGTGAACAATGATAACTGATTTTACTGAGCACTTAACTGTGTGCTAGGCACTATTATTTGTAGTAACACATTTAATGTATGCAATAACTCTCTGAGGGAGTTGCTACCATCATTTCACTAATACAGATGAGAAAGCTATGACAGAAAAGGCAAGTGGCTCTTTACATCCCACAGTTCTCAAGTGGCAGAGCTGGTATTTAAACCCAGGGCCAAAATCTACGTGCTTAAACCCTTTCACTTCCCTGTATGGTATAACTTAGGAACCCTCACCTGACAAAGACTTTCAATTTTGCCATCACTTTTAAACAGTAGATACAGTCAATTAAAATGAGAACTGAAACATTCCTTAGGAATTTGTCAATTAGGAAGTCATCAAATGCTAGAGTTATTTTCAGAGGAGTTACAGAGTTTTAACAAGCTAGAGTGAGCTGAAGAAGAGAGAGAATTCCTAACTAGAGTGTGCTATAGGAGGTTCAAAGAGAATCAGTTTAGATAATTAAATGTCTGTCTGTCTGTCTGTCCATTCACTCACATATCTACCTATCCATACACACATCCACTCATCTACATATTTATCTATCTATCCATCCATTCATGTATCTGCCCACTCACTCATCCACCCATTTCTCTGATTTGTCTGTCTACCCATCTTATCCATCTATCTCATCTCATCTCTCTCTCTCTCTCTCTCTCTCTCTCTCTCTCTCTGTGTGTGTGTGTGTGTGTGTGTGTGTGTGTTTGAGCGTGTGCCATATAGAGGGCACCTTTCCTTACAGACAGATTGAGAGAAAAGTTATAGGTACATAGTTGGAGAGAGCCTGATATGTTTAAAGGCTAAAAGTATAAAAGGAAGGGAAGGAGAAATGTAAATAATTGGGAGTTTAAGCCCCCAGAGAAATCAGGAAGTAGTGGACTGGACAGAATAGGCAGAGAAACTGGCTTCAAATAGAAAAGATCCTCCTCCATGGAACATGGTTCAAAGAAGTGGCTTAGTCACTAAGAATGAACAGAAGCTGAATAACAGCCCATAGCATGAGGTACCAAGTTTGTCTGTTGTGGGTTGGGAGAGGTCTTGAGGGGAATGGGGAATACTTGGAAGATATTCTGGGAAGAATGGGAGATTCTATCTCATACCATATATGCAAGTCATGTTGTAAGCTTAGTTGAAATTAGAGACCAGGTATTTGGAGGAATCTTTTTTCCAGTGGGAGTCTGTAGTTCTGTTATTATTATTAATTATTATTATATGTGAGATTTGGAACTAAATACTCTTAAGGCAATATTTCATTAACAACTCCATGAGACTGATTATTTCCATTTTAGAATAATTACTTCCATTTTTGAGAAAAGGAAACTGAGGCATAGGGAACATAAATTATATCCTTAGCTATTAATAATAGGAGAAATAAAGTAAACCATGAAACTTCTCAGTACCTGAAGGATGGTAAAAATCAAAACTCCTTGAATTCAAATAAATTGTAATTTAATATATGTATTAGTCAGCTTTTGATTGCTGTAACCTAAATGCCTGAAAAGAACAACTTAGAGGAAGAAAGATTTATTTTGGCTCACAGCTTCAGAGACTCAGCCTATGGTCAGCAAGCTCCAAGGCAGAAACATCATGGCAGACAGGCATGGCAGATGGGCATGGCAGACAGGGAGTTTCTGCTCAGCTCATGACAACTGGGAAACATAGAGAGAGGAGGGGAAGGGACCAAGGACAGATATAGTTCTCCTATGTTGTATCCCTAGTGACCGACTGCCTACAGCCATGCTCCCCCATAGTTTTCACCACTTCATAGTGAATTCATCCAAATTATTAATATATCCAATAGGTTAATCCACTGATGAGGTCAGAGCTCTCATGATCCAATTATTGCCTAAAAGCCCAATCTCTGAACCTTGCTATATTGGGGACCATGCTTTATGGGGGACATTACAGATCCAAATCATAATACTGTGTCTATCAGAAAGAACCTGTGCTAGGAAACAGCAGCTGAAATCAAGACAACAGGATGTGCTAAGTAATAGGGCCATCTTGTGTCTTTTCTAACAAGAGCTCCTGGTTGAACTTCTAATGATGGAGCCCTTCAGTGCCGATAAAACTATAAATCAACTGCACATTTATGTGATAACAGAACAACAGTTTACACATGCACCACGTAGGCACGTTTTCCAAGAGCTTGCTCAACCTGGCCTCAACATTGCCTCCCGCACTCACTGAATACTGCTATTCTGGTCTTTGCCAGGCTTTATCCAAAATGCTGGAGACCACCAACAGTTGAGATCCCATTGAAAAGGATGAGTCAATGTCATATTTAGAACTGACTTTTGGTCACTCAATTGAGCTGTCTGGTCATCTGGATAAGCTTGTCATTAGTGGCTGTGTTCTCTGTGTCCCTGTAATATCCTGTGCCACAGCCCTATTTCAGCATTAATTGTGTTCTTTTACAGCTCTTCTCCTCAACTAGTGTAGGATAGAGTCTCTTATGATTATATTTATGGGGCCAATTTCAATATCAGCTCTATAGTACTGTTCATGTTTAAGGAATGAATAAATGAGGAAAAAATGAGCAAGCCAATTTTGAATTTTAATTGAACCAAATATGGAGGCACAGTTGACGGCATAAACTCATAACTAGTCTAAGTTAATGAAGTATTTCTAAAATACAGTAGTATAATGTATGAAGTAGCTTAAAATTTAACAAATTTAATGGATGACCAAGTTTTACAAGGGTTTACTATAAAGAAGAGTTACTTCTTTATCCCAATATTTGAGGTCCTGCAAGACTTGACCCTAAACTACTTTTCTTATACTGTTTCTCTATATTTCCCTTAAGACACCCATCAGTCTCAACAACACCTATTCACAGCTTCTTGTTTAAGCTCCTATGAACCCATGTTCCTCCCATAGCCTGGAGGGAACTTCCTCTCTATATCTGGAATTTAAAACCTTCCCAAGTTCCAAGGTTGGTCCCCACCTCCTTCTAAAGCTGACTTACATTGCTGTGATTAAAAGATATCTCTTCTTTTACCTGTAGTCCCCTAACCCCAACCCGTTTCACTTGGTGTTTGTACTCACTGTTACATGGACAAAGCCTAGGTTAATACTTGAATATTGGCTCAATCATTAATTAACTCTGTGACCTTAGAAAAATTACTTTGTCTCTCTGAGCCTCATAATCTTCATGCATAAAATGAAGAAGAAATAAATGTGTTGTGAACACTTCAATATTGAATATTTTTATTTAATATTTACCTAATGTTTTACTTAATGACCTTCCTTGTTCTTCTTAAAATTGCGTGTGTTTGGGGAAGCATCTAGTATACTAGATGCAACCTCCTTGAAGGCGGAAGTATTCTTTGATGAATCTTCACAATACTCCAAGCACATAATACTCCCTAGAAATGAAAGTGAATATGAAATCTGTGTCCTTTTTATGCAAATAGAGACTATGAAGGGAATTAGAAATAGGTTATTTTACTTAGTTGTGTTAGCTGTTTTGTCCATAATCTTTCCCAGTGTATTTTTTATCAAAGTTACTCTTTTATAAAACAAAACAGAAACAGAAAACAACTACACTGTAGCTAATCAGTCACTAACTCTGCATTTAGTAGTGCTTCATTAATGAGATTTTTATTTTTTATATCCTCCAGTGTCAATACAACTATAAAATATCTGCATACTCATGTGAGCACATATTTTACATAATATATGTAAAGAACTTAAAACAGTGCCTGGTGCACAGTTACTTAATCAATGTTAGCCGTAATTATAGTTAGCAATTTAGAAAAAGACGATCAGGAATGTTTTCTTGGTTGTACCATCTACTTTCTTTGAGTGATAGCAACAGAAATTAACTTTGGTAAGAAAATGAGATAAATCGCAATGATTACTTATGGTTTATTGTTACGGTTTGAATGTGAGGTGTCCCCCAAAAGCTCATGTGTGAAGCAACGCAAGAAGGCTCAGAGAATAAATGATCGGGTTATGACAGCCTTAACCTAATCAGTGGATCGATCACCTGATGGGATTAATTGAGTGGTAACAGAAGGCAGGTGGGGTGTGGCTGGAGGAGGTGTGCATTGGGGCTGTGCCTTTGGCGTATATATTTTTTATTTGGTGAGTGGAGTCTCTCTCTCTTTCTGCTTTCTGATTTTCATGTGAGCTGCTTCCCTCTGTCTCACTCTTCCTCCATGATGTCCTGCCTCACCTTGAGCCTTGAAGAATAGAGCCTCAGCTGTCTATGGATTGAGACCTCTGAAACCATGAGCCCTCAAATAAACTTCCTCCTTTTAGTGTTGTTCTTTTAGTAGGGTCTTTTAGTCATATCAGCAAAAAAAGCTGACTACAACATTTATAAATTGAAAGAAAAAAAGGAAAAATCAGAACAGAACTCTCAGTGGCCATCTCCTGAGGGCATTGCCATTGAAGGACCAAGCCTCTAACTTCTTGCCCAGAACAAATATTATATCAAGAATGTTTTTCCCTACAAAACAGAATCTGTTTGACTTCCCCTGGCTTTTGCTCCCACCCAGGAGCAAGGGATCGTGATTGGCAGCCCCTTCTGAGCCAAATATTAGGAAAACCAACAGGCAGTGACAAGGAACCTGTATACCCCAGGAAATCTAAATAGGAAACAACTCATCATTATACGATGCTCTGGTTTTGTGAATTTTTTGGACTCCAACTGTGTTTTTTAATTACCACCTCCCAATTTATGAGAATAAAAATGTGATGAAGCATAGACGACAAATACTAACTTTTTCTGACTAATAAATAATTTTATTCAATGTTATTTAACTATGGATAAGAGAGTCTAAAGCTCAAAGCCCCCCCATACAGGTTTTAAGCAGAGACGGTCATACACAATTAATCTCATAAATACATTATTGGGCTTTTTTCTCTGCATTTGACAATTAGACTTTTATTGGTTATTGTCTGTAGCACAAAAGTTGTGAGGCACAGTTTGTTCAGCCAGAGACAAATTCTAATAAGAATGAGTTCCTTTAAGGCTCATTCATTCAACAAAGGCTTATTGCAAACTCTGAGCTTGAGATGGGGAAACAAAGGTGAGAAATACTTACAGACCAAGGATGAGGAGAAAACACACTCTTCAGTACACATGGGAGTACATGGCTATTGAGGAGGATCAATTCTATGAAAAAAGGTAAAGTTCTTGTGAAATATTATAAGTGGAAATTTTACTTCACGTGGAATCATCAAGAAGGCTTTTCTTAATAAGTGAGAGATGATGATAGAGGTGGTGGAATTGAAAAACATGGATTCAGGATACATTTTAGGGAGTAGAACCTGTAGGACTTCATACAAGTTGATCACAACAGGGCGACTCTCAGTTTTCTCATGGGAGAAACCAGGTAGATGCTCATGCCATTCACTGAGATGCAGTCACTGGGGTAGCTATAAATTAAACCCAGAATAGATGGTGAAGTGTTGAGCTTGTTAAATTTAAGAGGCTACATGATATTCAAGTAGAGATGTCAGGCAAGCAGTAAGATATGTAGGTCTGAGCATAAAGGAGTCTGGATGAAGATATAAATTTGAATGTTGTCACATACACGTTATTCGAAGTTATGGGCAAGATGAAGAGTGGAATATCAATCGGGCTCAGAGCTGAGCACTGCAAAGCCCATCTTCAGGTACTGAGACATGAAGAAGAGATTGAGAAAGAGCACCCCAAAACATGTGGCATAATACACAAGACAATGGGGAACCCCATCAAAGGGGCATATCAAGTAGTATGGAAATTTAAAGGAGACAAAGTATGTCCATCATGGATTCGCTTTAAACAAATTGTTTTAGAATATAATGACTCTTTTCAGCCCTTCTTTACTCTTTTCTAGCAAACGGTTTCACTGAAATATAAGTTGTAATAAGTTGCTTTTATGGAACATATTGGTAGCATTGGAAATCCTGAGAACCCAGAAGATGAGAAAATGCCTCTGTATAACAAAGGATCAGAAATCTCTCCAAACCCTTTGAGGGACATGATTTGGGGGGTCCACTTGTGTAGACAGGAAACTGGGAAAGTTAGACTCTCTTTGTCAAAAGGTGTCTCTCTGCATTGGGCTTGGAATGGGCCTTTGTCACCTCTGTTGGGTGAAGAACACCATATGCCCTTATATTGTCTTAAAATTTAAAAGGCAATGGCCCCTGTGGAAAAGGAGGGTGGTTCCTATTATCCATGTCATCGACATGACAGAGAAGGTGGCACAGGAGCTGAGATTTGAACCATGGGTAAACTGGTCCAGCAGAAATAAGAGCAGGAAAAAAGCAGAGTGTCATCACGGGTGAGCACCTGAGGGCAGAAGGCAGAGCAAGGTCACAGGAGGGAGGAGCAGCTCACAGTGGCTGCAGCTGCGATGGCCTGAAGGGGAGCAGAGGGACAGAGGCACCAAACTTGGTCAG
This sequence comes from Marmota marmota marmota, assembly GCF_001458135.2. Classification (NCBI taxonomy): domain Eukaryota; kingdom Metazoa; phylum Chordata; class Mammalia; order Rodentia; family Sciuridae; genus Marmota; species Marmota marmota. The sequence continues at coordinate 5,102,406 of NW_025999913.1, read as the reverse complement.
AGTCCGGTTAAATCCCAAACTGGGAAATGTGCCGGTGGGAAGCAGAAGGGGAGGGGTGTTCTTTGGAAGGGGACTGGATTTCGTTGTTGTTATGACTGTGGTTGTGATTGTGATTGCTGTTGCTGGATGTGCAATTTACTTTTCTCTGTTGCTACTGCTTCATATGGAGAGAGAAAAATAGATCCTCAGTCAAGGCAATGTCTGGGAATGACACTTCTTGGAGGTGGGAGAAAGGAAGGAAGGACCCTAGGGACACAGCAACGTAGCAAGAGCTGGTGGCAGGGGGGCATCAAGAACTTCACTTGATAAATCCCCAGACCAACCACTGCAGGTCTGAGTCATTTCCAGATCTGACCATTTGGGTGCCTGAGACCTCTGGACCCAGAAGAGAAGGGTCCTTCTCTAGGACATTTGCTTGGCTTTACTGTTTTGTTTCCAGTTCCCCTCCTCCTTTCTCAAAAACTCAGGGAGTATTTTTGGGTAAGGAAATGATACGGTTAAACTGAGTGATGGAAAAATTACTAGGACAGTAGCCCCCTTACCTACAGAAAGACCCTTAGTGTGCACCTAAAACCTCAGAAAGTGCTAAGCCCTATTTTCCTGAACATGCCTATGATCTGTGATAAAGTTTAGTTGTAAGTAAGATTAGCAACATTAATAAATAATAAAATAGAACACTCATAACAATAGAGTGTAATAAAAATTATGTGAATGTTTTCTCTCTCTCTCTCCTCTCTCTTTCTCAACTGTCTTGGGGCAGGTAGTATAGATAGTGTGGATTCACTGGACAGAATCATGATTCACCATTCACACCCCAGGGAGAGTGGAGTGGATGGCATGATATATTATCACACAACTCAGAATGGTAATTTGAAGCTTATGAATTTCTTACTTATGAGATTTTCTTTTTAATGTTTTTGGACCAGAGTTGACCATGGGTAAGTGAAACTACAGAAAGTGAAAACAAGCGTGGGGGGACTACCACAGTGGATCTTGAGATGGACTGAAGTGACCAAAATAGGTGACTGGGAACAGGGAGCTGGATTAGGAGGCCATTACAAGAGACCTGGTGAGAAACAATGTAGGCTAAATAAGGAGATTGAGACAAAAATTTCAGAAATATCATGGAACTGGAAGTTAAAAAAAAAGTGGGCACATAATTGCATATAGGATCAGGAAAGAATGGTGAACTGGGCAAAAAGCTGATCTGGGGTGTCAGGGACCCTGTGGGCTTAGTCCTGCTTCTGGGAAACCTGTCAATCTCAGACAAACCAGGATGACTTGTCATCCTAGGAGGAAGTGAGGTGGTAAGATTTCAGTTCTAAGTAGCTTTGCAGAATGACTGTGTCTTTAACAACAATAGGAGGTACAAGAGAAAGAAAGACTAGAGGACAAAGATACCCAGTTAGGACTGTAAATGTGTTACGTTTGAGGCTCCTGCAGGACAAGCAGGTGTCAGGACCCCAGCTCACTCACTGCACACAGGTCAGAGTTAGAGGTACAGGTGGGCAGAGACACCTGCATGGTATCTTCAGGGAAGCTCTATTAGTTCAATTTGTCCAGGAAGAAGCTTTAAAGAAAACAGGAATAAGGAGAGCACTGGGTGCTTGAGGACCTTCATTTCAACGACAAGGAAAGGAAGGGGATCTGAAAAGATGGAGCAGGGAGGAGCAGACAGTGGAGCAGAAGAAAAGGCAGATGGAAAGAGACTAAAAAAAGAGGATGTTCTTCATATTTAAAGATTAAGGAGTAAAGATTGAAAAAAGAAGATTACAAAAGAAGAAAAGGCTTCTGGATTTAGTGACTAAGATGTTATTGATACTCTTTTGTACACTCTGAAAAATATCATTACGTACATCAACTGGTTAAAAAAAAGATGCTGTTGATAGCTTTGGAAGAGGAAGGTCAGTGTTCGCAAGGGTTGAAGCTATATGTTAAAGTCAGGACATAGAGGAGGCACAAATAGGGGCTTTCAAGGAGGTTGGTGATGAAGAACAGGATGATGAGCAGCTAAGTTCTGTTTTAACATTGCACTGACATTTAAGACACTTTTATAAGCCTCCTTTGTGAAGAAAGATATACAAAATTATTTAACATACACACACACACACACACACACGTATATACACATATACATATGTCAGGAACTAGTTATGGGATGTGATGCGTCACCGTCCTACCCCAGTCCATTGGCCCCCTAGATCTGGGGACAGATAACTAATCTCAGATGTTTTCAAGGCTTCTTAAAGCACCACTGGACCACTTTCTAGTACTCTCAGCTATGAGTCAAATGACCATTCTTCCGTGATGCAGAATTGTGTCTTTGGAACTCCAAATGGCTTGCCCCAAATTACCAAAAGCTACATTTTCCAGTAGAATTTTCCATGAAAATGGAAATGTTCTATATCCGCGCTGTCAAATCCAGTAACCCATAGCCACACGCAGCTCTTGGGTACTTGAAATGTGGCCAGGGCAATGGATGAACTATGATTTCAATTTTATTTCATTATAATTAATTTAAATGTAAAGAGTCACATATAGCTGGAGGCTACTGCATTGGAGTGTGCAGCTCTACACAATTAGGAAATTCTCAAAAATTTTCAAACCTGAATTAATTTCAAATAATCCTATACCATGTGCTGTGTGTGGTTATTAGTGGGACTATGAAACAGACATCATGTTAGCTGCCCAAATGTTTTACCAAATGGACACAGAGCGAATGAAAGCTGTGTTGGCTACTACTACGGTAGCTGTCTTGCAGAGACTGGGTTTCACCTCCAAACAAAAGTGCTTCTGAAAAGATTAGCTTCATTTTCTGTTCTAACCAAAAACATAGCTCCAAAGAGAGTTAGGAGAAGCTGGCTGGGTGAGAGAGGGGCTTGGAAGCATGTTAGAAATAGATCACTATGTACCCCAGCTGGTGTGTGTCTAAATTAGTCCTAATTGGTTAACTGATTTAACTGAAGAAAAGCTATGACTCAAAGCAAAACTTATTAATATATCACTGAAAGTTGTCCTTCTATAAGCTTCTCCATTGGTCACCCATCTTGGCTCTGCATAGTAATAAAAACTAGGTATGGAATTCCAGGGAGAAAAGGACTTCTGTTTTTTAGCAAGTCAAGGTATTAACTAGGTAAGTAAGACTGTGTGTGTGTGTGTGTGTGTGTGTGTGTGTGTGTGCGCGCATGCGCACGCATATTTGGAGAGAGAAAGAGAGAGATTCCATTCTGATTTTACTGCAGATAAAGACAAAAGCAAGGTTGGAGTTTAATAAGCTGCCAAAGGAAGAAATCATGACTACCATAGTTTTTTTTCAAATTTACTTTTTATTTGTGCATTAGAGTGGGACTAATTATGCTGTATTCGTACATGCACATAACTGACCAATTTCACTCACCTTTTCCTCTCCTTCTCTCTATCCTGATCCACTTCTTGTTTTATTCTACTAATCTCTTTTCTAGTATTAATAATTATTATTTTCATTACTGAATTATTATATACAAGCAGGATTCATTGTGGCATATGACACAGCATAATTTGGTGGATTACTTTCCCTAGTACTTCCCCAGGCCCTCCCCTCCCACTGCAGTTTCTTAACAGCAGATATGAAAATATAAATCAGTGCCCATTAATTCATTAGTGTCATCCTTTTTTAACTTGAATGTGAAAGGAGCATTTTTTTTAAGTACACCAAATTAACCAGTGTTCAGAGGAGGGGAGCAATTGTAAAATGCTAGTGGGTTCTATGGTTGGGATGTGCTTAGCCCCCCAAAATTCATGCACTGGAAAAATGGTCCCAGGTGTGGTGGAGTTAAGGCAGTGAATCTTAAAGAGGTGGGTCCTAGTGGAAGGTAATTAGGTCATAAATAGATTAGTTCTGGTCTTATAGAGTAGATTGGGTCAAGCAGGAGTGAGTTAATTCTCACAAGAGCATGTTGTTATAAAGAAAGACCACTCCGTATGCCTGGTCTCTTCTGCTCACAGCTATTTCTATTTCCATTTCCCCCACCATATTGTGATATAGTCAAGGGGACCTTCACCAGGACAATGGTGCTGTTCTGTTTGAACCTTCTGGCCAAATAAATCATGAGCCAAATAAACCTCTTTATATATAAAGTTTCCAGGTGCTGGTATTTTGTTATAGAAACACACAAAAAAAGTACTAATACAGTCAGTAACATCATGGCTGATTGCTCAAATGGTTGGAGAGACTTTCTGTCTACAAGTTACAAACCCTAATCTATCACCTCAGTACTAAAGATTTTGTCATAAGCCACCAAAATGGATTGCTCAGATCTAAAATGGCCAATATGGTGAAAACCCAAAGAACAAATTAGCACATGCTAGAGCATAGTGTAAATGTCATTGAAGTGGTAGACTTGGATTCTGTTCCTGACCTCAGCATTTATGAGTTACATGTAAACTAAGATAGCTAACCTCTCTGGGCTTCAGCTGACTCATTTATAAAACGAGTCAGCATATAAACTAGTAGCAATAATCACGATGATGATTACAGTAGGTCCTGAGGTGCCCCAGGCTGGTTTCTGTTGAGCAGGCAGCCTATCATGTGCATTATACTCACGGTCCTCTGAAGAAACATCTGCATGTTCAAAGTGGCTCCCCAGACAGTTTGGCAGTTCCTCAATAAGTTAATCAGAAAATAATCATACGACCCAGCATTTCCTCTTAAAATAATTAAAAACAGATATTTTATCAAAAACTTGTACAAGAATGTTCATACCATCACTGTTCATAGTAGCCCAAAGGTGGATAAATAGATTGCAAGTTATTCATACAGTGGAACATCATTCAATGCTATGAAGGTATGAAGTGTGGCCAAGCTACAACCTGGATGAACCATGGAAACATTGTGCTAAGTAAAGAAGCTAGACACAAAGGCTACACACTGTTCAATTCCATTTATATGAGTTGTCCACAATAGTCACACCCACTCAGACAGGAAGCAGACCCGTGTGGCTGGGGGATGAAGGAAGGAGATACTGGGAAGTGGCTGTACAGAGTTTCATTTTGGATGATAGAAATGTCCTGGAACTGGACGGTGATGATATTTATACACCATCATGAATCTACTAAATGTCACTGGTATGTACACTTTCAAATGGTAACTTTTATGTTATGTATATCATACTGCAAAAAAAAAATGCTATAAAAAGTGAAGCCACTGGTTTGAAAATTGGTTAAACTGAAAAGAAAAACAAAAGATTCTCAGACACACTAGTATCTTTCAATCAGTTGTATGAAAAAGTCAAAACACCATCCAGTAGTTTGGAATTGAGTATAACCTACAGCCCATCTTACCCATGAGAAAGTCCCAAACTCAAAATCTAGCTACCTGGGGTGAGATCCTCAGGGGAAAAGTGCTTTGGAATCATTCATCTGAGGCTTCACTATGAAGTAGCTGTAGCCCATAAGCTCCTTAGATGGTTTCAGAATAAAGTCAGGCCAGTTTTCTTAAAGCATAGAACACCATGACACCATCACGGAGAAAATTAAACCAATGTGATTCATAGACCAATATGTTCACCCAGGTATGTTCAAAGACCTACAAGAGGATTTAAGAATAAACTTTTCATCCCACTCACTGAAAAATCCAACAATGTGCAGACCACAGAGGGTTTTCATAATTCCTAGCAAAGATTTCCATGGCTGGAAGAGAAGAAACAGTAGATGAGACCAAGACTCCACAACCCACTCAAGCAAAGTGGAAGACACAGATTAGTGGAAGGGAGAAGAAGATCTCAGAGGCATCAAAAAAAAAAAAAAAAAAAAGACTCAGAAATTTTGCCTTATCTCTGAGCTCTTTTCTACAGGAATATTTCACTTTTCAATGTGTGCATCTTTTTCTCCAAATACAGCTTGCACTAAATGCTTTACCATGAACACAAGCCCAATTTTCAAAGATGCCTCATACAGACATCTTTGAAAATGTCTCGCACCTCTTTTAATAGTAAACAAAAAAAAATCTCTAAAAATGATCCAACATTTTTGTTTTTGCAATATAGCTAAATTTGTACAATTTTCAAGTAGACGATTAAATTCAGAAATACATTTTATTCCCTAAATCTGACTTTAGAGCTTTTAGATTCATACATTCCCTAAAACTGCTTTAGGGAATTTGAGAAGATTATGAACACATTCTAGGCCCCAAATAGACCTTCAGTCAAAATGAAAGTACTCAAAGGATCTGAGAGAGATCAGAATCTGTTGCCTGATCCTCTTAAAGTTGTAAAGTCCTAATGCAACATTTTTTCCACAGAAGAATTAAGCATACACAAGATGCATTTAAAATATTGATTTGGGTGAAAGATGTGTCCTATCCAACTTTTCCATTTTGGAAAACCATGATTTCTCCATTCATGAGAAAACCGGATTTAGTGACAACTGTAGGCATTCCTGTATATTCAAACCTTCAGTCAGGGAAGGGAGACATCTACTGGTGGACAAAATGAGTAATGTAGAAGATTTATATATATGATATCTATATGACTCTAATCGCATAAAGTACTCAAACAAAGACATTTTGTAGATATATAAAAAGACACCGTTAAATTGTACTTTCTTAATATAGCTCCACGACCTGAAGCGGTAAGAGACAGAGGGATGATACAGGCAAGCCCAGTTGGTTAATGTGACACAGAGAGAATAAACTCAGAAGCCTCTGCTGAAGGATCAAGTAATGATGCAGTCTGTTTCCCATAAAAATTTCGACTTTGTAAATTCTGCTTTTTAATGCGATTTATTTTACTCCAACAGAGTAACAGCACTGGATCAGTATTTTCGTTGTTTATTGCTGGCATTGTTCTGGGTCATTTGTAAATTCCCTTTTGGTCTCCATCTATTTAAAGCTTATTCTGAATTTTTATTTGTTTGTTTCCATTTAATTCAAGACAGATAATGCTCGTTTTTCCTAGAGGGGTATCAAAGAGCATCACTGTGCCTGCCCAGGCAGGGTCCAGCTAGGGTCCTCGTCATCTGCTGATGATCTGTGAAGAAGAAGAAGAATCTCTCCTCAACATGCCAAGATCCCATACTTTCTTGCTATTTCTCTCTCTTTTCTAAAAAAGAGAGGAACAGGGAAAAAAAATCCTTTCCCCAATCAGCAGTAATCTCTCCAAAGGTCTTTTAATTTCAAAAGTCATAAGTGTTAATTAGCTATTATTAAGTGCCCTCTGTATAAATTAACATGATTGATGAAAAAATCAAGGCTAATGAAAAATGTAGCAATGCATGTATTTTTAAGTGACTATATTAAAAGATGGTGGTCCCTCTGGACAGAAACTAAGGCCCTCTGTTCTGTATCCTGACTTTATTATTATCTCTTCGTATCTTTCCCCACTTTTTTTTTTTTTGCACTAGGAAAAAAAATGCTGAATCTTTGACTTTGACTTTAATTCAGTAGATTTGCAGCATTTTGGTCTTTTTTTTTTTTTTTTAACTCGAGACACTGAATTTTATACCTTTATTTAACATTATCTCGTGGGATAAATGTCCCTGATTTTTAACACTCCAAATGGTAGTGAAAGGTTTTGTCGATTTAGGAAAGATCAAATACATCTCTCCAGAGCAGAACTGGAAGGCAGTAGATGTGGCCACCCTGCTGGGTCCCCATGCTGTGGAGCAGGGCTGGGAGACCTAGGAGTCACTACCTCCCCCTTTGCATTTCCTTACCTCCCTCTTTTGAGTATTTGGGACCTAGTTCAATATTAACAAAAGTTTTCCGCAAAAATTAAAGCAGAACCTACAAACCTACACCTTCTGTTGAAAGTTAAATACTGTCGATTCTGCGCCTACAATGACTAGATTTTTTTAACTAAACCCTGTACATTTTTATAAGGATGACGGTTCTATGATTAGAGATTTGGGGCAAATGAGGACCATTTTGTGACTGACATAGATGGGACTTGTCAAGAATAAGATGTGCTCGAAGTCATAAAGTAAAATGACCAAAATATACAGAAAGAAATAACCCGTCAGTTGAAACCACAAACAGATCTTTCCAAAGGAAGCATGAGATAGATTTTTCACCTTCTACAGGTAATTGAAAAGGATGGCATAACATGTACTTCTGATTTTTTAAAAAATGGAAAAGTATCACACTTTTATCCAGTGTCAAACCTTCCCTGAGAAGGTAAAAATTCCTGCATCCTATCTTAAAAAAAAAAAAAAATAGAAAAGCAACTACTTTGTGTTTCTTGCATAAAGGATTACATAATTCTGCAAATTTGAAAAACTTTATAAAGACATGAAAATGACTTTAGATTTGGACCTCCAAATTCCCTGGCATGGTTCTAAACAGAGAAAATGTTTTCAGAATGTCCCATAGTAGTCTGTTATTCCACATAGGCAATAAGCAAGTTAGCTGGGCTGTCTGCCGGTGTTAATGGCGGGGGCAGGCATTTGCAGCTTCTCTCTCAATTTCTCTCCCTGCCTCCTACATCAGTCTCTCTTTATGCAAACTTAAGACAGCCATGGTAAGCACTTGCCATGCCAGAGCTGCCCTAGTGTCTAATCTTTTGGCCAACGTACAGCTCAGGGTACTGTAACTCCTTTTACTGTGTCCTTCATCATCATTATTATTATTATTATTATTATCATCTCTGTGCTTTCTGTAGATCATCATCCCATATTCAAAGATGTCCTAACAAGCATCAGGGGTGACTGCTGCAGATGCTGTCTAGGTGACTGTGTTAATTAGCTCACTGCCTTTTCAGTGGGAGGACTCTCTGCAGCTGAGAGCGTGCACTTATGAGATACATTAGCATATTGCTTGCAGGGACAAAGGGAGGAAAGAAAACAGAGTGGTGGGAGACAGAAATGGGTCCCAAATCATGTCCACAGTTATTGACTGGTCCAGTCACACACGTTGAAGACACAAGGACATTCAGTGTCAGAAGGATTGGATGGTTGGTGCCAGCCGCTTTGACCAAATGAAGAAGAGAAGCCCCTCGTTAGATGAGCGCACTAAATAAATAAATAAATTTAACTATCATTTGGGAAACAAAGTAATCTAGTGCTATTTCTGGTTTTATTTTATTTATAAAGTCTGTAGACCTATAATTGTGCATTTTTAGGAAAATAATAGGGCAAGATTCATGTAAGGTAAACTAAGTGTCTTTCCTGCTTTACTAAGCCCTTAAGAGTAGAAGCACCAAAAGGAAGATTTGTTCTTCCTTTTTATTTAATAATAATAATAATTATTATTATTATTATTATTATTTTAAAAAGAACACACTGGCCATATAGTGACTTTGCATTTGAATCTGGGGGAAAATAATCCTTCTAAGTGCTCCCAAGTATTTGCATTACCATTTGCCCCCACCAAGACTCATAATTAAGTGATCAATTTTGTCACTTTATTGCCACCTGAAAAAGTGGGAGAAAACCTTCCAGAACAGAAAAGTGTACTTTTGCAAAATTACAGATAAGCATATTTCAATAAAATGAAACCTAGCAAAAGCTCAGGTTTTTTAAAAAATATTGCATTCGGTAAATATTGTGGAGAAAGAATACGTCAAATCAACTAAGCAAGGGAAGTGTTTGTCTCCTGGCATAGCTGGGTAGAGCCCAATGCAAAGCAGAAATGTCCCTTTCTTTTACATTCATCTTTTATATGATACTCGACTTAAACTGCTATGGTCAGCTCTTTGGGTCTGTAGTCTCCACAAAACATGTATCAAAAATATTCAGAAAAATGTTCTCTGTAGTCAAATATGTTGACATTTCTCTTGTCATTATGCGCTAAACAATGGAACATACAATTATTTACATAGCATTTACACTTAAGAGATATCACAAGTGATCTGGAGATGATTTAAAATGTCAAGGATGACATACAAATTTTATACATGCCATTTTATAGAAGAGACTAGTGTATATCCTGGGATTTTGGCATCCACAGGGGATTGCCCCCAAACATACCAAAGGCTGACTATATTCTTATCTAGTACTTTTCAGTGAGTTTGTTTAGAGAGGTTCGTCAAAAGTTGGGAAAAAGAAACTCCTGTGCTTTCTTATTTTATCCCATTTACAGAAACCACCTCTCTGGTCAACCCAAGGAAGCCATCTGCAGGGGCTGGGCATATAATGGGTGTGATTAGAATTGCCATGAACTGTGGTCCAGGAGCAGAAGCCCCATCATTGCTGGAACCTGTCAGAGATGGAAATCCTTAGCCCACACCCCAACCCGACTGAATCAGAAACTCTCAGGGGGCAGCCCAGACCTCTGTTTTCATGAGACCCCCAGGTAATCTCATGTTCTCAAGTTTGAGAACCCCTGCTGTCGAAAGACGCGAAGAGAGGAGTAAACTGAGACTATTTCATTTCTGCCATCAGCTCTAAAGCTGGAGACTAGGATAAGAGGCCTCGAAGAAGCACATCATGAGGACAAAGGACTTTCTATATCTCCTTAGCTCTTATTCAACAGAAGAATGCTGGCCAAGTGTGTAGGTCATAGCTTTATTTTTAATTTGGAAAGTAATATAAAATCCCCCTCCTCATCACCCAGAAAGACAATAGAAAAAGAAAGAAAAGAGGAGTGATATGCAGATATGCACCTGGGTCTCACCATCCTGTAGAAGCCTTTTTTTTTTTTTTTGGTACTGACAATTGAACCCAGGGGGGTGCTTTAACACCAAGCCACATCCCCAGCTCCTTTTGTTTTCTATTTTGAGATAGGGTCTCCCTAAGTTGGTGAGGCTGGCTTTGAACCTGTAATCTTCCTTCCTCATCCTCCCAAGACACTGTGATTATAGGCCTGTGGCACCACACTCATCCGTAGAAGCCTTGTCAATGCTGGGAGCCAATGCTCCTGCTTTCAGGGCCGTATTACCAATTGGAGTGACCCCACCAGTTAGGAGGGTAGAATGTGGTGTCCAGGAAGACAGAGGGCCTAAGTCTGCCCTCCTGAGCTGCCTCTGGTTTCCAAAGGGCATCCTAAGGGGCCTATGATACTGGATTGAGGGCCAAAAGGCCCTCCATGGACCTGTAGGAGCAAAAGAACAAGGTGACCCCAAAGATGAGACATGGTGGCTAGTCTGGGACACGGCAGTCACTTAGAAGGATCTGCAGCATTGCTAAGGCCATGGGCAGGTTGAATCCATAGGGAAGGTCCCAGGTTCTGACCTCACACCAGGACAAGAGGGACCTGGCCTACACCCCATAGTTTGGTGGGCACAGCCTATCATAAACATCCAGGAAGATATATCAGTTAAGTAAATAATAAAATATTCAGAATGAACTCACATAAAATCATTGTTAATAACATGCACAACCAAGCATATGTAATTATATGGAATATAGGAATGAAAAAACACAAACATGGGAATGCAACTCATTCTTCCAATGACACATTTTGAAAATAGGCCACGTGCCTATATGCACGGTCCTGCAAGATAAGAACACGAGAGTTTGCCCATCCCACGGGATCCAGGGTTCAGGCCTGGAGCATACCTCCAACCTCAGTGACAGCTCTTGTGACAAACACCATTCAGGTGCCAGGGGAACACTGCACATGCTTTGTCCTGTGGTCCCCAAAAGTACTGCAGCTCCCCAGGACTGCTGACTTTAGAGATGGACTTCACTTCACAGCAGGGAGACTACACACAGGGTACACTCAGTGTATGAAATCCTTCCTTTCAGCAAGAATACAATAGAATTTTCCTGGAAATACTGAGTCCATTTTCTTCTTCATATTCTGAGTCAGGATCCCAGGGTGCTCAAGAACAAGCTCATTAATTACTCTCAGCAGACGCTTGTCATGTGCAGGAGGCAGGGCTTCCACTGTGTCAGAGCAATGAGAGTCTTTGGAACAATCATAGGTTCTAGGCAATATTTTCTGAATGGGCCAAGGGAGGCGGCTCTCCATAAAATGTGTTAATTTGATCTTACAACCACTTTAGTGAACATACTGTTAAGTAAACGAAAACACAACTAGAGAAAATGTCCAAATGAAGAGTGAACTGTGTTCTTGCAGGAGAGTGAAATTCATTTTCAAGACATAGTTTGTAATTTTATTGTTTGCTATAATGATTAATAAGATGAAAACCTAACTACTAACTTGAGTGGTTTTATTTTATTTCATTTCATTTCATTTTTGGTACCGGAGATTGAACCCAGGGGCACTTAAACACTGAGCCACAACTCCAGCCCTTTTTATATGTTTTATTTTGAGAAAGGGTCTCCCTAAGTCTTTAGGACCTAGCTAGGTTGCTGTAGTTGGTCTCCAACTTGCAGTCCTCCTGCCTCAGCCTCCCCAGTCACTGGGATTGATTACAGGCATTTGCTACCATGCCCAAAATGATTTTATTTTTTTTAAGTTTTTTTTTTTTAATTTTAGAAAAATATAGTTTCCCTAAATTGAAAGAAACTGCATATGGAATATACCAAAACTGTGACACTTCAAAAAAATATTGAATAAGGAAACAAAACTATTCACCTGCTTGTGAAGATTTATCTAGAAATAATCTCCAAACTATTTCTATATAGAATGCTTTTCTTGGCCATTATAGATCAAGGTCTAGTCTCCTCTAACAAGAGGTCTGAACCTGTCTCTAAATAAAATACAAAAAAGGGCTGGGATGTGGCTCAGTGGTTAAGTACCCCTGAGTTCATTTTCTGGTACCTGTCCCCCTCCAAAAAATATACCATTTCTAAGAATTGAAATTTTGAAAGGAAAAAAACCTTAAGCAGTATGGGAGAGAAGAGCTGATGATGACTATGAATTATATATAAAATAATATTCACATGATGAAACTGATTAATTTACAATAATTTCTTTAGCAACAATTTTATTATGCATACTTCCCCATTGCAATGCTTAAATGTGTAAAAAAATCATGGGTTAGTTCCAAATTTAATATATGCTTTAAAATTTTTATTGGCAATTTTTGTTGCTACTCCTTTAGCAAAGCAAGATTTTCCCAAACTGAAATGAAAGGAAAATGTACAAAAATTATAATAATTTATGAAAAGTTATCTCATTTGATAGTAATGTCAATAGAACTAAATTGTGAAAATCTTGACCATGATTTTGAACATAATTTTAGTTCATGATTTTGCTAAAATGAAATCAAGAAAAATAAATTAATTCAATACTGTATTAAATTATGTATTCTTATTATTAGTTACCAAATACCATCGACCCTCAATCCATCTACAGAACACTCAGATATGTACAATATAAAGAAATTTGTCTGATATTTTGGCACTTTGCAGATGTATAAAAATCATAGTTTTAAACATATTTTAAATTCCATCATTATTAAGGTATTTGTGCCAATGTAAAAGAATAATAACATGTTTAAAAGTGTGTTAGCTTGATTTATAACTTTTTGGGGACGATACGAGGGCTGTTTATAACTGAGCTACATCCCCAGCCCTCTTAATTAATTTATTTATTTCTTAAAATTTTGAGACAGTTTCTCACTAAGTTGCTTAGGGCCTCACCAAGTTGCTGAGGCTGGCAAAAACTTGCTATCTTCCTGTCTCCCAAATCATTGGGGTTACAGGCATGCACCATGGCATGTGGCTCTTGATTTATAACTTGTAAATATTCATACACATGGTAGTCTTGTCACAGGCCCTGCAAATGCTAAGACCAAGCTGACCAAGCCCTGACCAAGTTTGAGAAACAATAGACCATGAGATTATCAACCAGAGATGTCACTGCTGGATACCATCCCCAAAATAGCCAGGTATAGGAGCACACCAAACCTATCCCAATGTCAACCAGAAGGCACCAAGAACCAGCACAAGAACCAATGGCCACGTTCTCCAAGGCCAAGTGATCAGGAGCTTCTCCTTTCTCTCATCCAAACCTTATTTCCTATGCGCCATCTTGGAAAATAGCAGAATGGCATCTCAAAGACTGAGAAATGGTACTAAAAGCCAAAGTTAAACCTTTAAAAAAAATAATTATAAAGATAGTATCAGACTAAGGGTTAAATTGAATGGTTTCAAACATGTTGACTTTTATCTCCATCGTCACCAAGTGCTGATAAGGAAGGCCAGGTCACTGAGAAATAAAGGACATAGAATTTATTACACATCCATATGGAATTGTGTACAGATACTGGTACTAAAGGCAGACCCGGGAGGCAGGTAAAGGGAAGGTACCATCAGACTGTCATCGTCTCTCCCCTTAGACTCCATCAGACAACTTCTCTTGTTTCAGACACCCAGGTTGGCCTCCGACACGTTACCCTTGGTAATTGACAGAAAGATCCTCTACTTTCCCCCATCTCTGTTTAGATTCTCTGCTTCTCTGTGTTCCACCCCCAAGGCCACTAAACATTAGCCCAATCAGCTCAATCACTGAGATTTTAAGTTGTGATTTTCTTTTCCTCTTAATGTGAGCATATTTCCCCTCTTAGGTGATCTGTTCAACAAAGGAACACAGGACTCACCCCAAAACATGTTCAGCAATGCATAAACCTCCCTCCTAAATTGTTACCCAGTGTAAGGGAGCCCTATGAATGAATTTATTAGTTCAGCAAGATAAATTAAAAATTGATAAATTGCATTTCTGGGAAATTTTTCATCTGAGTTTTGAACTAAAAAGTGTATCTGCCACCCTATCAGGAACATAATAGGAGATTCCTAATGACTACCAATCTTTTAATTGCAACATGAGAATGTGTGCAATTGGAGAAAAACAGTAGGTAGAAACACCTATGAATCACAACACATAAGAGGTCCTATTCTTTCCCTATGTAAAATAAGTAAATATATAAATAACTCCGTACTGCCAAAAAATGTCTCTGCAAAGCAATCTCAAACAGAACTTTGGCTTAATTTGCTCCTTCCGAGGGCTCCACATATAATAAGCAAATGTGTTGACAGGATATGGCTCTCATCTTTTTCTTTTCTTCCTTCCCTTTGCTGCCTGGAAATATTTAGAAATCTAGCTGAAGTAATAAACAAACAAACAACTAAAAGCAGCCATCTTCATTTTTAGTACTAAAAATTTAAGCCCTGAACTTTAAACACAAAAGAAATCAAAGTGAACAAAAACAGACCATGTAGTCAGGCTGATTAATAAACAGCTTAGTGCATAACGAGGAAGGAATTGCATGAATCAAATCCCCAAGATAGTCCAGAGTGCATTCTTTCAATTATAAAATGGGCCTTTAAAACAACAACATATGTGCTCATTAAAATGGCTTATTATGAAAACAGCATCCAAATGAGTTTCAGCATTTGCTTTTTAAAAATTTAAACTAACCACAATGCTAAATGGTGGTGTGGGAAGAGCTTACAACTTTGATGTAATAATAATGTTTATCTGGTTTTCTTTCAGACTTCTTTTAGGATGAAATATTTTAAGAAACCATAACTATACAGAGGAGCTAGATTTGGGGAAGAAAATTGGGAAGAATTAAGAAATCTGGGGATTGTATTATGCTAATGGTACCTATTAAAATCCTAAAGTGCAGAGAATCCTGAAAGATCCTAATTAAGCCTTTGCAAATTACAGTTTCTCTGGAGGAGGCAAAGAGCAAGAAACAATTGATGTGATTTTTATAAACAGCTTTTTAAAAAGAGCTGTGAGCAAATAAAAAACAGGACCACATCTGGAACATGGAGCAATGGAAGAAGAACCAAAATAGGAAAACGCGTTCAAGAAAATCAATAAAGCTAAGAGATGTCAGTGGCAGAAATAGACGTGGAAATACAAAGAGGAGGAGAAAAATGACATCCCATGAATGGACTTAAATTATTTGAGCTCCCCTGATTCATATACTGAAATGCCAATCCCCAAGCCGCTGGTATTAGGAGGTGATTCCATCAGGAGAACCAAGCCTCATGAGTGGACTAATGTCTTTCTAACAGAGACACCTGAGCTCTCTTGCACCTCCACCATGTGAGGACAGCACCAGAAGGAGCCAGCTTCTCATCATCCAAGGTAGCAGGACCAGAGCACATTGCCAACTCTTGGACTTCTCAGAAGCCTCCTGAATTGTGAGAAATAAATTCCTGTTGTTTATAAGCCACCTGGTCTGGGGCATTGTATTGTCCAATGGACTAAGGCAATCCACTCATGTTCACAACAGAATTTATTTTTATAATGAAGCAATGGTTTGCATTTTGCTTGAGCCTCTCTTAGTTATAATAGATGTTCCTAAAATTGGTTTTCTAAAAATATAGGAATCTTAGTAGGTGAATGCTGAGTGGATGCTGCTGTGCCAAGCAAAAGAAACGCCATCAGCTATACTCATCAGTATAACTAAAAAGGGCAATTTTTAAAAGGACCCATCCCCACTTCCTTTCATGCATTTATTTGTTAATTGGACAGAATATATAGACAGGACCCTGGGCACCACTCCTTGATCTTCCATCAATCTACGCTTACCTTATTTAGAAGCTCACCTTTTCTGGATCCCTAACATAGACCTGGTACCCATGGAAAAGTGGAAAGAACATGTGCCCCCTCCATGTTCTGATTTATCAAATGTAAAATGTTGACCTTGACTGACACCTAACTCTCCAGTTGGCTGCCTGCATCACACAAGGTCAGCACTCAGCTTTCCCCATCAGATTTGGGTGTTGAACAAAGTAAAGTGTGCACTCTACCAGGAGAGCCAGAGCTATGCTCTTATCCGTCAGTTGCTCCTCAATATAAATGAGCTTATCAAATCATTTGCTAAGAGCAAGTTTATAAGAGGGAAGAGACAATCTGGGAAAAATGGACAGCCATCTAAGAAGACTAGGAGGAAATTATTGAAAGAAAGCAGTATGGAGATTTCTTAGAAAATTGGGAATGGAACCGCCATTTGACCCAGCTATCCTTCTCCTTGGTCTATACCCAAAGGACTTAAAAACCGAATACTATAGGGACACAGACACATAATGTTTATAGCAGCACAATTCACAATAGCTAAATTGTGGAACCAACCTAGATGCCCTTCAATAGATGAAAGGATAAAAAATGTGGCATATATACACAATGGAATATTACTCAGCAATAAAAGAGAATAAAATTATGGCATTTGCAGGTAAATGGATGGAGCTAGAGAAGATAATGCTAAGTGAAGTTAGCCCATCCCAAAAATCCAAATGCTGAATGTTTTCTTTGATATAAGGAGGCTGATTCATAGTGGGATGGGGAGGGGAATATGGGAGGAATAGATGAATTCTACATAGGGCAGAGGGATGGGAGGGAATGGGAGGGGGCATGGGGTAATTAATGATGGTTGAATGTGATGATCATTATTATCCAAAGTACATGTATGAGGACATGAATTGGTTTGAGTATACTATGTATAAAACCAGAGATATGAAAAGTTGAGCTCTATATATGTAATAAGAGTTGTAATGCATTCCACTGTCATATATAAATAAAAAAAAATCCCAGTCCCTGAAAAAAGAAAGTATTGAAAGTGACAAAAATGCAACTATAATAAAACTTCTTTCAATTTTGTACGGACTATAAAATTCTCTCGTGACTCCTTACATATTGCTCCTTAACCCATCCTCCTAAGAATGTGTTACAGGAAAGTCACTGTGGATTGATACCAATGGAGGGCACCAGTCATAGGTACAGGGGGGAGACAGTGAGTCCCAGGACTCCCAACCTCAGAGAGCTTCACAGCCCCAAAGGAGGAATGGTAAATTAAATTAGCTACAAAATATAAATGGGGTGGGGGAAGAGCCAAATAAATACATCTGGTCATCCCTGTGGGACCATGATACTCTAAAATTCAATAGGTGTGACATAGAAAAATGAACAGGGTAGGACCGTTTATTCTTAAGAATCCACTCTTTGGTAGGAGATAATACCACATGCTTAGAGATTCCAAGAGGTATCAGAGACGAAATTTAATTATAAAACCAAGAATAATTTTAGGAAGAGAGAGAAATCACATATAGCTGGTGGGTAGTGAGGCAGTGCAAGACCATTTAGGGAAACCAGTATTATCGCTGGGATCTTCCCCTCAAGCATAAATTTAAAAAAGATTTGTGAGCAGCTCAGAAAAAAAGACACACATATGACCTTTAAACACAAGGCAAAAATGTTCAACCTGATGCATAATTTCTAATCCACATAAAAACAATACCACTATCAATTATCTGATTGGTAACAGTCCAAAAGTGAGGTAAACTATATAACAATATCTGGCTATTTATTATAATTGTGGCTGACATATAGACTAGAATAATCTTCATAGAAGGAAATTTGATGCTGTCAAGATATTTCTTCCCCACAATGATCCCTTATCTTGCCCTTTAAGTCACATCTTGTTCCCTAGTGTTCCCCACCCTCGTAACTCCTACAAATACTGATCTGTTCTTTAGCTCTATAATTTTGTCATTTCAAAAATATTATATAAATGGGTTAATATAGTAGCAACCTTTTCGGATTGACTGTTTTTACTCATTTTAATTCTCTGGAGATTTGTTCCGTGTGTGCGTATTAATAGTTTGTTTTGTGTCCTTTTTACAGTTATTTTTCTTGCTAAGTAGTATTCCATGGTCTGAATGTGCCAGATTTTCTAACCAATCACCCATTGAATGAAATATGAATTGTTTACAGTTTGGGGTATTAAGAATAAAGTTGCTATAAATAATTCCATGCAGAATTTTTTGTGACAGTATTTTTTCATCTCTCTGGGATAAATATAATCACTCAGTCATATGGTAGTTGCATGCTTAGGTTTTAAGAAACTGACAAACATTTCCAGAGCGGCTGTACTGTTATAGGCCAGGCTACACAGGCAATGAACAAACAGACTCCATTTTTTTTTCATTAGCTACACATGATATTACAATGATCTTGACAATTCATACATTTGAATCAATTGGGGTATAATTTCTCATTTTACTGATTGTACAGATTGCAGAATCACATTGGTCATACAGTCACCTATATACATACAGCAAACATAATGAAACAGACTCCATTTCACCCTGAGATTCCTTGTCATGTAAGAAACACTTCTCCCAAGGAAAGCCCCGCCTCTGTACCCATACACAGGTGCTTAGCAGAGCATGTTTGGCAACACAAAATGGCAATTCTTAAATTATGTAAAATTGTTCTCTCTTTGGTTCCCATTTTTCTTGGACAATGTACCCTGTTTGAGATTGATTGTCTAGACATTAGTAACCATTCTTTAACCTGTACTCAACTAGAGTAATTTTGACCCACTTCCCCGTCTGCTTATGATTTTAGATCTCATAATGTTTGTTTATGGTTTTGAATCTTAGCAATAGCTACTTATGATTAATATGGTTTTGGACTATTAAAGTTGGACTCAAACCCCAGGAGAGGGTCGAAGGGTGTAGACTTGCAGCCTGCCCCTTGGCCCGCCAGCTGGTGGATCCAGACTGCTGGCTGGTGATTAAAAGTTCTGTCTCCTGCTTTAAGATCAACTCAGTGATTTGTTACAATCTTGCCATAACAGTACATTATATTCCCACCAGCAATGTATGGGAGATTCCGTTTCTCTGTACCCTCATCATCACTATATTTTATTTTGACCTTTGTAGTTTTAAAACATCATGGTTTTAATTCAGCTTCCAAAATTGCTAGCGATGTTGAACAGAGTTTCATGTACTTATTCACCATCAGTACATATTCTCTTAGGTGAATATTTCTACATGTCTTTTACCCATTTCCTAGGTGAATTGTTCCTGATGAGGTTTGAGATTTCTTTATGTATTCTAGGTACTAATCCTTTGTTGTGGCTTGAAAGTATTTTCTCCCAGTCTGAAGCTTATCTTTGGTTTTTTTTTTTCTTTTTGGTTTTTAGATTTTATTTATTTTCTTATTAGAGCCTTATAGTTATACACAGGAGTTGATCAGCTTAAGAGAGACTTTTGCAGAAAAGTCTTTGATGTAATAATAATGTTTATCTGGCTTTCTTTCAGACTTCTTTTAGGATGAAATATTTTAAGAAACCATAATTATACAGAGGAGCTAGATTTGGGGAAGAAAATTGGGAAGAACTAAGAAATCTGGGGATTGTATTATGCTAATGGTGTCTATTAAAATCCTAAAGTGATGAATCTTAAATTTTGATGAAGTCGAGTTTACTATCCTTCCCTTAATGGATTAGTTTTTGTTTTCAGGTTCTAGAAAAAAACCTAGCCCTAATATCCCACAGATTGTCCTATTACTTTTCCCCAAAGTTTTGTAATTTTATATTTTACATTGAAATCCATGGTTTATTTTTTTAAATTATTTTTTATATAAATTAGGAGGCTGAGGTCAAGGTTTTTTTGGGTTTTGACTATGGCCGTTCAATTGCTCCAGCACCATTTGTTAAGAGGCCACCCTTTCTGCATTAAGTTAGTTTAAAAACTGTCAAAAATCAGTTGGGAATATTTTGGTGATCTATTTCTGAGTTCTCTGTTCTGTTCCACTGATTGTTCCTCTGCCCATTACACACAGTCCTGACTATCGTAGTAAGTCTTAAAATTGTTTAGTCTGATTTTTCCCACTTTACTCAAATTTAAAAAATTATTGTAGAGGGGCTGGAGTTGTGGCTCAGGGGTACAGCACTTGCTAGCATGTGTGAGGCACTGGGTTCGAGTCTCAGCACCACATATAAATAAATGAATAAAATAGAGTCCATCAACATTTTTTTTAAAAAAAGCCCTCTTGTTCCCCTTGACTGGCAGAATCACAGCTTCTGAAATAGGAGTCCCCTGTGTATCTCTAGTAGCAAAGCAATAAAACATTTAAAAAAATTATTGTAGATATTCTAGCTCCTTCAAATTTCCACATGAATTTTAGAATAATCCAGTCTATATCTAAAAAATATTACTGTAATTTTAATAGAAATTTCAGTAAATATATAGTAATTTGAGAAAAATACAAATATACAGTAAATATATATTAATTGAGGAGAACGAACATCTTTATTACACTGAGCATTCAAATCCATAAACATGGTATTTTTCTTCATTTATTTAGATCTTTTTGATTTATTTCATCAATATTTTGTACTTTTCAATGTACATATTTTTATGTTTTGTTGCTTACACCTAAGAATTCTCTATTTTTGATTGTGAGTGATTGTAAATGATGTTGTATTTTTAATTTGGTATCTACATAATCACTGCTAGCATATAGAAATCCAATTGATTTTCATGTATCTTGTATGCTACAACTGAACCAAATTAGCATTTATGGGTGTTTTTATGAAAATTTCTTGGGGTTTTATATAATTATGCAATCTGAAAATAAAGACATTTTTATTTTGCCCTCTATAATATTAGTACATTTTGTTTCCTTTAGTTGACTTATTGCATTGGCTAGAACTTAAAACTGTATTGAATAAGAGTGATGAGATAAAACATTTTTGTCTTATTCCTGTTCTTAGGGAGAAAGCAGTCTTTCACCATTAAACATAGTGTTATCTGTCGACTACTGCACATGCTCTTTATCAAACTGAAAAACTCTCCATTCCCAGTTTTGTGATACTTTTCTCATGACTAAAGTTGAATTCTGTCAAATGCCTTTTTTCTGCATTAATTCATATGAGCATGTGATTTTTTTCTTCAGCCTATAGATATGATAAATCACAACAACTTTCAAATATTGAAGTAGTAGGAACAACTCCATTTGATCATGGTATCCTTTTTGTAAACTGTTAAATTTCATATGCTAATATATTGTTAAGGATGCTTATTTCTCTATTTATAAAGGATATTATTGGTCTATAGTTTAATACAGTGCCCTTTTCTAGGTTTGATATCAGAGGAATCCAGCTTGATTAAATGAATTGGAAAGTGTTCTTTCCTGTTCTACTTTCTTGAAGTGATTGTGTCGATTTGATATTCATTCTTTAAACATTTGGTAGAAATCTCCAGTGAAACCATCTAGTCATGGGAAATGTTTTAATTATAAGCACAGTTTCCTTAACAGTTGCAGTGCTATTTAAATCATCTATTTAACTTTGGAGGAGTTGTGATCGTCTAAGCTTTTCAAGGGATTTGTCCATTTTATATAAGTCGTCACGTTCATGTAATGACTTGTTCATATTTCCCCCTTATTTTCTCTTTTATATCTTCAAATTGAGAATAGCATCCTCTTCTTTTTTCTAGATATTGGTAATTGAGTCCCCACCCCATCTTTCCCCCTATCTCTTCAATTTTTTTTTTTACAGGCTTGTCAATTATCTGGATCTTTCTAGAGAATCAGCTTTTTGTTTCTTTGATCATCTCTCTATTTTTTCCTGTTTAGAATTTCACCTATTTCTGAACTTTTCTTCATTCCTTATTTCCTTCTATTTGTTTTCGGATTATTTTAATCTTCCTTTTCTAGGTTCTGGAGGTAGAAACTCAAATTATTGATTTGAGACTTTTCCACTTTTTAATCTAAGCATTTGCTATTATAAATGTCCCTGTTAGTACCACTTTACCTACATCCCACAAATGTTGTGGGTTTTGCCATATGTTTTATTGGTCCATTATCATTATACACAATAGTGAAATTCATTGTTACATATTCATACGTCACATGATATAACAATATATTTTTGTCAGTATTGTTCCCCATATTTTCTCTTCCCCCTCCCCCCAGCTCCTTCCCACTACTCTACTGGTCCTCCTTTGATTTTTATGATATTCTCCCAAAACACATCTTTCTTTTCATTCTTCCTCTCTAGCTTCCACATATTAGTGAGAACATACAAACCCTGACTTGAGTTTGCCTTATTTTTCTTAACACAAGTCTCTCAATTCCATCAGTTTTCCTATGAATGACATCATTTCATTTTTGTTTATGGCTGAATAAAACTACATTTTATATATATACACCACATTTTCTTTATCCATCCATCTCTTGACAGACATTTAGTCTGGTCCCGTAATTTGGGTATTTTGAATTGTGCTGCTCTAAACATTGACATGCACATGTTTTTATAGTATAATGACTTTAACTATTTAGAATAAATACCAAGGAATTGGATAGCTCAGTCATAAGGTAATTCCATTCTTAGTCTTTTGAGGAATCTCCATACTGATTTCCACAGTAGTCGTACTGATTTAGAATCCTACCAACAGGGTAAGTATTCCTTTTTTCCCATATCATCTCCAGGATTTATTATTTATTACTGTTTGTATTCTTGATGGCTGCCATTCTTACTTAAATGAGACGAGATTTCAGTAAAAATGTTGAACTTTTATTTTATATGTTTGCTGGTCATTTGTATTTCTTTTTTTTTAAAGTGTCTGCTTAGTTCCTTTGCCCATTTATTAGTTGAGTTATTTATTTCTTTGGTGTTTTTTAGTCTTTTATATTCCATATACTAGTTCTCTGTCAAAAGAGTAGCTAGCCAAGGTTTTTTCCCGTTTTGTAAATTCTTTCTTCACATTCTTAATTGTTGCCTTTACTGGGCAGAAACATTTTAAGTTTGATTTCATCCCATTTGTTAATTCTTGGTATTATTTCCTGAGCCTAAAGAGCTCTATGGAGAAAGTCATTGCCTATTCTTACATGTTGGAGTGTTGACCCATTATTTTCTTCTAGGAGTCACATAGTTTCTGGTCTAAATCCTGGTTCTTTGACACATTTGGAATTGGTTTTTGTGCAAGGTGAAAGATAAAGATCTAGTTTCATTCTTAGACCTACAGACATCCCATTTTCCCAGCACCAATGGTGTAAAAGGCTGTCCTTTCTACAATGCATGTTTTGCCATCTTTGTCAAAGATCAGGTGACCGTATGTGTGTGGGTCTGTCTCTCTGTCTCTCTGTTCTATTCTGAACTGAGTGGAAGCCCTTGTGTGGGGAAAAGCAGCAGCCAAGTCGTGGCCCAGGTGGGCTGGGGTGTGGGTGAGCACTGGCCACTGCAGCAGGAAGCCCTCCATGCCTGCCTGACCTGGGGCACGGTGAGCCAGGACCCAGGTGAGCCAGGGTGCCCCAACCTGTCACACCATGGTGGCCCAGCCCAGGCTAGTTCTGACCCCCTCTCCACACAACAGCCTTAATTAGCTGCGAACACTAAAACAGGCTCTCAACTGCAGAGGGCTGCAGCTTCCACAGACCCCACCCACCAGCAGAAGCAGAGAATCTAGTTTCATCTCCAGCTCTGGATTCAGTACCATTGGTTTATGGGTCAGTTTTTACGAAGTTTTTGTTATTATTACCCTGTAGTATAATTTGAGATCAGGCATTGCGATGCTTCCAGAATCACTCATTGCTTTGGCGATTCTGGGTCTTTTATTCTTCCAAATGAATTTTAGGGCTATTTTTTCTAGTAGTGTGGAAAATGTCATCCATATTTTGCTGGGGGTTGCAATGCATTTGTATATTGCTTTTGATAATATGTCCACATTAATAATGTTTTCTCTATCCATAAACATGGGAGATCTTTCCACCTTCTGGTGTGATCGTCAATTTTATTTCATCTCCTTGATTAGATTAATTCCTAGGTATTTTCTTAGGCTGGTGTGAATTGATTGTTTTCCTGTTTTCTTCTCACCTGTTGGTGTAGAGGAGAGCTATTGATTTTTGTATGTTGATTTTATATCCTGTGCACTCCACAAATTTTGATATGTTCAATTTTCATTTTCATCGAGTTAAATGTATTCTTCATTTCTCCCAAGATGGACACTTTTTCTGTGGATTATCCAGAAATGTGTTTATTTTCCAAGTTCAGAGAATTTTCACATTACCTTTCTATTGTTGAATTCTAGTCAGATTTCATTGTGTTAAAAGAGGATAACACTGTATCTTTTCAATTCTTTAAACTTATTGAAACTTGTTTTATCATCCAAGTTCTATCTTAAAATATGCTCTATAACTGTCTCAAATGAATATGTATTCTTCTTTTGCTGAGTGGAGTATTTTACAAATATTAACTCAATTCTGGTGATTAATGGTGTTATTGAGTTCTTTGATAGCCTTGCTGATTTCTATCCAGTTATTTCAACAATTACTGAGGGAAGGATGTTGAAAGATAATTACAGATTGGTCTGTTTCTCTTTTACAGCTCTGCAGTTAAGTTCATGCACATTTAGGATTGACACATATCTTGGTGGTTTGACTCTTTTATCATTTTATAATATCTCTCTCTGTATTTGGTAATTTTCTTCGTTCTGAAGTCTAACTTATATTAACAAAGCTACTCCTGCTTTTCTTTTTCACATTTTTATTGGTGCATTATAGTTGTGCATAACGATGGGTTTGTTGTTACATATTCATATATGCACACAATATAGCAATATAATTTGGCCAACATCACTCCCTAGCACTCCCTCCCTCCTCACCCCCACTTCTACTTTCCAAAACTGATATTTGCATGACAAATCTTTTTTATCCTTTAACTTTTAAACAACATAGATTATTCATTTTGAAATGAGTTTCCTGTACTCAACAAAAAGTTAGATCATGTTCCTTCCTTTAGTCCATCTTTCTAAACTGTCTTTAATTGGTATATTTGCACCATTTCCATTCAAAGTAATTATTAATAGTTTAGGACTCAAGTTTGTTCATTTTATCATTTGGCTTTCTATTTGTTCTCTCTCTCTCTCTCTCTCTCTCTCTCTCTCTCACTCATTTTTTAAAAATTTTGTGTCTACTGTGGGTTATTTGAATTTTGTTTTAGAATGCCCTTGGGATTTACCTTGTATTTTGAGTGTACCTTTTTGCCTAGGGTTTTGCTGATTTCCTAGGTGTCAACATTTTACCAATTCAAGTGAGGTAGAAAGACCTCAGCTCCCTTCATGTTCCATGCCCTCTCCCAACACATCTTTCTCCAACATTCCTCACTCTACATTTGGACCACTTCAGACATAATTTTTGATTCAATTGTCAAGCATAATTTAGAAAATTCAAGAAGAAATATAATATAGGGTTTTTGCCCATATTTTTTTCTTTCTGTTATTCTTTCTTTTTTGGTGTTTCTAAGATTCCTTTTTTGAAAAAAGGTTGTTTTCTTTCTGTTTAGAAAACTTTCTACATTTTTTGTATGAAGGGAAATAACACCACCACCAACTATCTCCAAACATTCAAAGTGTAAATGGGCCAGAATATGGAGACATCTGGCAGATTCATTAAACTTTTGGCAGACATATACATTGGAATACTCTTTATGGAAAGCAATTTGAAAATACGTATATAATTTTTAGTGTACATATGTGCAGTGATACTCAAAAACTTCATTTCCAGAAAACCAAGTCCAAATACATATTTACACATGTTTATAAGGCATATGTATCAAACTATTTATGATAACGTTTCATTAGAGAAAAATTGGAAAAAATATTAAAAATCAAAATTTATATTAATGGAAACCTTACTAAGTAATTTCTGGTTTATCTGCATTAGAAAATATAATACTGTAACTTTAAAAAAAAAATGGAATAGAAGGTTATGCACTAATATAGAAATATTGCCAAGATAATACTGGTGTATTTGTCTAGGTCCTTTTGAAGCTTTAAATATGCTAATTTTGCTGGAGACTTAGAAGTACCAACAACTATGAAAGAAAATAAAGAGTAAGTCAAAGAAAGCCAAGAGAGCTGTCAGACCACAATGCAAGAGTAACCCCAGGTGAAGGAGAAAGTAGAGAAGATTGGATAGAGGCATCTTAGACTACAGTGCAATTCTAAAAAAAAAAAAAAAATTAGAAAAGCTATCAAGCTAAGGTAGCCTCTCTCCAAAATAAATCAGATTTAGTCACTGACTAGGAGCAGACCCTGGGCACTGTAGTATTTGGGTGAATGCAATAATGGATAGAGAAAGTCTAAACACTAGGAAAAAAATAGGAATAAAAGGATTATACCTCAACATTGTAAAATCTATATATGACAAACCCAAGCCCAACATCATTCTAAATGGAGAAAAACTGACATCATTCCCTCTAAAAACAGGAATAAGACAGGGATGTCCACTTTCACCACCTCTATTCAACATAGTCCTTAAATCTCTAGCCAGAGCAATTAGGCAAAAGAATAAAATAAAGGGATAAAAATAGAAAAAAGAAGAGCTAAAACTAGCTTTGTTTGCCAATGACATGTTCCTATATTTAGAAGACCTCAAAAACCCTACCAGAAAACTTCTATAACTCATAAACGAATTCAGCAAAGTAGCAGGATACAAAATTAACACTCATAAATCAATTGCTTTTCTATACACCAGTGATGAATCAGCTGAAAGAGAAATTAGGAAATCCATCCCATTCATAGTAGCTTAAAAAAAAACTCCATGTGAATCAATCTCCAAAAAAGGTGAAATATTTCAACAATTAAAATTACAGAACACTAAAGAAAGAAATTAAGGAAGACCTTAGAAAGTGAAAAGACCTCCCATGTTCTTGGATAGGCAGAATTAAGATGGTCAAAATGGCCATACTACCCAAAGTGCTATACAGATTCAATTCCACACCCATCAAAATTCCAATGACATCTTTCATGGAAATAGAAAAAGCACTTATAAAATTCATCTGGAAAAACAAGAGGCCCATAATGACCAAAGCAATCCTTAGAGAAAAAAGCAAAGTAGGAAGCATCACAATATCAAAAGTAAAATTGAACTGTAGAGCTATCATAACAAAAACAGCATGATATTGGCACCAAAACAGTCAAGAACAAGGCACTGTTTGACCCAGTTATCCCAATTTTTGATATATATCCAAAAAAAGTTAAAATCATCATATTTCAGAGATGCAGCCATATCAATGTTTATAGAAGCTCAATTCACAATAACTAAGCTATGGAACCAACCTAGGTGAATGGATAAAGAAACTGTGGTGTATATACACAGTGGAGGATTACTCAGCCATAAAGAATGACTTTCTCACATTTGCCAGCAAATGCAAGGATCTGGAGACTCTCATGCTATGTGAAGTAAGCCAGTCCCCTAAAAACAAAGGTCAAATGTTTTCTCTGATAGGTGGAAGCTAACGCACAATAAGGTGGGGAGGTGAGGGGAAGAGTATAAGATTAGAGAGTGGGGAATCGAGTAAAGGGAGAGAGATAAGCAAAGTAACAACAGTGGAATGAATCTGACACAGTTTCCCCATGTACATATATGAAAACAACACAGAGAATTCCATCACCATATAGATCCATAAGAATGGGACTCTAACTAGAATAAGATATATTCCATGCTTGTATAATTACATCAAGTGGATTCTGCTGTCATGTATATTAAAAAGAATCAATAAAAAATAGCGAGTCATCCTGCATAAAATAGCAAATATACTTAAGGACTAAGTATCCAGGGTTAGCAGGAATTATATTTATAATTATGTACCCATTTGTTCTATTTGAACCACACCCACACATTGTATTTCCCACTTAAGAATATGGAAAGATATAAACAAATATGGGGAAAATGGATATGTTACCAAGAACTGTATAAAAATATGTAATATTGTGAGGAGAGGTGGCCCTTCCTGAAATCCCAGCGGCTTGGGAGGCTGAGGCAGGAGGATGGAGAGTTCAAAGCCAGCCTCAGCAACTTAGCGAGACCCTAAACAACTTAGTAATACCTTGTCTCTAAATAAAAATAAAAGGAATTGGGATGTACTTTGGTGGTTAAGTGCCCCTGTGTTCAATACACAGTACCAAAAAAAAATGTATACTAAAAAACCAAAGACATAAAAATGGCACAGAATTTCTCTAAACCTGGCTTTCTTCTTCCCTCTCTCATTTCTCCATTTTATTCTTTTTCAGATTTCATGCCCAATGTCAAATTTTCAAAGATGTTTTCCCTGACCCCCAGACTGAATGAGGCCCCTCTTGTATTGATCACGGCTCTTTGGCAGAAGATAGAATCTACTGGGACGCCATGTTTTCAACAGATTTCCATGGAATTCCAGCTTTCTGCAAAGTGTTTCCAGGGATTTGTTAGAATCTTACTGAACAAAATAAACACCATATTTAAACTTGAAATGACATGTGACTGCCACTTGGAATGACAGGCAAAGATCCTTCATGATCCTACAGCTAGTCTTGGTAGGACCTTGTTTATGTTGAGTCCATTCTCAGTTGTTGACCAAAGTGTGGGGGTGCAGGCCATTGATCCTCGACAAGCATGGTACTCCGTGGAGAACAGAGTAATAGGCTGTTGAGCTGATGGCATCAGTGTTTCTCTTTCAAATCACCAACCCAAACTCCCTTAAGTGCCCACAGACAAGTGGGACAAACAAGCCCTGCTCATGCCATTAAAATGAACTGAAATTTTTCACAGAAATAGAGAAATTTTAGGAGCCACCAAGTATCTTCCTCCTCTTCTGTAATTTAGCTTTCTTTGTAAACACTCTACAGTAATGTGAATACGCTAAGAAGTGAATTGTATTGTAAAGATTTTATATTATTTGCAATTTTAAGATTTATTATTGTATATTTTTATTTTATATTTTATTACCATTTTGTGTCTTACATGCGTGTCTAATTGCCTAATGTGGCAGTATTTGAAGATAAAAGTAAAGACAGAAGAGGATTTCAGGTCTAGGCGTATGAGCAGTTCAAACAAGGCTGATGGTATGGAAGTATAATATTTGGAGTCATTCCATTGTATGAAGGCAAGAGACACTGAAGAGGTTGCCTTTACAATGAAATCCATGTGTCGATGGTTTTGTGTGGGTTGGTAATCCAAGCCCTCCTATTCCATCCCGCATCATTCATGGCAAACAAGTTTACAAAAGAAATGCAGCGCTTGCCCCAGCAGAATTGGAGGCACTTCACCATAAGGCCTAGTCATGTGACAAGCAAAGGTGCCAATTATGTCTAATACAGCCACAGGGACCTCAAAAGTAAAAGTAGAGCTTGTGTTTTAAAAAAATTGCATTCAGCCCAGCACAATGGCACACACCTGTAATCTCAGTGGCTCAGGAGGCTGAGACAGGAAGATCACAAGTTCAAAGCCAGCCTGAGCAATTTAAGTGAGGCCCTAAGCAACTTAGAGAGAACCTGTCTCACCCTGTCTCAAAATAAAACATAAAAAAAGTTCAAACCCTAGTACCAGAAAAAAAAAGAAAGAAAACTAAAATGAAATAAATTAAAAAATTGCATTCAGTGAAAATCTACAGAAGCCAGTTATTTAACATCAAAACTCACTGCCTAACAATGAAAAAGCCACAAAGCTGGTGAAAACAAACTGGTGATAAAAAAGAAAAAATTCTACTCTTAAAAAACATGTCAAGCTGATATATTAGTGACAGATTTCATGAAGCTAAAGAAGAACCCTGGAAAAAAATAAAAACTAATAGCTCTATCTGGGTCAATGCATCAGCACATTTCACCAATAAATGCCATGATGCAGCATTTGTAAGATTTGTAAATGGCAGTGAAAATCAAGACAACTTTTTTTGCTGCAAAGAGGTTTCTGATCAAGCAATGGTCAAAATATATTCAGTGTTTGGTCTTTCTATTTGGAACCAAAAGGTTCGTCTTAGAGTAATGATGTTGGCAATACACTTGGTGCCCATCAGCGATTGAATCCCAGAAAGGTTTCATCTCTCTTAAGAAAACCCCAACGTTATCACAACAGATAGTCTTCCTCACAGATGCAGAATGGTGTTGGAAAAGCCCTGGGTATTCTACTTCTGGAAATGCTACAAAATTTAACTACCAAATGAAGGTTCACTCATTTAAATATGTCTTAAAAACTGCTTGCTGACCCAGATATAATGAAGTGAGGTGGGTCATGGAGAAAGAGTTCTCCACTAATGTTTAAGCTAAAACACGGAGGTCAGGAATATGCCAAGGCTACGCATATCTAATTCCTCAAACACTTATCATTTCTGTATAGTGAATACTTTCAAAATACTGCCAGCTTTTTTTTTCTTATGTTTTCCATAGTGGCTGGACTAATTTACATTCCCACCAGCCATGTGCCAGCATTCCCTTCTCTCCACATTCTCACCTTGCTGGGGGTATTGAAGATGAAGACTGAGTGGGGAAACTACCTTGTTAACAAGCAGGTGTTTTCTATCACAAGAACTAGTAGGGAAAATCCCTGCAAAGCCCCAGGAATAATATTTTGACTTCAAGCATTGAATTTTAAAGGAAACAAAGCCCTTGGGAGAGGAAAAATAAAACATATTGCAAAGAGAAATCTTAAAGTGTTTCTACTGCTATTTTGGCTTCAAAATGAGGGAGGAAATCATCAAGTCTCAATTCTTATGAAACCAACTCAAAGAACTACAGAACAAAACTGAACAACCTTCTCCTCCCCTTCCAATACAAGTACATAACTGAATGAGAGATGCCTCTCCAAATCTTTTGCTCAACTGAGAACTTGACTTTGAACAAAGAGGAAGAACTTGTATGGGGCAAAACTGTATATATTCAAGAAAAAATTAAGCAACATTGTCCCCCAACTTGCCTATTTCTACAAAAGGAGAATAAGCTGCCATTCAGGAGAAATAATTTGCTCTAGTTTTCAACTTATTACATGGGTGAACAAGATTTTTATTACTTCATAAATATCAAGAATAAGGACAGAAATCTTCTCACTTCAACTTAAAATGAAAATCATGTGTGTTTATCTGAAGTTCAACTCAGAATTCAGTATTTGCACAACCAAAACCAAATAGGTTTTACAAAAGAGGTGTAAATTTTATTCTGTATTTTCAGTTGTATAAATAAAATGATTTATGAATATGTCTATCTAAATGAGATGAATACGTGCACAAAATTATCTTGTAATGTCTGGACCTATATTTGAGCCTGATCACAACACACATTTTTTTAAATTTTTTGAAATTATAATATGAAATTATATCTGAAGGCATATTTATCTACATTTCTTGGCCTTCTGACGTTTGAGCTTTACTATTTGACAGTTTCAATAAGTTTGCATGTTGAAAATAACATTAGTAAAAATAAGCTAACAAATTTTATTTGCATTAAATTTTCTAAGCCTGCAGTTGAAAAAGTTCATATCCAGTTATTTAGCAGAAATTTACATTGCTGATATGAAAAAGATCAATTATCTCTTGCCCAATAAATATTGGGGAAAATGATATTTTTTATTTAAATAGGAAGAAAGAAGTACCTTATGTCATATGTCATACCTTATTAGCATTCTGTATAATGCAATCAAAAAGAATTTCTTTTGCAGGCATTACCTGAGGTTTCCTCCACCTGTACTATTGATTCATAAGAGAGTTAATACCCTCCCTCTATGGGTAGAGGAACCACATGAAAGTGTAGAGTAATACCTCAGCCAAAATGAACGGTCGGTGGTGCTGTGAGGGGGGACACTTTACTCAAGAGATAGACAATTATTATTTAGTGGTTTGATCAGAAACTGGAACTAACTGATCTTGGCGATGACTCCATGGGGGGATTTCTGAGCTCTGAAGTTATTTTAAGGGCAAATGAGTGGAAAGGATGCCTTTACCAATACAAACAAAAATGAATTTATTATACCATATTAAGTGGCTTCCGAAGTTATGGGAAAACTCAAAAAAAAAAAAAAAAGATTAAATATAATGAATCTTGCGGAACAATTTCTGCCTTGCAAGGGAGCTGCTGCCCCTTTTAAGACTGACCAGCCCATTCCAGAACCCGCCTTCACCAGCACCTGAAGGAAACGGCTACTTCTGCTTTCACCTCTAGTACCTGGCCACGCCTGCTATAGAATCTGTTCTCCCCAAAGAGAGGCTGGCTCCTTGTCGCTGAACCAACAGTGCTAGTGACTGAGAGCTGGGACCTCTACTAAATGCAGAGAAACCACACTGCCACCGTGACAGCGTTTGCCCTGTATAAAGAAAACAGGAGCAGCCTTGAGTGTTCCGAGCTCAAGTGCACCTAATCGTCAGAACCTAAATTGCATTTGGAACAAACTCGAGTACAGGGACGGCTAGGAAATATGCTTTCACCTGTCTCCAGCTCACACGGAACTCTAGAAGGAGGGGTGGATGTTGAAGCCAATCCACACCAACGCCAAGGCTCCTTGAGCCGCGCCCCACATAGTGAGTATACATTGAGATGATCTGCCTCTCTCTTTGAAGTTCAACAGCTGGACTCGGGGTTTTTTCCCATGCATAAATACTCTAAAACATGGCTAGCATCAGGCCATGCGCTCCGTTTGGGTTGTACATTTATTGAGTGGGACATTGGACTTAATGGCTTCCAATTGTCCTTTTACCTTAATGAAGCAGGGATGTTGCAGTGTGTGATTTTACTGCCTTGTACTCAATGTCTAGTCTTGAAGTAATTAGGAAAAATTGAAACCAGGATAATCCAGATCCATTTGCTCCTAGATCTTCCCTTTTTATTTTTTAATGGAGATAATTCATCTGAAATCCCCCACATCTGGCTTTAAACTTGGTGTATTAGTAATGCACAAATGCATTTGGAATATGCCCCCTACCTGGGTGCAAGACAACTTCAGCTGTGGTACCTACCTGGCCCTAACAGGAAGTGGTAATTTATTCATCAAACATTTCCTGAGCACCTGGTGTGTAGCTTATGCTGTGCAAAGCATTCTTCGTTTCCTACTCTCACTTGTGTGGGTTCTAAACTCAAAATCCAGTATGTTTCCAGCCATAACTTTGGCTGGAGAATTGGTTAGTTGGTGCTTATTTGCCAAATGTAAGTCAGAGAGATTCTGCAAATCTCTCCTTCTTAAAAAAATATATTTAATTTCATTTTGCTCACTTCTAACAGCATAAACTAACAGTAACTCCAATAATATCATGTTCAGAACCTAAGAGCGTATCCAGGTCTCCAGGGTTATATCACTTCTCCAAAATAGCATATCTTCAAGTCACTTGCTCTCATTACCTCTTGTTCAGTAAAATCTGGACTTGTGGATCTCACAAGGATGGAAAGATTCTGGAGTCATCCTTGTTTATTTACCAAAGGCCTCCAATATTTTGTAGTCTGATGAATTCCTCCCCATTTAATTTACCTAAGCCATCAAAGTCCCCACGTGTAAAAGAGAGAAGCAGAGAACTCCAACAAGCTACCTCGCTAAAGGACAAACGGAGAATAAATCACGAAGTGGCTGCCAATAGAAATTTAAAGCACAAAATTTTATTTTCTTTTTAATCTGTTGCTATAAAGTATCAGCCATCTTCAGAAACAGAGTGAATCTGACAGGTTTGTGTTGATGCTCCCATTTCCCATCCTAGACACTTTCCTGTCTGTCCCGAAGCAAAAATAAATTTCCCTTTTTAAGCTTTTGATGATAAAAATCTCATCTGAAGCCTCATAAATGATCCTTTATTATCTATATTAATAATGGATAAATGTCTTTTGAATACCCCTGATCTTTCCCATTAATAGCAGCAGATGTATTATAGATAACCTTTTGATTTAACAGCACAAACTCTGAAATGATATTAAACACTAAAGGACTAAGCTTCTGGAGTTACTGAGGTCAAAATTATACACATTTCTTTCAGGTCTGTGTCCACGAGGTGACACTAACACTGATCAGTATTTATTTTTTGAATGTGGGTGTGTATATGTATGTGTAAGAGAGCGCCCTAGAAACCAAACTCATAAATTTTTATTTTCTGCCGTTTTTTTAATTTTCACGCATTCCATGTTCCTTTCCCGATTTTTTTTTTTCCTAGCAGGAGCTGAGGTGCTCAATGGAGACAGAATTTAAAGCTGCCCTGCAACTGTCTGCTTCATTTCTTATCTGTTTTTTAAGTAATGTTCATCTCTTATTACTGTATTTCCAGTTGAAAAAAAAACTACATTTGGAAATATTCTAATGCATATTGCATTTTTTAAAAAAGGAAAAATAAAAGGTATAGATCACTAGTGAGACATGTATTTCTTCTTCACCTGCTGGCCTCAGTTTCACTGCTCATCTATTACTAATGTGCTCCCACTCTGTCACAGACCCTCATGGAGGAAGGAGTGCCAAAAGACACAGTGGGTTCTGTCAAGTCACACAGCATGTCAGGGCAGAGCCTCAGCAAAAACCCAGATTTTTCATTCAAGGTCAGTTTTCTGTACCTGACTTCAGGTTTAAATCCTTCCTTATGACTCCTTTCTTGGACTGGGAATTGGAATACTACAGAAAAAAAAAAAAGTCATGCATTTGTGAATTGCTCTGGGGAAGGAGAATAAGGCAGAGAAGGGAGTAGGGACAAGGAAGAGAAGTCACACATCCCCTCTTGAAATGGGTGCCTAGCAAGTGGCCTGACATTGGGCAATTATTTACAATGAAGAACTTTTTTTTTTTTAAATGTATGTCTTCCTCAGCTGACTTTCATTTATTCAAAGTCCAGGATGCTGTGTCCACTATCCAGAAGTATAAGTTCTAAAAACACCTGGGAAACTGATTTTTTAATATGTATATAGAGAATATGTACAATATGTATATAGAGAATGAAAATAAGCACAAGGCAGGTGCACATACAGACAAGAAGCTTCACAGATGTGGGAGCACTTGGTACACAGATGTAAGACATGGTTTGTGGGGGTAAGCACCTATTAAAAACTCTGCAGGATTCCAGGATCCAGCTTAGGTAGACTGGGATTCATCTCCAGAATGTTGTATACATGTGGTAGGGCAGAGAATGGAAAGGGGAGCAAGTAGAAGCTCAGCTTGATGAATACTCAGGATGTAAGAAGTTCCAAGACCCAGGGCTGGTTGGAGAGTAGTGGTGCAGGCAGGCTCTGCTCATATGGCAGCAGAGGAGACTTAGGGCTGGAGAGCTACAGAATTCTGGAGTCCAGTGGGGTGGACTTTTGGACTCTAACCATGGGGAACGTGATATAAATCCAAACCCAAATGGATGAGGAAGACTTTTACATATTCCCACCAGACTGGCCCTGGTTTGAGACCCCAGATGGAGGCCAATAGTGGAATACCTTTGAGAAAGTAGGGACAAATGGAGAAATAGCAACCAGTACTATCTAGGGTGTCATGGATTGCCCTCAACATACCATCACATCTTTATTTCTTTTACCTTCATATATCTTCTCATTCAATATTAGCCAAACTATATATATATATATATATATATATANATAATATTACATATATATATGGTTATTTTTTTTTTCCCATACCAGGGATTGAACCCAGGGACACTCAACCACTGAGCCACATCTCCAGCCCTATTTTGTATTTTATTTAGAGTCAGGGTCTCACTGAGTTGCTTAGCACCTCTCCGTTTATGAGGCTGGCTTTGAACTCTCGATCCTCCTGTCTCAGCCTCCTGAGTCACTGGGATTACAGGCATGCGCCACCCGGCCCAGCCAAACTGGGCTATTAATAGTATCCAAGCATCATCTCATTTCCTAACTGTTCTTCCATTTTCTTTGACTGTTTCTGTCTTATCCCCACAATATTGACAAAGGAAATCTTCCCAGCTCCACAAGACTGACCTTAAATCCCAGGGCCTCATGTAACCTTTCTGGGTTCAACACATATGCAACACACACACTTGAATAGAAACGGAATCTCCCCTCTCTGAATTATCACACAATTTGTTTCATGTTTCTCTGAATCCACTTAATATTCCACTTTATGATAGTTTACATATTCAAGTTGATAGTTTACTACAACTACCTGAAAACTTACTAAAATCAGTGAAATACTTTTTTCCTGTATTCTGTCCCTAATCACATCCTTCCCACCAATGTGGGTTATTTGCCCCACAAGGACTGAGAGACTCACTAGGTAACTCTAGGTGTGGGCACAGTGTGACAACCAAGTGTGTGTGGACTAATTCAGCTTTGGTGCTTTGCTGTTTCTTTAATCCCTGTCCCTAACACGTTTTCTTGGACAAGGAGCGGGGGGAGTTCCTCTGCCTTTTTGACCCTTACCCCTTCTCCCTGATCTGCATGCCGCGTGACAGTTCTAATGGGTGTCGCGGGCTTGCTCGCTGCCTCCCACAGATCCTTCCCTTCCTCCACATTAACCTGCATTTTCTGGGTAATGGCGCAGTCACCGACAGCATTAAATCTCTCCAGTCTGCTGGCATCGCTTCCCCTCTCCTTGTCACGCTCCCAGTGGGACTTCACTGGAATCAGCCAAGGAGGAGCTCAGAGGTGAGGCCGTTTCTGCACAGGCAAAACCAAGGGAAAACAGACTCAGTTTAGGCCTTCGATCTCCATGTCTAACGGAAAAACAACGACATGGGCCAAAACCGGGGCTTGTGTAGGTGAAGTCCCTGAACCTGATGGACTCCTGAGGATTTCTATCTATATCTGAAACCATGGGAATAAAATCCCTTGATCAACACAATGTACACGATATACAAAGTCATGGAGATACATCAACTCAAAATCAAAAACGCAAAAACAAAACACTGCTTTCCTATTTTGGCAATCTTCGAGAGAATCCAGAACAACGTTTTCATTCAAACATCAAAATGTCTGAAGAAAACATATTGTACACATGCACATGGTCATATATGTTAGTTATAGAAGGTGATCATTGGTTTTAGGAGTGACCGAAAACAAAGGAGAGATGGTGTTGGCATTCTGAATTAAAGAGGTAAATTTTAAGTAATTTTGAAAACAAATCAGACTAAGATCTTAGAATCAGAACTCTCCATTCATACATGTAAACTGGTTACAATAGGAATAGCTGTGAGTCATACAGCAAATGACAGAGCAAGGACTTGAGTTTACAAATTTAAGGTAGGTGTACTTTCATATGTGGTCACTGAAAAAGCATTCAGAGGAAGAAACAGGAGTTCCTACTGGGATTATACAAATTTCACTTCATGGATGAGGCTGCTTGCCCACCATCCAAAGGAAGAAAAAAAAAACAATAAGCTAATTCAGAGCTGTATTTTTCACTTCTTGCAGAGATTCCATGAGTGCAAAAGATAAGCTGCTCCTCAAATGTGCCCCGATGCATCAGATGATTGGACAAAGGGAGAAACCATGAACAGGTGTGCTTCTTTAAAATAAGCAATCAAGGTGTCTGGAACAAGCAACCCAGTTGTTTGGAGGTGGCAACAACGAAAAAGAGGGGACTCTTTTGGAGGCTCTTGCCATCTCCAGCTTTTAACCACAACTCTACTTCTCTTTCTGTCCCCACCCCTAGGCTATCATGTCTGTGATTGCAGGATGGCATTAGCCTTGTTGGTTGCAGTTTGCATAGCACCTGGTAAAGTTTAGCATAGCACTGGGAAAACAGACCTACTGAACAAGATCCGGTATTTAAGATGAGAATCTGAGAACCACTATAGAGATGGCTGTACGTGAGCTATACATTAGATACGTGGAAGAGAGGAGGGAATGATGCTATTTCCCTGCTGTAATGAATCCAGGGATGTGATATGATCAGTTAATGGGGGGGTAACACAGCAAAGAAATGATCAATTAGATTCAAAGAGAGGGCTCCATGTGGATTCTGGGGAGCCTGAAATTAACCACGCCAAAGGCTAGCCCTAACCATCATCAGGCAATGTAACCCCAAGGCTAAGTTCTACTCAGTAAAATACTGGCTGGAGTAGCTACAACCAGGGTGGGTCAGTTAGGGACTGAAAATGGTCATCAAGGATAGGTTCCAAGTGTCAGTTCTAAAGTACAAATGAGAGGCTATAAAACAAGAAGAAAGCCCTTACCCACCCCCACCAAATCAACACTTTGTACCATATACAAAAATTAACTCAGAAAAGATTATAAATATAAATGTAAAGCCTAAAGTATAAAACTTCCGAAAGAAAACATAAGAAAAGGTCAGGCACCTTGGCTCATGCCTTTAATCCTAGTGGCTCAGGAGGCTGAGGCAGGAGGATTGTGAGTTGAATGCCAGCCTCAGCAAAAGCAAGGCACTAAGCAACTCAGTGAGACCTTGTCTCTAAATAAAATACAAAATAGCAGTGGGGATGTGGATCAGTAGTGGAGAGCCCTTGAGTTCAATCCCCAGTACCAAATCATCATCATCATCATCATCATCATCATCATCATCATCATCATGTTTGTGGCTCAGTGATTAAGCACCCCTGGGTTCAATTTCCAGTAGTAGTAGTAGTAGTAGTAGAAAAAGAAGAGGAGGAGGAGGAGGAGGAAGGAAAGGAAGGGGTGGGGAGAAAGAAAGAAAGAAGAAAACACAAGAAAAATTTTTGACCTTAGGCTAAGCAAAAATTTCTTAAACATGACACTAAATTCACAACTCAAGAAAGAATAAATTGACAAATCGGACTTAATCAAAATTCAAAATATCAGCCTAGCAAAAGAATAAGTAAAACCACAGACTGGGTGAAAAATCATTGCAAAGCATGTCTGATAAAAGAGTTATATGCAGAATATAGAAAGAAGTCTCAAAACTCAACAAGAAGAGAACAACCCAGTCAAAAAAAAAATGGGCAAAAGATTTGAATAGATACTTCATCAAAGAAAATATGTAGCTAGCAAAAGAGGACATGAAAAGATGTCTAATTTAGGGAAATACAAATTAAGGCTACAATGAGCTCTCACTATGCACTTATTAGAAGAAGCACAATTATAAATACTGACCATAGCAAGAACTGGAGAAAATGTAGAAGAACTGAACTCTCATCTCTCATATGCTGCTGGTGGAGATGTAAAATGGTACAACCAGTTTCTTAAAAAGTTAAGCATCCCTCTACCTTATGACCCAGCTGACCCAACTATTTCACTTGTAGATATTTATCCAAGAAAAGAAATATACCTCCATACAAATACTTGTCCACGAATATTCATTATACTTTCTTTTTTAATACCTCAACACTGTACAACCCAAATGTTCATCAACAGGATGAATCTCAAAACAATTATGCTGAGAAGCCAAACTAATAATAATAATAACAACAACAACAACAACAACAATGCACCCTATATAATTTCATCTTACATAAAATTCTAAAGAATGCAAACTAGATCAGTGGCTTTACAAATTGGGGATGTGGTGGGAAGATACAACAGGAGGGATTTCAAAAGGGCACAGGAAATTTTGGGCTGTTGGACATGTCCACTGTGTGGATTGTGGTGGTGGTATCATGGGCATAGATGTGTCTTTTTCAAAATTCATCAAATTGTATGTTTTAAATATATGTAGTTTGTTATCGGGTTGATTATATCTCAATAAAACTATTATTGTTTTAAGTGGGAGTAGGGCTGCAGGACCAAGGACCTGGAACAGATCAGAAAATAGAAGGCAAAAATGTTGAGCTGGGAGAGACCCCAATGTGAGCTGTAAGACAGGTGTTGGCAATGAGTTTTACTGGCAAGTTCAGTGGCTATAACATAGCATGACTCCCGGCTTGGGCAGGATAAATAAAAAAGACAGAAGACCCGAAAGAATAGACTAGTATCAAGCTGAGTCCTAGGGACTAGGGGGACATAATGAAAAGTTGAAAAGGAATAGTGAATCTACATGGGGACATATTTGGTTTATTAGTGTATTTTCATGGGTATGCGTGTCATTTATTATATTAGTATTTACACTGAGATCAAAACACAGTTTCAAGTCTATGCAAGAAACCAGAAAGTCACTGCAGAGAACAGAAATTCACGTCAGAAAGAGAATCTTCTCGTCCATGTACATCAGGTAGTCGATGACTTCAACATGTAGTGTCACTGAAATTCATTAGGTTGTGTTTAGAGGGAAACACCAAGTTATTCTGAATTCTTCCTTGAGTTATTCGATGGAGGAGAGAAATCAACAAAGAAACAAGAGAAGTTCCCAAAGAGACAGCCATTCATCAAGGAGAGAATATATTGAGGTCACTTAAATCTTAGAAAGAGAAGAACGAAGAGGCCCAGGGACTTGACAAGAACAAGCTGTTGATCAGCTCAACAAATGTAGTCTCGATGGCCACAAGAAGACGAGGCAATTATGATCTCAATGAGTGTTCCAACTAGAGACACTTCAGAAGCACGCATGGACAGACATCACGGCCAAGTTTGCTCTCGCCCCTCCTCCATTCAACAATGTCCAATTTGTTGCTAACATGTGTCAGCTGATTGCTAAGCTCCAGGGAGACCATGGAGCAAAGATGGACCCAGCCCTTGGTCTCATATTGCTAACGGTCTAGGAAGGAAGATAAATAAATGACTGAGCCTATGATCTTAAACTGTAGTCACTGCTAGAAAGGAATTCACCTGGGCAATCAGTAGAAAAAGATCTCTGCTGGTAAGGGGTAAGGACACCAGGAGGTGACTGAAGCTGACCAGAATCTCTGAGGAGAGGGCAGAGCAGGAGCATCAGGAAGTCCAGAAGAGAGCTCAGAGGACTACAGCATTCAACGCCCAGCCCTGAAGGTCATGTTGCCAAGGACTGAGAAGGAGCAGGTCAAGATCACCTCTACTGAGTATGGTTCAGAGGTCAAAGGAGAGGAGATCTAAACATCAGCTGATTTAGTGACACGAAAGAAGATAGATGACAAAAAAGCATAGGAAAACATGCTCAGCATCATGTCACCAGAGAGCTGCACGTTAAAATACACCTATCAGAACGGCCAAAATATAGAACACTGATAACACCAAATGCTAGTGAGGACATTTAGCAATATGTTGGGGATACAAATTGGTACAGCCAATTTGGGAACACACTCAATTTCTTACAAAACTAAATATCCTCTTCACAAACAACCTAGCAAGCATACTTATCAATATTTACCCAAATAAGTTGAAAACTTATGTCAACAAAAACCTACACACTAACGTTTATAGCACCTTGTAATTTCTAAAAGCTGAAAGCAAACCAGATGTCCTTCAGCAGGCAAGTAGACATACTCTGGTACAGCCAGGCAATGGAATATTATTCAACACTAAAAAGAAATGAGCTCTTGAGTCATGAAAAAAATGGAGGAAAATTAAATGCACCGTATTAAATGAAAGAATCGACTATGGTTTGGTTCTTAAATTGCTCCCCAAAAGCTTGAGTGTTGAAGACTTGTTCCACAGCTGATGATGCTATTGGAAGGTAGTGGAAAGAGTTGGGGACCTCATTGTATGAAGTTATATCACTGCGGGCATACCCTGAAGAGGTGTATTGGGACCCTTTCCCCTTCTTCTCTCCCTCACTGTAAAAAGATTAGAGGTTGCCAAGGATTGAGAGAGAGAGGGATGACTAGGCAGAGACAGAAGATGTTAAGGGCAGGGAAACAGTTCTCCAGGATACATAGTGGTGGATGTCTTTATAGGTTTCTCAAAACCCATAATGTACAACACTTTGGTTGTGTGATGACATATCACTAAAGTCCATCAATTGTAACAAAAGGCCCACTCTGGTAGAGGACGTTGACAACAGTGGAGGCTGGGGTGGGGAGAACAGGCCTGATGGTGTCTCTGTACCGTCCACTCTATTTTATTATAAACCTAAAATTATTGTAAAAAAATAAAGTCATTTTTAAAAGAAAAACTGAAAAGAGAGGTCAATTCCAAAATAGGATAAGGGCAGTTCTGGAAATTGAGAATGAACCCAATCCTGAGCCACTCAATTTAACAAATGCATATAATTTGTATTTCAACAAGGGAGGAGGAGGTCGTGGTTGGTGAAGCTGAAAGTATGAGAGCAGGAAGGTGGTCAGTGGTTCCTGAGGGAAATTTCAAGAATTGTCTTTCCAAACCTTACTAACAGCAGACTCTGAAGCCTTTGACCTTGGAGAGAAAAGACCCAGCTACAAGGTGCATGGAAACAGCAGGTCTGGGGTTGTAGGAAGGAGTAGCAAACTAAATGTCATCTGGTTACTATTCTAACTCAAGACTTGGTCTTTCCCAGGTAGTAAGTGAGGCTACTGTGCAGACCTCAAGGGTGTTATTTTGTAAAATATGGGCATTTATGGCTTCAGTAAATAGGAGTTATTGAAGGCTTAGGGAAAAGAAGTAAAGGTGTGTAAGTGGTTTATTCTAAAGGGGGGTAGAATTTTAACTTTGATTCCCTTACAAAGCCTTTTACAATTGCCATTTAGTAACACAGAAGTCAAACTCTACTTGGTGACCTATGAGATGATCATAGCAAAGGCTTCACTCAGGTGCTATGAGGACTATCTGATACTTTTGTGAATTCCCAGGCAGTCTTTAAGCCCTTTTGCCTTTTCCCACGGCCGGCTGGCTCTCACCAACACATGCTCACATGAACATATAGTACACGATCGGCCACCTTTCTGCATAAATGAGTGCAAACTACTTAATAAGTCTTTTACTTCCTTTTCCCCAGTCTCCAATAACCTGCTATAATTATTTCTTAATGGGCCAACTTTCCACTTTACCATCTGCCTACTGAAGACATACTTAAGGAAACCCATTTGCCCAGAGAAATGTTTTTATCCTGTTAAATGGAAGCATTTCTTCTTCTTCTAATTATCCTAATAAATATTTCTGATCTTCTTGCCTCTGATGTGTTTCATATTTCTGGACTTTGGGCTCATGTCTCATTGGGGTGGGATTAGCTTCAGATTCTGAGAAGCTCTTTAAGAGTGAAGGGTAAACACAGGAAAACATAACACGCTGCAAGTTGCTCTCTATGTGGGTGATGAATTGAGTCCTCTGTGGAAGACTTTTTTTTTTTCCTGAAAATGTAGGT
Source organism: Marmota marmota marmota (assembly GCF_001458135.2). Taxonomy (NCBI): domain Eukaryota; kingdom Metazoa; phylum Chordata; class Mammalia; order Rodentia; family Sciuridae; genus Marmota; species Marmota marmota. The sequence goes on along the minus strand of NW_025999913.1, from coordinate 5,059,010 downwards.
TCTGAAGGAAGGTAAGGATAAATAGTGGAATTGTTTTTTAAAAAAATGGTGATTCCAGGATAGAGAGACCAGAAATAAATCCATGTATCTATAGTCAACTGATCTGGGACAAAGGTATCAAGAGCACACACGGAGGAAAGGACAGTCTCATCAACATGTGGTGCTGAGAAAACTGGATATTCACAGAAAGAAGAATGAAAATGGACCTTTATCTCACTCCTTAGGCAATAGTCAACTCAAAATAGATTAAAAAATATTTAAACACTTGATCTGAAATGATTGAAAAAAAAAAAACTAAGGGAAATATCCATGACATTGGTCCTGTTGCAGATTTCTTGGAAACAGCCCTAAATGCACTAAAAATAAACCGATGGGATTGTATCAAACTAAAATGTTTCTGCACAGCCAAGAAAACAACAGAGTGAAGAGAACAACTGAGGGAAAATGTTTGCAAATCATGCATGAAAGAAGGAATGAATAATATCCAAAATACACAAGGAATTCAAACTCGTCAATAACAAAAAGCCAAATTCCCTTACTAAAAAAATAGGCAGAGGCCCTGAATAAACATTTCTAAAAAGAAGAAATACAAACGTGAGAAAAATGTTCAACATCTTTAATTATCAAAGAAGCGCAAAATAAAACCACAACCAGGTATCTGTTCACGCCAGTTGGATGGACTATTATCAAAAAGATGAAAGATGACAAGTGTTGTCAAGATGTGGAGAAAAGGAAACCCTTGTACACTGTTGGCAGTGTTGCAAATTAGCCCAGGCATTTTGGAAAACAGTATGGAGGTTCCTCAAAAAACTAAAAATAGAGTCACCATATGATCCAGAAACCCTGCTATTGGGTATGTGCCCAGAGGAACTGAAATCAGTATGACAGAGATGTCTACACTCCATGTGCATGGAGCAAAGATACAGGAATAACCCAAGTGTCCATCAATAGATGAACAGATTTTAATAACACGGTAATACCCAACAGAGTACTACTCAGCCTGATGTAAACAGGAATTTCTATCATCTTCAGCAACATGGATGAACCTAGAGGCATTATGTTATGTGAGATAATTGAGGCTTGAAGAGACAAATACATATGACCTCACTTTATTTGTGAAAGTTAAACTTAGAGCAGAGAGAGGGGAACAGTGGTCACCAGAGATGGGGTCCAGTGGAGGGTCAAGGAAAGAGGGATGTGGTTCCATGAGCACAATGTTATAGCCAGCAAGTTCCAGAGCTCTATTGCACAACAAGGTGACTATAATTAATAGTCATGAATTATATATCTCAAAAAGGCTACAAGAGAGGATTTTAAATGTTCCCAACATAAATGATAAACATTTGAGATAATAAATATCCTAATTATCCCAATTTGATCATTCCACAAGTAACATGTATCAAAACATCACATTGCACCCTATAAATATACACAGCTGTTATTGACCAATTAAAAATAAAAATGGTGACTCCTAGGCCCCAGCCACAGATCTCCCCATCCCATAATATAGAAGAACTAAGAACTCTTTTTAAATGAGGAGAGTGAAAGATTCCGATACGGGTGGCTCGTGAACCATACTCAAGAGAAATTCCTCAAGATAAACCCAGGTGCTTAGCAGACAATGCAGTTATCCCCAGGTTTCTAATTTGTAAAATTAGCTTTCAGGTTGGCAAAATTCTGCACTTCCAATCTCTCTGCTCTGATATATTTATCTGAGCTTGCTTTGTCCTAAGTTGGTTTTTCATCAAATAGCCATCAAATGGTCACAGTGCCAGACGTCACATCCAAAAACAACAACCCCATAAAACCCCTATCAGTCCTCAGAAGGACTCCAGAGAAAAAATAATGTTCTCAGTTGTCATCGAGATTAGTGATGAGGCTGAGAACCCAAGTTCACGGGTATGGAAAGCCATCACCATGTTAAGTGTGCCCCAAACTCCATTGAGCACGCATTAGTGTGCAAACACACTTGCATGCATATTTTAACTGTAAGATTTCTACTCTAAGTAGAGGAGAAAAGACTATAAAGAAAATTAATTGCTATGACAAATGGGATTCATCCCAGGTGTTGCAAGGTTCACACAATATTCAGAAATCAGTTAATTCATCACAGCAACAAACGAAGAAAAAAAATCTACAGGATCATATCAGTAAATATGGGGAAGCATTTGACAAAATCCAGTACCCATGGTTAATAAAAATTATCAGCCAAATAGGAATAGGGGCTTGATGTGAAGATGTACAGAACTCCTACAAGCTAATGTCATATTTAATGGTGAGAAACTAGAAGACCATACCAAGTCAGGTTTGTGAGACAAGAAAGCAATAAAACAAGAACATGGAATAAGAATTGTGTTGATTAGAAAGGAAAAAATAAAACTTCCCTTGTCCCCTGATGACATGCTTGTTCATGTATAAAATTCCAAAGAATTGACATAAACCTGGATGACCAAATGCGTAACAATGACACTTTAGATACAACTCAAGGCATCATCCATGAAAGATGAAAGAACGAACAAATAAACCCAACGTCATTTCAACTAAAAGTTGTGCTCTGCAAAAGACACTGTCAAGAGAATGAGCAGACCAGCCACAAACTTGGAGAAAATATTTGCAAAAGACATATCTAAGAAAGGGCTGTTCTCTAAAATAGACAAAGTGTTCTTTGTCTATTTGTATATATATATATATATATATATATATATATATATATATATATATACAAAAAATATAAAGTCTCAGTAAATATAAACACTTCAGTTATTTCTTTAAAAAATACCAATGCAAGTAATTTAACAAAAAATATATTTTTTTTAGCTGGGCATGGTGGCACATGCCTGTAATCCTACTAGCTTGTGAGGCTGAGGCAGGAGGATTGGAGGTTCAAAGACAGCCTCAGCAATTTAGCAAGGCTGTAAGCAATTTAGCGAGACCCTGTCTCAAAATAAAAAAATAAAATGGGCTGAGATGTAGATTAGTGGTTAAGTACCCCTGGGTTCAATCCCAAGAATCAAATTTTTTTTTTTTTTTTTACTTTTGATGTGCACATAAGAGTTTACTTTCTGAACTTTGTACCATTTGTGAATTTTGGTATGAAATTTTTAATTTGCAATTTATTGATTGATTTATTATCTCCAACTATGATAAAGAACATGATTCTTTAAATTCCTGTTATATTCAACATGAATCTTTAGGCTTCCTTTAGACTTACATTCTAGACATTAAGTAATACAATTTCACATCAAATATTAGTACATTCTCCAGTGCTTTACTAGAATCTCTTACTACAAAGGCCTTCTTTTTTTCTCTGTGAATTTGACAGTATAAGGTTTCCATGAAACCTTATAAAATGTGTGCAAAAGAGTTAGATAAAAATATATCTTTCATCAAATTGTTCTTTTTAAAGAATGGTTTACAATGTTTTCCTCGATTCTACTTTTTGTAAAAGACCTTCATCATTAAAATGTCTCAAGAAATTCAGGACCTCTCTTACTTTGTCACTTATGGAGAGATCAGCAGAGTCATTTAATGATAATACTGTAGGGTGACCAACCACCCACTTTGCCTAGGTCTGTCCAGTTCTAAAACTGTAAGTCCCACGAGCCAGGCAATTGGGGATAGTAAGGCCAACCCATCCAAGTCCATTATGGCTGGAGAAGTACAAGGACCAGAGGTGGAGGAAACAAAAGATCTCCAAGACAGCAAACAACTTTAAATAGCACAGAAGGAAACTGATTAATGAGTTTTCAAAACTTCCATTGATAATTTGTAGGCAATGTTCATATTTGGTACAAATGCCAGAGATCAACAGAAATAAGTATTTTTCAATCAAAGGCAAAGACAAATTTCAGAAAATAACAGGCTTCTCATTTTATTATTTAATGCCATTTAATTAAATTCAATAAGTGATTTTTGGGGCACCACCCTACAGAGATTCTCAGTCTCTGAAGCTCATGACCACCTATGAAAATAAACATGTTAGTAAAAAAAAAAAAAAAAAAAAAACAAGAATGAGCTACAAGCATCGAAGGCTTTGATGAACATTGAAGAACATTGAAGATATCATGATCAGTGAGGTAAGCCAGTCACAAAAGGACAAATTTTAATGATGGCTCACACGGGATTATTCTAGAACAGTAATACTGTCAAATTCATAGAGAAAAAAATTAGAACAGTGGTTGGCAAACCTGGGAGGAGGAAGAGTAGGGAGTTAGTGCTGAGTTTCCGTTTGGGAAGACGGAAGAGTTCTGGAGGTGGACGGCAGTGATGGAGGCCCACCCATGTGGATGTACTTAGTACTTCAGAACTGTGCACTTAAATATGGTTAAAATTTCATTATGCATATTTTATCACAATAAGAAATATCAGTTCCCTAAGATAAAGTCATGCCAAATAATCCCATTAGATTCTTTTGAGTGAGTTGATGGACTGGGAACCAGAGGACATTTCATAGACATTTATTTTGAATTCAGCAGAGCATCTGACAATCCCTCCCCGGAGACCAGAAATGAAGACTTAATAGCACATCCTGGTGGAAATGAAACTAGTTGGAAAGCACACAAGGTCACTGTTCAGCCTTTGTGTTTTTTCTCAACCCTGGATGAACATTCCAATCACTAGATGATTAAAAATAAAATTGCCCCAATCCCAACACATGTGTAAAGTTAAGTCTCTAGCGGAGGGGTCCGGACCTCAGGTATTTTAGAAAATTTCCAGCTAATTTTAATGTGTATTTAGGGACAACTGTTTAACAGGGATCAGTTTGAGAAAGGTATTTGGATATTTGCAGCATGCCTCAGTACTCTTCCTTGGGAAGCAGTAAAGCAAATTGAAACATGAAATGTTTAAAATTAGTCAACCTGGGCTGGGGTTGTGGCTCAGTGGTGGAGTGCTTGCTTTGCATGAGTGAGGCACTGGGTTGGATCCTCCGCACCTCATAAATAAATAAAATAAAGGTATTGTATCCATTTGTAACTAAAATTTTAAAAACAAATTAGTCAACCTGGGTTTGAATTCCAGCTTCTCCATTTCCCCAGTATGGGCTCCAAAACCTCTGGCAGATCACAGGACATCTCTGAGCTTTGCTTGCTTCTATGGAAGAAGCATTAGTGATGCTTACCTGATTTCACGTAATGTCCTTAAGATTCACCCATGTCGACACACATTTAAGAATTTCCTTTTCTTTTAAGGCTGAATGGCATCCCTCTGTATGTAACTACCACATTTTCTTCATTCATTCATCTATAGACAGACACTTAGGGTTTTTCCCACCTCTTGGCTATTGTGAACAGTGCTATAATGAACGGCACAGATACCTTTGTCATACTGATTTTAATTCATTTGGATGAATATTCAGAAGTGGGATTGCTGGATCACATGGTTATCTTATTTTTAATTTTTTGAGGACTTTCCATTTAGTTTTTGATAAACATTTTCCTGTATATAAGGATTTTAATTTTTCCATAATCTGGACAAAATTTACTAATCTCATTCTTTTTTCTTTTAAAGACACCCTGCAGGTATGAGGTGATATCTCATTGTGGTTTTGGTTTGGGTTGGAGTTTATGCTAAGTGAAGAAAACCAGCCACAGAAAGACAAATACCACGAGCCTCTACTTGTCAGAGGGTTCGAAAACAGTCAAAGCCGTAGGATGGAAGAGTGTGATGGTGGTTGCCAGAGGCTAGTAGAGAAGGAAAATGAGGAGCTGTCAATCAAAGGTCAAAAAGTTTTAGTCAAAACTAAAAATAAATAGATAAATAAGCTCTGGAGATCTGCTGGGCAGCATCATGCCTATAGTTAACTATATTACACACTTCGCAATTCACCAAGAGATTACATCTCATGTAAGTGTTCCTCCCACAAGAATATAAAGAAATATTCCCCCTCACACACCAGTAATCCCTGCTCCTCAGGAGGCTGAGGAGGGAGGATCCCAAGTTTGAGCCTCACCTGGGCAACTTAGCAAGACCCTATCTCTAAACGAAAAATAAAAAGAGCTTAGGATGTAGCTCAGTGGTAGAGTGCCCCCGGCTCAGTCCCCACTACCATAAACACAGTACACTTGCCTTTGTTTATTTATATACACATATAATTGTATTTATTTATATAAGTAAATTTATACATAAATTTACATTTATTTACATGTATATAAATATAGGCAAATATTTTTTTTAAAAAAGTTAATGTAGACTGCAGCAAGGAGAGAGGGTTCTGGGAGACCTAGCAAGGTCTTACCCAGGGCCTTGAATAAGTGGGTAGTATCTGAACAGGAGTGAATCTGGGTCCCCCAGCCTCAGCAGGGAGGAGGTGACGAGGAACAGGCAGCAGGGATATAGAGTGACAGTATTACTTGGATGTGTAACACTCACAGTCTACCTTCTGGGCAGATCACAGAAAGCCATGAAGGGCAATCTGGAGAACTTAAATAGAAGTGCCTCTAGCTGCTCTGCTGAGAAGGTTCCTGAATGCTAGTACCTCCAAAACCAACTAGAGACAATTACAGCTCGTGACACTGGCACATTTTCCCAGAGTCACTGAGAGCCAAGCACTTCGTGGGGAGCTTCGGGAAATAAAAGCCGGGAATGGGCTGATCAGTACCAATGATCATTTTCTGGGCAAATAAATAGGAAAAAATGAATTTGATGAATAACAAATATATTCAGTCACAAAAGTGAGGTTAGTGCAGGGGAAACAGCTGCTTGGGAGTCCAAGTTTAGAGAGTAAAGGCACTGTTTATTTTTTTCAAACTATTCCTGAAATTGGAGCTGATGGTGTGGGCAATACTGTTCCTCAACAGTTAAAACAACATACCGATGTTCCTCCGTTTACAGTGAAATTATGTCCCAGTTAACTCCAACGTATGTAGAAGACACTGTAAGTGGCAAATGCATTTCATGCACCGACCTGATGAGACATCTCAGCTCAGCTACACCGCACACCACAGAGCGTTGGTGGCTCTCCCTTGTGATCAAAGGACAGACCAGAGATGCGGTTGCCGCCACTGCCCAACATCAGGTGAGAGTAGCAGACTGCATTTTGCTGTCCTGGGAAAAGGTCCAAAACAAAATTCAAAGTATGGTTTCTACCGATGCCCATTTCTTTCACACCATCATGAAGTTAAGCAATCTTAAATCACACCAGGGTAAGGCGGAAACCGTCTGTATGATGAAATGAAATAACCATATGAGTTCAATCCCCAGTACCAAGCCAAATAATATAGCTCAGTGAGGAAGAGCAGTTCTGAGTTCAATCCCCAGTACCAAGCCAAATAATAATATAGCACATGCCTGCAATCCCAGTGGCTGGGGAGGCTAAGACAGGAGGATCATGAGTTCAAAGCCAGCTTCAGCTTTTTGAGTTCTTTATGTATTCTAGAGATTAGTGCTCTATCTGATGTGTGAGAGGTAAAAATTTGCTCCCAAGAAGTTGGCTCTCTATTTACCTCACAGATTGTTTCTTTTGCTGAGAAGAAACTTTTTAATTTGAATCCATCTCATTTATGGATTCTTGATTTTAATTCTTGCACGATAGGAGTCTGATTAAGGAAATTGGGGCCGAATCTGACAGGATGGAGATTAGGGCCTACTTTTTTCTTCTATTAGGTACAGGGTCTGTGGTTTGATTCCTAGGTCCTTGATCCACTTTGAGTTGAGTTTTGTGCATGGTGAGAGATAGGGGTTTAATTTCAGTTTGCTACCTATGGATTTCCAGTTTTCCCAACAATCTGTTGATGGGTATAGACCCATCCCTCTCCTTGGTCTATATCCAAAGGACTTAAAAACAACATACTACAGGGACACAACCACATCAATGTTTGTAGCAGCACAATTCACAATAGCTAAACTTTGGAACCAATCTAGATGCCCTTTAGTAGAGGAATGGATAAAAAAAAATGTGGCATATATACACAATGGAATATTACTCAGCAATAAAAGATAATAAAATCATGGTATTTGCAGGTAAATGGATGGAACTGGAGAAGATAACAATAAGTGAAATTAGCCAATACCCCCCAAAAAATGCTGAATGTTCCCTCTGATATAAAGAGGCTGATTCATAGTGGGTAGGGAGGGAGAACAAGATAGGAATAGATGAACTCTAGACAGGGCAGAAGGGTGAGAGGGAAAGGGAGGGGGCATGGAGTTAGAAATGATGGTGGGATGAGATGGACATCATTATCCAAAGTACATATATGAAGATATGAAGTGGTATGAATATACTTTGTATACAACCTGAGACATGAAAAATTGTAATATGAATTGTAATACATTCCGCTGTCATACATAAATACAACAAAAAAGCCAGCCTCGGCAAAAGAAAGGTGCTAAGCAATTCAATGAGACCCTGTCCCTAAATAAAATACAAAATCGGGCTAGGGATGTAGCTCAGTGGTTGAGTGCCCCTGAGTTCAATCCCCAGTATTTCCCCTTCATCCCCCCACCAAAAAAAATGGCCAAAATAGAGCCTCAGCAACTCAGCAAGACTTTGTTCCAAAATGAAAAATTTAAAAGGCTGGGAATATAGCTCAGTGCTGAAGAGCAGCTCTGAGTTCAATCCCCAATACCAAGTCAAATAATAATAATATTAATAATAATAATTCAAAATCATGTTAGACTTCTCTGGCTTCTAGATTTTATTATATTGTCCAGATTATTTAATTAAAAAAACTCACATTGAACCTTCAGTTAACACAATGATTAAATAATGTTAATTAATTTAAATTTAATAAATACAAAGACCTTAGATGTGCTTTCTGAAAAATTATATGATAATACCTATTTTCTTATCATGGTATGATTATGATTGTCATGAATAAAATACCCCATAAACTCATATTAGTCTTTCTGTGACAAGAAAAAGGAAAGAGGGAGAAACAGGAGGGACCAACGGCATCAGGGAGAGACTGATTGGTTGATTTTGTGTACATTTTACTGAAACTAATATAATCCGTAATTTTCAGCATGAGAAGAGAAATCAAGGGTACATCAACAAGGCCTTTTCTAAAGACCACCAGTAAGCCAAAGTGTTTTCAAAATTACATTTTCCACATCACCTGAGCTCATATGCCAGCACTATGTGAAAGATTATAAATTTGACTTTCAAAGTTGGGTGGGTGTCTCAACCTGCATTTTTTTCGTTGTGGAAAATTAAGCCAATCCTTTCGAATTGATCAACCGCAGAAAAGAAATCTATGGGGGAAGAGGATATATTTCCTGACTCTCTAGGCTGTTCTTCAAGGAAATATATTTTCGATGTCCTCTTGGGAGCTATGATGAGGGTTGTCATTACAAAAATTAAACATTGCATTTAGTTTCCTATGCCACGGTTGCTGATGAACACCTGATTTTCATTGGGGCATCTGTCAGTTCCTTTGTGGCTATAGGTGGAGGCAAGTGGCCTTTTGTTTATTGGCTTTGAATTTGTTGGCTACAGCAATGTCACCATGATCCATTAAGTGTCCTTCACCAGGCACAACATAAAGTGCACACATAACAGATACTCATTAAAGAAAAAGAAGGGGAGGGGGATTGAATGTAATGTTGAGGAAAGAATCACCACTTTGTTTACATTTTTATTTTGCTCCTCAATATACTCGACCCATAGCTGTCCCCTGGCTGTCTGGGCTAAGCAGCATCTGGAATCTTCTGTTTATCCATCCACATTCTAAACAAATGTCTGCAGTTTCCCAGGGAATGAAAGAAACAAGTCAATACCTTGGTGTTAGGAAAAAAAACATTACGGATTGTTTCCCAAGAAGCAAGAATGTTTTGTGTGATTTTTTAAAGGAGCAAATGGTCCTCGCATCTCTACCTTGATCACCCATTTGCAGATTCCAGCCAGGCTACCCCACAGACCCTAAGCCTAGGAAGCAGTCCTATAAATGTTTAAATGGGGACACTTTCTCCCTTCCCCCATCCATTTCCCTTTCCATTTTTTTTTTCTGCCCGCCATGGGCATTATTTTAATCACCTTCAAGGAGGTTTTCAGTGAGAGGGGTTGAGAGAAGAGGAGGGGACAATACCATAATTGTTCTTAGACAAAGGCAGAGGAGGACGAGATAGGAAGGAGAGTCAGGGAGAGGACAGGCCTCATCTGTAATGCAGGGCCTGGCGTCCCCAGATGTTCCAAAGCACCATCATCCCTCCCTGCAAGAAAAATTGGATTAGTCACCGTCTTGTCTCCTAATGGACACACTCTGTGCTCTTTAGAGCTTCATTTGCTGGGTTAATAGTGCTTTGCCTGAGTTCCTTTGCTATGGAGAGAGAAAAAAAAAAGAAAGAAAGAAAAAAAATAAAAACGCTGTAAGAAGAAATATTCTGGGTGCAGTTCACAATCACTGACACGAGTAATATCGTATTCATCACAGACAGACCACGTATCTCATTACTACTGACGAGCTGCCCTGCAGGCATCTGAGCTTGGCCAGGCCAGGCCTCTCATGTGGAACCGTTCAGGTATATTGTGAAATGATTTAATGCGATAATAATGTCCACTTTGCGAGATAGATTATGTTTTTTATAGTGGCTGATGGTTAATGAATGATACATTAGCAAACATCACTAAAACATCGTTGGGAGATGCAGATGCAGGGAACCCGAGTGCTTTTCCCTGCTACTTCTGGGCTGTCTCCCCAAGCGGTCCCACCACCACCCTCCCACCCCCTTCCATGCCTAGAGATGGAAAGCAGAAGAACTTACAAGAATCAGAAAACTTAATTTATTTAAAAGGGAAAAAAAAAATCCCAGCCGTGTGTCCCACCTCTCAGCCTCTCCTGACCAGGAGGAGGCATGAATACTAAAAAAAAAAACGTTCAAACATGACCTGAAATATCTCTCCTTAAATCAAATGAGAATCAATGAAAGCTCGAACCTGAACAAATACATTATATGTTGACCCAGTTTATTAGATGAAGCCGTTTACCCTGATTTGATTTATCTGGCAATACACAGCTCAGCTGTGAAATGAGATAAGCTGAGCCCATTCACCTTATTTACTATATCATCGGAGCTCTCTCGAGCACCACCACAGTTAAGGGTCTGCCAGCCTTTCCATCACAAATCCCTATTTTCAACAGCTGCAGGCTCTACTTCCAGCTGCTAGGAGGCAGGGCTGACCCTCACCCCAGAGCATAGCCTCTGGATAGAGGGATGTGATTCCTTTGTATTATTCACCATCTTTGCAGTAAGGAGAGAGGATGTGAATGTCCCTGTGTCCGAGAGGCTGGTTCGTACCTGGTGAAGAGGGCAGGCGAGCTCTCCTTTAGATTTTAGTTTCATCCCTCCCTCACGGATCTTCCCTAGTATGTCCAAAATGTTTTGCTTTTCATTCTCATTCATTTTGGAACGCCCATCTGTTTCCAGGACCGAATTCCGCCATCCGCAGATCTTTGTCCAGAAAGCAATGAGGGACTATAATCAGGCAGGATAAACTGTAGGGCTCATGGGGGACCTGCTTAGAGACAGGAGGAGGCACCCTGTTATTCTGAGGTTTTCAGGACACACCTACAGTCCAGACGCCTAGATCCGATGAAGTTATTCCAAATACACAGAAAGAGAGGCAAGGTGAGGGGGCTTGTTATCCTAAGAGGTTCTGCTTAAAGAGCAGTAAGAACATGTTTTTGTCTTCAGTGCGCCCCCACTATATCTGCAGACTTTGGTGTGTGGCACACCAGTGCACAGCAGAAAGCATGTGCACAGGAAGTCCCAGGGAACCAGTGGTCAGCACAGAAGTCACCCCTGCCAGGTTTTGTGAGGTCCCCTCTAGACTCAGACATGTCTCAGGGTATGGCCACTGGGCAGAGAAAACAGTTGAATCTGAAAACCTAGGGGACAGAGGTGACATGGCAGCCTGGCCCCAGGTGTCAATCCTGTCCTCTCCTGAAATGCCATGAAAATAAAGAAAATGGAATTGGAGATGTGGGTGGGGAGAAAAGGCCCACAGGGACCAAGAGAAAGAGAGGGTGCATCAGCAGATGTGTGGGCTAAACCAATTTAAGGCAACGAGTAAGAGAGGAGAAGCCTAATCACAGACAAAGCAGAACAGAAGAAACTGCTCTGCAGCTAGAATACTCAAAATGCCTCCCTGTGATGCAGCCCCCCCAAACAGATGGCATAGATTTCGTCTCTGAGTAAATTCACCTGGAGGGCTGCAGATGTCAAGCACAGAAGGTGGGTGATACCATCCTCAAAGCAGGAAGGTAAGTGCTATAGCTTGAATATAGAATGTGCCCAAAGGCCCATGTGCTGAAGCTTGGTTCCCAGGCTGTGGTGCCATTGAGAGGTGATGGAACCTTTAGAAGGCAGGGCCTGGTGGGAGGAAGTTAGGTCATTGGGGGTATGGCCTTGAAGAGGATATTGGGACCCCAGCCCCTCCCTGACTCTCTGTTTTCTGGCCACCATGAGGTGAGCACTCCCCCCACAATGTTCTGCCTCGCCACAATCAATGGAGCCAACCAACCCTGGATGGAAACCAAAGTGGAAATAAACCTTTCCTCATTTTATATTGATTTTTCTCAGATGCCTGTCACAGTTCTGGAAAGCTGACTATTATGGTTTGCAAGTGGACAATAAAACAGTCAGCCCCTTCTCCACACCCTGTTCCCAAAATGCTGGTGGAGGAAGGGCTGGGGCTGTAGCTCAGCGGCAGAGCACTTGCCTTGAATGTGTGAGGCGCTGGGTTCAATCCTCAGCAGCACATAAAAATAAACAAATAAAATAAAGGCTTGATGTCCATCTACAACTAAAAACTTCTTTTAAAAAATGCTGGTGCTGGGACATGTGCTCTTAAGGCAGATTTTTTTCCCCAGGATTAAGAGAGAGAGAGAGAGAGAGAGAAAGGGAAAAGCAAAGAAAGAAATGGGGCCATATATTAATTCAAGGAAAGCCAAAAGCTGCAAGGAAAAAAACCAAAACACAAAATCACAGTTTACAGTTGGCTCAGCAGTGGGTGACATTCGTCCACTCAATGAAGATGTGACAATAGCAATGAGAACCATGTCAGTGATAAGGAGAGTGAGGTGGGACAGTGTAAGGAAGCTAAGTCCTCATCTGACAAAAGCAGGGCCAGAGAGCTTAAAAGTGGTAGGTGAATGAATAACAATTTATTTAGAAATGTGGGAATAAAAAGAAAGAAATAGCTTAAAGAACTGAATGTAATTAATTGCTCAGGAATGAGGGAGGCAGGTAGGTCAAGTTTCAAGTTGGAGTAAGGATATCCCTATCCTGAATACTGGATAGAATTATAAGCCTTGTAGTATTCATAAACTCTTTCAAACAATATGAACACACAAAAAGGTGAAAATGTAGTTAAAAGTAAAAAATGAAATCCCAATATATGAAATCCCAGCTTTCTCCTTTTCACTTGATTTATCTCTGAACTTGAAGATGGCTTGGATGTGGGAGCTGTGAGGGGAAAGGATATTAGAATATTTCTCTGCTCTCTCCAATTCTGCACTCTACTATGTTAGTCAGCTTTCTGTTGCTGTGACAGATGACTAAGATGAACAAGTTAAAAAGAAGAAAGGTTTATCTCAGTTCATAGTTTAAAGGCTTCAGTCTATGGTCATTTGATCCCATTACTTTGGGCCCATGACCACAGGGTACATCATGGCAGAAGCACATGGTGGATGGAGGAAGCCTGTTCACCTCATGGCAGCCAAAATCAGAGAGAGGAAAGGACTGAGGTCCCAATATCCCCTTCAAGGGCACACCCCCACTGACCTAACTCCTCCCACTTGGCTCCACCCCCTAAAGATTCCACTACCTCCCAAACTGCCACAGGCTGTAGACCAAACCTATAGCGTATGGGCCTTTTGGGGACATTTAGTTTCTAAACCATAACACTGAACCAACAGCAGCCCTCTCTCAACAGCTGCCTTCTCACTGGGATCTCCTACCACTATACAATCTGTGTCATGGAGGTTTTGCACCCACCATTCTGTCTCCTCAATATACTTATTCATGGAGGTTATTTTCCAAGACTCCCAGTAGTTGCCTGAAACTAACCCTCTGGTTTTTTTTTTCCTGAATAAATATACTTATGATAAATTTATAAATTAGGTATAAGAGATTAACAAGAATCACTTATAATGAAATAGAGCAATTACAACCCTACACTATAACAAAAGTTCTTTAAAACTTGTGAGTTGTTTGTTTCTGGAATTTTCCATGTAGTATTTTCATACCACAGTTGACCCCAGGTAACTGAACCTGTGGAAGGTGAAACCATGGATTAGAGAGACGTTTTACTCTCCATTTCTTCTCCCTTCTTCTCTCTCTTCCTCCAGCTCTCAGCTCAAAATACCTTCTTCAAAGAAACCTAGGCCAGCCACCCTCAGTCACACACCTTATCATCAACTCTCATGTGATCGTGAACGTCTCCACAAAGTGCAATGTTAAGGCAGCCGTCACACTGTGTTCCTGGGAGCCTTGGATTAGCGTCTCTCTCCAGTGTCCACTGTAAGCAGTGGTGTTTGTATATTTTCTTTCTCCTCACAATTCTGACACTCTGAGTGGTTTCCATAGAAAACACCAGGTATATGCTGACCGAGGGCCAGGGTGCACCTCCAATGGTGGAGGGCATGCTGAGCATGCACGAGGGATGCTGAGCTGGATCCCAGCATCCAAGAGAAGCAAGAAAAAAAGTGTGAATGGCCCAAGAAACACACCAAGGGATGAATGCAGCTGACACTCTTTTAATGGAAAAACTTGATTCTTTCACACTCGTACGTATCTGGGAAGAACTTTCCCATGGAAGGGTATGCTTCTCAGCCTTGAAGCTCACACACAGTTAAGTGAAAAGGGACACTCCCTGAGGCTCTGGTTAAGAAATGTCCTTATCTCCTCACGACCCTTCCTCACGCGGGAGGCATCTGCAGCCTCGTAGTAGCTCAAGGAACTGAGAGTCTGCAGCAATATTTAGAGATTCCAGTTCAGAAACAGGGATTTCATATTTTCCAATAAAAGGATACCTTCAGGAAAGAGCTCAATTTGCCTATTTTAAAGGCAAACACCATGATTTGCAGATATATTTTATATCATTTGAGATTATTCCTAACAATAAATCCCAAAGCATAAAAGTTATTGGTTTTGGGGCCAGATCTTTAGGACTTAATGGGATTCAAAAGTTTGCTAAAACTGCGGATGGTTTGCCAGTTTTCTAACAACATACCAAATCCCATTGATTTCCTTCTCCCCCAGGGTGGTTAGAAGGTAACATTGACTTTCACTACACTTGGACTCTAATGGTAAAATTTGAGATCTTTGATATTTTAGACCACTTCACTCTTCTCAGCCCAGATCCTGAATTTTTTCCCAAGCCTCTGACCATGCAAACAGAGCAGGCTGTGGACCAGAGAGCAGCAGTTCAGATATCTAAAGACAACTCCAGAGAACCAAGGTGTCTAGAAACAGATGGTCCATCAAATTGTATCAAAGTCAAATAGATGTGCTTCATTCAAAATTTCTTCCATATTGCTGGGTCATACAAGGAAAGACCTGCAGGAAAACCTCTGGCCTTGGAAACAACACACACACACACACACACACACACACACACACAGTATTAAAATTGATGCTTGAGATGAAATCTGGAGCAAAATGCACTATTAGATATTCCCTGAATTTAAGACTTAAACATTTGAACACCTCATTAAAACATAATGCTACTAAAGGACATTAACACCTGTCTTCTGGGAAACATTTGGACTCCAACACTATATTTAATCGCCTTTACCCATTACTGTTTTCTTATTTAACGTTCTTCAAGTTCATCGTTAAAAAATACATTCTTCTAATACCAAACTAAGCTATTTTCTACTTGATGATTTCTTTTCCCTTTCCATTTACAACTGATATAAATGGCCCAAGAGTTTATTTTTAACATCTGCCCTGCATTCAGGGGTCCCCATAGTATTTGGATGCAAGGAAATTCAGTTTGGATTGTTTACAGCAGCTGCCCACAGGGCTGTAACACAGATTCAGCTGCAAACTACTCTGTATCCACTGTAGAGGCAACAAAAATACCACTCACAGGACCCAGGAGCCAAAGTTACTACCCCCTGAGAAGCACAGCATTCTGTGGCCAGGACAGAAGGGCCAGTATTCTGTTTCAATTTTCCTTTACATTGTAGAACCACCAACATCTTGTGCTTTGAATTATTTCTCTCTACCAGGCAATGTTCTAACTTAGGAGAAAAATGGAGAAAAGCCTCTCACATTGTTACAGTTTAGATATGAAGAGTCTCTGAAGACTCATGGGCTGAAGGTTTTTAAAGGTTGTCAATGCAGCAGTGTTCAGAGGTGGAGCTTTGGGGAAGTGATTGCAACATGAGGACCCTGACCTCAACAGTGGATTAGTCCATTGATAGCTGAACGGATGATTGGAGGTGACAGAAACTGTAGGCAGGTGGGGTATGGTATGCCTTTCTTTCATGATTTTTTGCCTTAATGCAGGTCCCAACAATGGAGCCATCTGACCATGAACTGAAATCTTTGAAATGGTGAGCCAAAAATAAATCTTCCCTCCTTTAAGGGGCTCATGTGGAGCATTTTGGTTGCTACAATGAAACGCTAACACACAAACACACACACACACACACGCACACACACACACACCAAGCTTACTTTCTCTACTGAAATCCAAACAGGTTGGCACAATATTCAGAAAGTATTAAATATTTTGAAACTAGATCCATCAGGACTTCACCCCTGGCTAAGTCTGAACAAGCTTCCTAAACCTTCTGAACTGCGAGGATAAGATTGCCTGCTTCATAGGTTTCAGGGAGTATACTCAATGAGTCATTTATCATCTTCACTGAAATATAAGACAAGAATGAACCTAAGATGTGTCCCAATTTAACTAGAAAAGATTTTAAGAGAAAGAAGAGTTTCATGATACAGATAGGAAATTTAATCTAATGATGTTTTGGAGAGGAAAGGCAAGACTCCGTTAAGGTTGATATGTTAATGTTAACAGCTTTGTACCATGTGCTGAAATTCAATCGTGTGTCAGAGACACATATCAGCCCTTTTCCTAATTCTCATGTTTGTTCTGTCCACATTAGTTTGTTCTTTTTTCACAGTAATGCAAACTCTGAGTTTTGGATATATACACCTAAATATAATATATCACATATATATATACACACACAAATACTCTAAATGACTGAATGGTCATTGGAAAACCCGTATGTTTTCTTGACCTCTTTCAGAGTGAATTAAGCCAAAATATTTATATTTTCCCACCACATTATGGTTCTTTTGCTGGAAAAGCAGGGACATGCGCAGCAGCTTCTAGGCAGCCCCTTAGAAGGGAGCTGATTCATGTCCACTACTGCTTCGTCCACCTCCCTTCTCCTTCCGGGTGGCTGAAACACAGCTGCATTGGCTGGAGTTCATAAAGCCTCCAACACCTTGGGCCACCGGAACGTGCGTAGTGGATCAACGGCACAGGGAGAGAAGAGAGCGTGTGCATCGGATCCCTGGTGATCTAGAGCTACCAGGCCACAGTGTATGGTCTAGCCCTGGGCTCCTTTTATGGAGGGGGGATGAGAGTGGAGACAATCTGGAATAAGACACTATTTGGGGTTTTCTGTGACATACAACTGGATAAAATCCTATTAGTTACATGGCCATTTCCAGTTCCCTTCTAGGGGTAGAATTTCCTAAATTGAGATGTTTTCAATGTATTTGACTTTTTCCATGTTTTTGGTTAGTGACAAGAACAAAATACCATTCTTCCTACTGATATCCATTTATCATTTACCATGAGTCTTTATAGAGTCTGTCTAATGCTGATGTGTGAATTTCACTAACATTGTAATCACTTTTTGGGGGGTACCAAAGAATGAACCCAGGGGCATTTAACCCCTGAGTCATATTCCCAGTGCCGCCCTCCCCAACCCACCACTCCTTTTTTTTTTTTTTTTTTTTTTGAGACAGGGTCTCACTAAGTTGCTTAGGACCTTGTTAAGTTGCTGAGTCTGGCTTTGAACTCTTGAGCCTCCTGCCTCAGTCTCCCAAGCCGCTGGGATTACAGGCATGTGCCACTGTGCCCAGCTGTGATAACTTCTGAATCTTGAGTTATAGTAATAAAAACATCATAAAACATTATGAGAATAACTTTACCATGTTTACAAAACTCTCATTATATGTTGTCATCTGTGCTCAGCAGCTCTCTCAATGGGGGGATTTTTAGATGCTTTCCTTGGAGGGGAATTAAAGGAAATACATAATTTGAGCAAATAACAATAATGTAAATAAAGGGTCTGGTAAAATGCCTGGCCTGTAGTCAACTCTCACAGAAAAGTGCAGGTGTATGGTAATAGCAGTAATTCAACCAGGACCCTAAGCCTTTTCCACCAGCTAGAGAGCTTGAACTCTGCTAAAACTGCCAGATGTGCAGCCAGTGTTGTCATAGAAGAACTGGGGTTCCACAAGTTTCTGACCAGAAAAGAATCCCTTACCCCAGCAGTTCCCAGAAGTGGTATAAAAGCTTCACCTTTATTATTGCTCTTATGTTGTTATGATTTCTTAAGGGTCTAGTGATGGCTCAGAGAGGGTCAAAGCATTGCACTTTCCAGGGGCTGCTGTGCATACCCACATACCTTGGAGCAGGTAAAAAGCAATTGAGCCTCTCCACCTGGTGAGTCCAGCCTGTTTGTTTTTGTGACCAAAGAGCAAGTCTCCATTATCCTGACTGCATTATTCCCCACTGTAGCAGCAATTTTTTTTTTAAAAAAGTATCATTTGAAGAGCTTCAAGACATCAGCCAGGGTACATTGTGTGGGGCTAATGCAGTGACCCCCATCTCAGCTCCATCTCAAGTCCAGATGCTTAAATGCTGGGACACCTGTCGAGTCAGCCCACTGTGTGAGATCAGCATGCTTCTGCAAAGATGAGAGAAAGGCAAGAGAAATGGGGGTGGGGACTACTTCTTTATGTCCTTGCATTTTGTGTCCATCCGCACGAACCTTCTCTCAGCTGGGAAGAGAGGGAAAGCCAACCCATAGTCTGAGCTCAATCATTTACTTAGCAGAGTGATTTTTCTCAGGTTCCGTTTCCTGTTAATAATAATAAGTATAATCGTAATAATAAGCTGAGTGACAGGATCTTATGAGAATCAAAAGAAACAATGTGTGGGAAAGTGCCTAACTGACTTCCAACATCCACCCCTCCAACAGTGGAGGGGAGAATCACGTTTTCAGAGAAGCTACCATCTATTCTGTCCAGTTCATAGCAGTTATTAGGCTCAGCCTGAAGAAGACAGAAAACCAAGCTCCCCTATTTTGAAACCAGTTTTTCAATGAAGATTTGTTGGTTTTGCCACGGTGCCTAATATATTGCTGGTCATGGTTACTGATACAATGTCTGTCTTCTAATAGGTTTGGCAGAAATACTATAAAGGACTGAATGGTCAATGGAAAACCCGTGTGTTTTTGTGGCCTCTTTCAGAGTGAATTAAGGCAATGTGACTTTGGATTCTGTAAGGAATACAAAAGATTCTATATCACTCTGTTTCTTATGTCAAGCTGATAAATGTTTTTACCATCACAGAGCCAGGATTTTGGTAGTCAGCAGATTGAATCACCTTACAAACATCCTGCTGATCCACAGTCATAAGGACATGAGTGTTCAGGCATTCTATCCTGAAACGAAAAGAAGGACACAAAGTCCCTGAGACTTTTTCCATGAAGAAGTGGGGTTTGTGTCTCCTCCTTTGAATCTGGGCAGGCTCTATGATTGTTTTGCCCAAGCCTTGTAAAACCGGAAGCTTCCATTTCGTCTCTTGGAACACTTTTTCTGAGAGCCTTGAAATCCCATAAAAGAACTCCTAGGCCAGACTGCATGCTGTAGAGACCATGACATCTCTCTTGACGATAATCTATGATCAATTTTGTCTTCAATTGCCTTTGCTGTACTAGCTTCTTATGGCTCCTTATACAAATTGCCACCATCTCGGTTCTTATAGCAAGACATACTTGTTTTCTGGAGGTCAGAAATTCAAAGTCAGTTTCATTAGGCAGAACCAAGGTGTCAGCAAACCCTTGCTCCCTCCAGGATTCTAGAGGAGATCTATTTCTGACCTTTTCCAAGCAACAAGAGCTGTGTTCCAGGGTTTGCTTGTTTCTTGCCCTCTTCCACCACCTTCAAAGCCCACAAAGGAACATCTGTGTCAGTGCTCACGTGGCTGCCTTCTTTGCTGTAGTTAAATCTCCCTTTCTCTGCTCTCCCAAGGTCATTACTGATGACCTTCAGGGCCCACCCAGATAACTTCAGATCATTTCTCCATCTGATGATCCTTAGTCACATCTGCAAAATTGCTTTTGCAATATAAGCTGACACTCAGGAGTTCCTTAGGATGTGGATATCTTTGGGGGCCATTATTCAATTCACTGTACCCTCCAAGGTACCAGACCCTTGAATGAAGCTGTCATGGGTCATCCCAATCAGCCCACCTGCCAACTGAATCCACCACCACCAAGTAACCAGTAGGTGCCATGCAGGACAAAAGAACCATCCAACCAAGCCCAGCCCAGACTATTGACCCACAGAGTCACGAGATATAATAAAATCGTGGTTGTCGTAAGCAAAAAGTGTTGGATTATTTGTAATACAGCCAACTGGAACAAGCACCCATGGATCTCTCTGGGTTGATCTTTTCCACTCTCTCTGCCCAGGTTCATCTGGTGATAGAAGCACCTCTCTGAGATGGCCATCAGGGTCAAGAACACTGGGAGGATTGTTCTGGACTCCTCCAGGACCACTGCGTGAGATGGGACCGCAAAGGGGTTTGGTGCTTCTATTCTATGAATGGAATGGGTTCTAAGCAGTTGAAAACCAGCCCTCGGCTTCTTTCCCATTTGCTCTCTACCTCTACTTCTCTTCACTCTTTCCCTTCATGTCTAAAGTAGGGGCGTAGGTTTGAAGAGAAGCCATTTAGTTTCCTTTCATTCCTTACTTCATTCTCAGTCACAAGCAGGAACAAGTTGACAACATACCTGCCTGAGAGCTGCCACCACAGCAGTTCTTCCCACCCCCAGCTCCAGCGGGTCCCTCTTTGGGCCTGCAGGAGCCTGTCAGGGTGTTTTTAATATTGTAGAAGATGAGCTGTCCTAATAGCCTTTGCCCTCCCCATATCGCTGTGGGAACAAGGGCATGCTTTCTAATTTTCTTGTTTGGAAGACCGAAATCCTTGATGCGGACTCGGAGACATGCTGTGTTAATAAACACTCCTAAACACTTTAAACCACTCAAGAGTCTGTTAAAAATTACAAGGACTTTCCAGATGAATGACCAAGTTTGTTTATTGGA
Source organism: Marmota marmota marmota (assembly GCF_001458135.2). Classification (NCBI taxonomy): domain Eukaryota; kingdom Metazoa; phylum Chordata; class Mammalia; order Rodentia; family Sciuridae; genus Marmota; species Marmota marmota. The sequence goes on along the minus strand of NW_025999913.1, from coordinate 5,037,698 downwards.
GCTGGACTCAGGACATCTTGTTCCCCGTAATGCACCTCATTTCTTCATGGGCACAGATCATACATTTACTTAGAGAGACGTCATGTCCCCATGAGTGTACAGGAAAAAGGGATGTTGGAGAGGAAGTTGGATGTCAGTCATCGCAGCCTAACCCTGGACACCCTAGGTATCCTACTACCTATAGTCCTGTCCCCTGGAGCCTTCGCTAATCCTCAATCCGCCTTCAGATTGGCAGCTGATAAGAGTTTAAGGCAATCTCCTGAGTGTTTGCATTTTGCATTTACTTAGATGATATTTGAAATCTGAAGAAGTGAATATTATCTACTTGTGCACTTGTGGACAGGAGCGGGTATTTTGAGGATGGGCATAAAAGAGTACTATCTGTTGAAGGAACAAATGGAGACCCCCACACTCAGCAAGCCAGACTCTCACGTTGTCTTGCCATATGTCCATAGGTTTAAACCCATGTACTGAATTTCAAAATGAAAGGTTGGAAGCAAACCGCAGAAATCATTTTGAAGAGTGGGTCTTAGTCACATTTTTTTCCCTCCTCAGGTACAGTCTGATGAGGTCAGAGGGACACTGAGGACTAAGAGAGAACGCCCTATCTATCTACTTTAAAAACTCCTCAATTCTGCCTCATGCAAATATTTGGAGCAGGCCACATGTGCCAATCTCAGAGCTTGATTTGTGAGTATGATGCCCATCATCCTGGGGCTGAGGTTTCCCAGGACACTGGACTTGGAGTTTGTTAATTGTTTAGATGCAGTGTGCCCCAAAAGCTCACGAGTGAGACAATGCAAGAAGGTTTGGAGGAGAAATGATTGGGTCATAGCCTTAACCTAATCAGTGAATTAACTTCTAATGGGATTAACTGAGTGAACTAGAGGCAGGTAGGGTGTGGCTGAAGGAAGTGGTTCATTGGGGGCGTGGCTATGGGGTATATATTTTGTATCTGGAGGGTGAAGACTCTCTCTGTTTTCTGATCATCATGAGAGCTGCTTCCCTGTACCACGTGCTTCTGCCTCACCTCGAGCCCCAGGGAATGGAGCCTGCTATGGATGGAGAGGTCAACCATGAGTCCCTAAATAAATTTTTCCTCCTCTATAGTTGTTCTGGTCAGGTTCTTTAGTCACAACAGCCAAAAAAAACAAAACAAAACAAACAAACAAACAAAAAAACAACACCTGACTAAAACAGAATTGTAAAACCAGGGAAATCCCAGGCAAACTGGGACAAATAGCTACCCCTCTACCATTCCAGCATTATTGGTAGCAAGTGGAAAATGAATAAAAAACATGGATTCACAGCTGTGAGTCATGCTTCGAAAACAGGAGAAAGCTGCTCCACTTGGAATGGTTAAGAAAGTTTTCCCCAAAAGAGACACCCAGGTCAATATTAAAATAATCGGTAAAATCCAGATAATAATGCACAAGAAAAAAAGTGTTCTAAGAAAAGCCATGAGCATGTGAAAGCTTTGATACTAGAAAAAAAAACATGATTCTTCCTTAACAACTAGAGTCCGAAAAGAAGAAAGATATGGCCTCAGGCCAGAATGTGAAGGATTTTGTACATAGTACAGTTGTTCTTTGGTATTGGTTCCAGAACCTCCACAAATCCGTGGATGCTCAAATCCCTATATAAAATGGTGCAGTATTTGCATATAACCTACCCACATCCTCTTGTATACTTTAAATCGTCTCTATATTACTTAAAATAGCTAATACAATATATAGTACAAATATAATGTCTAATACAGTACCTAACATAATGTCTAACACAAGTGCTGTACTAGCTGTTTTACTGTATTGTTTAGAGAATAATCACAAGAAAAAAAAAGTCTGAGCATATTGAACATGCTTTTAAAAAAATTATTTTTTTTTTGTACTAGGGATTGAACCCAAGAGCACTTTACCACCGAACTACATCCTCTCCCCTTTTCTTATCTTATATTTTGAGAGTCACTCTCACTAAGTTGCTTAGGGCCTTACTAAGTTGCTGAGGCTGGCTTTGAACTTGCTATTCTCCTGCCCCAGCCTCCTCAGTCACTGGGACCACAGGCCCACATCACTGCACCCAGCTTAAAAAATATTGTTTTACTTATGGTTGGATGAATCTGAGAATGCAAAACCCAGTCAGTCATCTGTATTACAGAAGCAATGGAAAGTCACTGAAAGGCTTTAAGAAAGAAAATAAATTCCACATAACTGTTAGGTTTTGCTAAAGGACTCTGCAGCCAAGCTGTCGATTTTTGAGAGGTTGCCAGCCATACTCGTCACTGTCTCTGAACCAGAACCCTTTTTCAGACACAGTGAAGCAAGCTTCTCCTCTTTTTGGTATCAGCATAGTTAAAATGCATGGAAGGGAGCCAGTTTTGGATCCCTGTGAACTGCGGTTACACACTTCATAGCTATTTGAGAGCATGTGGGAATCAACCTGCTCATCCCAGACCGTGAGAAGGCTGAACTCCCACTCTGGTGCAGCACATCCTGAACCCCAGGTTCCCAATTATTTCTCCACATTTACACTTCTTTCTGGAACCTTCCACCATGGACAGGTTTCTTTCATCCTCATCCTTTCCAAATGGGTCAGTCTAATGGAAGCCAAAATTCTCTTAGGTCCCTGCTTCTCAAAGTGTGATCCCAGGACATCAGCATTTGAATCAGCCGAAAGCTGGTCAGAAATGTGAACCCTTGGGTGGATTTGCTGAATCAGAACTTCTGGGGTGGGGACTGGACCCTCCAGGTGATTCTGATGACACTGGTGTCCAAGAAACACTGTCCTGCGCAGAGCATTGCCCGTGGCTCCTGCAATGCACACAGCTTGCTCCTCATCGCACAACCAGGAAAAGTGAGGACCACTCCATATCAGGATTCCTCTCCACATCCTCCTCTTTCTGAGTCCTTCCCTCACCTCGTGGTCAGCTCTGGTCCATTGGCGTCACTCACTGCAGAGCGGCTGGCCTCTCCTGAGCTTGACCTTGCACTCGCTCCACCTCTCCAGATCTGATGTGATTCCGCTTTCTCAGCCTGGTTCCCAGACTGCTGAGCTGCATGCATTACAGTAAATCATGTAACTGGCATTTAATTGGAGCCGCCACTCTACACCCAGAGCATCCCACACCTCTTCCCCTCCTCCCTTCCTTCCTTCTTTCCCTTCCTTCCTTTTCCACACTGGTTGGCTTCCTATTGAATTCTCTCCATTCAAAGGCCAGTTCCTCCTGGAACAGACAGTGACCAGCTCCCCGACCCCCACCAAGGCTTATTCTCGCTAAGTCTGAGATGGAGGATTTCAGTCGTTTTTCTTACAGGCTAAAGGCCTTTGTGTTTTTCTTGCCCTGCTCCTCAGCAGCTTTGGGTTCTTCATTTACCCTTTTAAAATGTGCTAGCCTTTTAAAAATCTTTGCCAGGGTCATATTTCAGTGATCCTTTTGACTTTCTTGCAGTCACTCCGGGTGAAGGGCCTTTTCTTTCCATATCACATTTGGGAGATGTCCCTACTTCTTGGTTAAATATAGTTACCAGGATGTGGCCAATCCTTATAATTGGTCAAGGAATTTTCAGAGACCTCATCCCAAATGCCCGGAATTTTCAGAGGACGAGACCCAAGAGGTTAGGACTTTTTAAAGTTTCTTGGCAGTTCTGTCAGTCAGGCAGCTTTGATGCACCACTAGCCCAAAGTTTAGGAAAAACTTTTGGCATTGAATTCCAGAAACTCCCTCTATCTCAAATAATCAATTATCCATTCAAAGATGACAGGGGGGGAAAATGCCAAATGAGAACAGAAATTTTCTTTGATATATAACCAGAAAATGAAATCAGAATATTTCTTTTTTGTTTCATTGCCCCAGATTATAGAGTTTCTCAAGCCTCATGGTATTTTTAATGTGTAATTTCAAACAGAAACATAAGTAGTCAAACAATTTATTAACACATCTTATCTCATTTAAGTAGCATCACAGGAAAAAAGTCATTTTAAAAACATTTGGGGCTAGATGTTCTCATATCTCAACCAAAAAAAAAAAAAAAAAAAGAAAGAAAAAACATTGCTTTGAAGTTATTGTTAAAAATCCATCTTTGGGATTTTCGATGGGGAAATTCTCTTTTGAAATCTGTCCCTAGTATAAGAACCATTTCTTGCTGCTTTTCCTCATCAAATATAACTATAAATTCTAGAAATAGCACAAGAGACAACCAAGAAAGAATTCTGAAAAAAAATGGAAAGATGAAAGTCATATGGTTTGGGGCCCAGAACTGGAGGAACATCTCAGGGGCAGGACATCCGAAGACCCATCGGATACAAGAAGGCAATCCAGACCCAGCCTGGGTCCCAACTCCAGCCTAGCAACAGAAGGCAGCTAACACAGCCCCACTCCCCCACAAGGATGAGCAGAAGTCACTCCAACAACTGGAGTGACAGCCACCATCCACCACCACCACAAGGGGATTGGATCCCTAGATCCCAGAGACCCACTAATGATAAGCCACCAGGAGGGATGCTATTCTGTTCTGCATGGCTTTAGTCTCATCTTCTCCATAGAGAGATACCACAGCTTCCCTACAAGTCCCTGCCCACAGAAGCTCCCTCTCCACCCCACACTGGAAACTCTCATTCCTCCCAAGGTCTACCATGGAGGAGGTTCACCTGGGGAAGTTGCTCAGCCCTGGAGCTGGCCCCAGCAGGCACCAGTAAGGGTCTTGCTGGCAGCATGTAACCAAGTAGATATTAACTCAGTAAAGCCTCAGAAAATTAGATGACCACTGCAATCAAATTAGACAAGGTGCTAGGAATTAACCTATACTGGGTGACGACCTACAGAAGTAAAAAATTTAAATCAGGCTGGGTGTCATGGTGCACACCTATAATCCTAGTGGCTCAGGAAGCTGAGGCAGGAGGAGATCAAGTTCAAGGCCAGCCTCAGCAACTTAGCAAGACCCTGTCTCAAAATACAAAATAAAAAGGGCTGCGGTTGTGGCTCAGGAATTAAGTACCCCTGTGTTCAATCCCCAGTATAAAAAAAAAAAGAAGAAGATTTAAATGAGACCTTGAGCCCCTTAAGATAATAGCCAAAATGCCCAACTCACAACAACATCCAATGAATTCAATGTTGGTATCATTTGAAAGGATTTTAAACCAACTGTCGTAAAATCACTTCAGTGATAGATTTTATAGATTCTCTTAAAACAAAGAATCAGAAAACCTCAGCAAAGAGATGGAAGTTACTTTTGTTAAACCAAATGGAAATTATAGACCCTAAAAGTACAATGAACCCTAACATCTATCTAGCTGCCAGATATCCAAGAAAAATGCTCCCCTCCAATTTTCATTTTCCATGATGCATTTTGTAGCTCCAGTTTCCAGTGCTCAACCAAGTTTACTAGATGAATAGAACCCAAATACTTCAACTTTTCTCTGGAATTCTAGATTCCAGTATTGTGCAACACTCCAGTGAGTGGTATACATGAAGATAAGGGAAACCTTTACGGTAGAAATGGAGTAACTTCTAAAACACCAATGAACAGAAATTCTCTCTACACATTTTTCAAGGATTCTGAACCTCACCGATGGTCATCATGGTTTGGGTGAGATACCTGTCACAACCGCAGAGACCAAGCCCACACCAGCTGATTCTGGTTTGGTGTGTCTCCCTTGGGCCCTGAGCTCATACATTCAACAAGTGTCCCCAGGGAAATGGAGGAAGCCATTCTGTGGCTTGAGGTGGGAGAACCAAACTGGAGAATTCCATCATTCGTGGATGGGAGTCTCACCTTTGGTCCTTTGAACAAAGCCACCCCTGTGAGTTCTAAAAGCAAGATGCGTTAGTGACCCTCACTGGGGTCATCACAATGCTGTACTCTATACCTCAAAAGCTGGAATTAAAGATTTTGAAAGTTTTCCTACTAAAAAAAAATGATAAACCTTTGAGATGTGTTTAATCTGATTTAAATTTTGCATAATGTATCCATGTCTCCAAACATCACATTACCCTGTTGACATGTATAGTTTTTATGTATCAGCTAAAAAATGAATTTAATTTTTTCTAAAAGGAAAGGGGAGAAAAGAAAGGCCTGATGAGGGAAAACCAATCAATAAACGTGTTAAATATATAAACCAAAAAAAGGCATGGCAATCTCAAAACTTATATAGCATATGCTTTTTTGTAAGGCACATCAGAGGACAGTTACCTGTGCTGTGGACTTCTCCAAATCATTTCTCTAAAATATTAGGTTCTGAAATAGCAGAAGCCTAATAATACGATTATATTATGTTATACAAGTTGACTAGAAAAATATGTTTTGTAGCACATTAAAATTATTATTTCCTATACTCCCCAGTGATATTTCTCTCCAAATTTAATCATAATCCCCATATATTAACAACTTAGAATATGTTCATGACTAATGGCTAAAAATGCATGCAAAATATTGGGACTGCAGCTATAGTCTATAGTTCAGTGGTAGAATGCTTGCCTACCACGTGTGAGACACTAGGTTGGATCTTCAGCAGCACATAAAAATAAATTAAAAAAAATAAAAGTGTTGTGTTCATCTACAACTAAATTTTTTTAATGCTGGCAAAATATTAATTTGAACATGCATGCATTATTTGAGGAATACTGGAGTCTTTGGACTGGACCTTGATCTTGTGCTGGACAATTGTTTAGCTCTTGGACCCACCTATACCTGATCAAAACCACAAACCCAATTTGAGAGGGTTCTCAATTAGCTATCCATTTTCATTTTCATCCATCAATCTTAGTAAATGGTAAATACAGAGGGGCTGCAGCACCATTTTATAGACTCAAAATAGAGCCGGTAAGACCTTTTCAGGTCCTCATTTCTCACTTTATAAATTACTCTCTTCTTTTAAGGGGAAAAATAGGCTCTGGTGGCTGAACAAATTTCCATGAAGGTAAATGTCTGATAGAAGGATGCTCCTAAATAACATGTTACCAGATTTGATCAGCTTGTTTTGTCTGGCAAATGAATTATGTAAACCTTATCCACCAGAAACTGTTTCAAGTCAATTAATTGTTGTAATTACTTAAGATTTCTTTTTAATGAATATGGCTCTCCGGGGATTCGATGATATCCTGTCATCTGTAGGGCCTGATAAATGAAATGTGATTTGTGGCTTGCTGCAAACTGAACCCTTGTACTTGGGCAATGTCTGCTTCCTGCGTGCTCACTAAATGGAAGAAATGCCCTTGATGGAAGCAGGGACATTCTTTACCAACAGTTCCCAGTTAGCGGGAAAGCCCAGCGGCTGAATTGCCTGCTCTCACCTCTCCTCCATCCCTTCAGAAAGGAATTGGCCACGCCCACATGGTCTCTGTGAAGCTGCGCATTCTAATCATTATCAGCCATTTCATCTGTCTCCGTTAGGCTCAATAAATTGAGGTCTCAACAGCTATTTGGAAATGTTATCGGAAACTAATACAGAAAGGGAAGGATTATTTTTTTCAGCGCTCCTCTCCCTCTCCACGCTCATATTTTTAAGAATTCCTCTCTCCAAGAGTTCACAAAATAGGGTCTCTCTCTCTCCTCTTTCATGGATGCCCCAATTGCAAATGATTTGTAAACTAGATTACAGGCTGTAGATAAAAGAAATCTAAAATAGCACAAGAAAGTTCTTCAAATCAACCCCCCAATTTTCTGAATACAGGCACCATCTGCGCTAGCAAGTGAAATTCCAAATAAGGCACGATTCTTACACCTGTCTGTTGTCTCCAGTGGTTTTATTTTTCCCCAGCAAAATCCCACCTCCAATAAAATAATGTTTTTCTGGGGCATTTTTACTTGTTAAGCAGCACTATCATAAAGAGATTTCTAGCCAAAACATATAAAGAGGGTTGAAATAAATGAACATTAGTGAACCCATAAAACTCACGTAAAACAGTTCGCTCTCTTCATTGTCTCAATTTAAATATTTAATTTACAATTGAAACCAGTCATATTGGGAATGCTGCAAGTAAGATATGTTTCTTTTGAAATCTATCAATTTTTCTGAAATTTATTTCACTGCATTTTGTGAAACTGGATTAAAATGCCTGTCTATGACAAAGTGTGTCAACCAGAATTCTGGGAAAAGATCAGTTACTTCTCCTAACTATTTAAGCAACGTTTGTTGATTCAACGTGAATTATTGTTATCTTCTTTATTGCAGGCTATTATCTTTTCCTGACAAATTCAGTAATTCTAATCCAAACTTAAACAGGAAAGATGGTGCTGTGAACAAAATTTAAGATTATGAGACTTTCCACAGCAGATTATCTTAAAATACTTTCTTGACACAGCAGAGTACCTTAAAATCATGACTCCAGGAAAACTTAGAAATATCATAAATGTGAGATTCAGAAATATATGAAAGCATTCATTCAATCCATAAACACTACTGAGCGGCTTATGAAGAGGTAGGGACTTGGCTAGACATTTTGGTCACAAGGTCAACCATAACATTGATAGCCCCATTTATTGAATGCTTATCACTTGCCAAGACCTGTCTTTGGTGCTTTGAAAGCAAACCAGTCCCTAGCCACAAAATCTCACTAAGCCTTTAAATTGCCTTTCTTAGAATAAAGATTAGGCAACAGGAGAGACCAACTAGATCACAATATGCAGCTTCTATTGACTGCCTGTGTAATAGGGGCGCCCAGATTCCTCCCCATCTATTCTAATCCAGATGCAACAGTTATTTATTTATTATCTATCACCTGTGCTGTCATTTATTATCTTTCCCCATTAAGAACCCATTGATGGGTGTTTACACAATTAGTATGCTAGTGGCAAAGAGCTGTACCAGTTCTGGTCAGCAGTAAATAGCTGTGTGACTTTTGGTTAATTATAGAAAACTCCTTATCTCTGTTTCTTCATCTGCCAAATGCAATGATGATGATGATGGTGGTGGTAATACCTAACTCTTAGGATTTGTGTGAAGAAGAAAATGGCTTGATCCATTATAAGCAACTTATGCCTGAAACAGAATTAAGTCATCAATAAATGGTGCGTTGCTGCTATGTTAACATCCCCATCTATGAAACAGTTACCATTTGAATTTTACCAATGAGAAAATAGAGCCACAGATAAATTAATATTCCCAATGATATGTGGCTAGAATAGAACTTAAATTCAGGAAAGAATTCTTTATCCAAACCGATGACTGCTTCTTCGATAAACAGTTATGTGAAATTCCGTAGCATATCAAGAGGAGGTCTTGTTTATTTATTAGTTCTTTTCCTCCTCCTCCTCCTCCTCCTCCTCAACATCTTTATCATCCAGAATCACAGGCATGAATTGCAATCCCAGGTGATGTGAATACACTAGGAACATGGGATTTAATATTATTTTAGTTAGATGACACCTTTCATTCCTAGAGATTACAGAAGGATAGAGAGATGGTAAAAAAAACAAATGACAATCCTTAAATATTTTTTTAAAGTTTGTATTACTGGTTTAGACATATGATAGAATTGATCAAATAACTTGCCTAAGGTCACACAGAAAAATGGTTAACTAGGACCTTCTGTTTCTCAAAATCTTGTTAATGGGCTTTTCCTTCTCCCTATTATGCTCTCCTAAGCCCCTTTTGACTGATGGCATCTATAGTTTCATACAAGTTCCCTCTCATTTCACTTCTCTCTAAATGTTCTTCTGAGACTTCTCTCCCTCCTCATTTTTCAGACACTTTTCAAAGTTTTGTTGTCAAATCCACAGAGTAAACTTGCATTTTTAAATTAAAATTGTATTAAGCCTATAAGTTAAAGAAAATTTAACATAGGTATTCTAAGCTCTCAGTTACACCCAACAACTTTTTCTTTCTTTTGTCAACTTTACTTACCTTATTATAATATGTTTTTAAATTTTCCTTAGGTAGAACCTGAACATTTCTGGTTCAAAATTTTCTAGGAAGTTACTGGAGATACTTTACTATTGTAAAGTTTTCATTTTCCATTAGATTTTCTAACTGATAACTACCAATACTCGGGAAAGTATTGATGCTAATTTTTTAAAAAAGTTTTAACCTGAAAGCCGAATTTATAGTTGTAGCATCCAATATATTCTTCCCTTTTCTTGGTCACATGACTACCCATATTTCCCAGCTTTGGGGCAGAGGCTCAGACCCTGAGAAACATATTCAGGATCCTGTCAGATAGAAGAATATGGGAGGCACAGTAGGGGAGAGTAGATCTATTTTATTTGGAGGCAGCAGCAGCCTATGGCCCCCAGCATTCAGGCCCCTTTTCCCTCTGCATACTTCAATAGGCCTTTTTCATATGCAGGCCAGACAAAGAAGGCATCTGGCCAACAGGTTACATAGGTGAACCTAAGCTCACAAGTAAATGTTTTATGACCTTGAGTGCATACACGACCTTGACTATATACTTTAAAAAACAACAACAACAACAACAAAAAAGAGCTCAGCAGAGTCCTTGGAGAGGGAGCTATATCCAGCCATCTTCAGCCTGTCCAACACCAGCCCACTTTGCAGGGATGTCTCAGCAGGTGACATGGTTCGGCTGATGGGACATGAAATAGACTTGGTATATGCAACTTCTGAGACATCTTCAAAATGTTTGTGTTTTTCTCCGGAAACCCAGACTTCAGAGGAATCCTCTTTATCCAGACAGAAAGAAATAAACAGTCTCGAGCGAGAGTTAGCAAAAATGGCCCATGGGCCAAATCTGACCTGTAGCTTGATTTTGTATGTCCCTTGCACTAAGAATGGTTTTATTCTTTTAATTGGTTGTGAAAAGATAGAAAGAATAAAAGAGAGGAGAAGAAAGAAAGAAGGAAGAGAGGGAGGGAGAAAATATGAAAGAAAATATTGCACAGACTGTGCATTGGAATGCCTAAAATATTTACATATTTACTTTCTGAACCATGACATCAAATCTGTTTATGTCTGTTCGGAAGAACTACTGGACAAAAAGCTGAAACAAAGTGTCTTTGTTTCCCCATATAGAGCAGAGCAGTTCTAGAATTCTTGACCACTAACCTCTGGACTGTTGTGAGAAATAAAAATAAATTTCTATTTTATTTATCTATTATATTAAGGGTCCCCTTGTAAAAAAAAAATCATTAATCAGTCAATTAATCAACTAATCTAATTAGTTTTAACAGCACTTAAATTGATCTCTTGCAATTTTTGGACTATCAATAAATTTTTTTCCCCACAATAACAAACATACTACCTCTTAGTGTCTTTGTTTTCCTTACTTTAATAGTTGGGACTTTGAGGACAATACAAACTGATAATGGCAAAAACATTCATGTTTTATTCTTAATTATAAATGGCAAAACCTCTTTTAACTGCCTCATATACCATTGCTTTTGGTTATAGATATTTTTCATCCACCTTAAACATATTCAGAAAAATTATTCAGTGGTTTTCCCCCTTTTTGACTTATCTTTTTCAAACTTCAGTATCAAGGTTATTAACTTTTGTGAAAGGAATCTGAAAGCTTTTCATCTATGCTTAGAGACTGTGAAGCCTGGGAACGAACTATGATTTGAAAATATGACAGAAGTTTTGTTAAAAGAATCTAGCATTTTAGTATTTTATTTATTCTTTTAGAGAATCTTTAAATAACATTTCAAAGGCTTTTTAAACCTCATCCATGATTATATTCAGTTATATTTATTTCTTGGATCACTTGTGATAATTCATATTCTCTTCATTTTGCCAAAGCATTCAAGTTATTAGAAACTATATTATATGTCACATTCTTTTTAAATTATTTGATTTTTCTCACTTTTGATCAAAGTACCACATATTTTGTTTCTTTATCTTCACTTGTTTTCATTTTGCTGTTGTTTATCAGAATTTTCAGAAATTGGTAGATTCTTAATTTTTTTCCAAAGGGCATGCTTTTGGATTTAATAATATATTTTATTTTTGTTTTCTAATATTTATTTTGTGTGTGCTTATCTGTATACTTTTCTTCTACTTTTACTGGGTATGTTTGTTTCTAACTTTTTAATGAATAGATTAATGCTTACATTTTTCTTTGTTTCTTTTCTTTTCTTTTTTTATTAGTTGTTCAAAACATTACAAAGCTCTTGACATATCATATTTCATACATTTGATTCAAGTGGATTATGAACTCCCATTTTTACCCCGTATACAGATTGCAGAATCACATCGGTTACACATCCACGTTCTTTGTTTCTTAATAATGAAAACTTTTAATGCTACAGATTTGCTTCAGACTATATTATTCACATCCTATAAGTTTCTATTTTTTTGGTTTTGTTTTGTTTTGTGTTTGGCATCGGTGGTGAACTCAGGGTCACTTAACCACAGAGCCACATGCCCAGTTTATTCTTCTGTAATTGTAGATGGACACAATTCGTTTATTTTTATATTTGTATGTGGTGCTGAGGCTCGAACCCAGTGCCTCACACATGCCAGGCAAGCGCTCTGCCACTGAGCCACAACCCCAACCCACCAGTCCACTTTTTATGCTTGTTTTTGTTTTTGTAATTTTGAGACAGGGTCTCACTAAGTCCTTAGAGCCTCATCAAGTTGCTGAGCTGGGCCTGGAACTTGGAATCTCCTGCGACTCCTGAGTTGCTGGGACTACAGGCATATGCCCTTCTTTATTTTATTTTAAGATAATGTGTGTTGTAGTTTGAGTTTCCCTGAAAGCAAACATTGAACGTGGATTAGGGTATAGAAAGTTATCTGTGATGTGATCTGGGCAGTATAAGTAAGCAAGTGGGTTGTGGTACTGGGCAGGGGGAAAATCAACCAGGAGTGAGCTATCAAGTGGTTTGATACTACAGGCAACTGGATTGCATCTGAGAAATTGTTTGGAACATGTCCTGGAAATGTCCCATTGAGGAAAGGGGAAGCAGGGATATGTATCTGTAAACACTCCCGAGGGTGCTTACCCCTCAGCAATTCCAGGCAGCCATGCCTGTGAGCTGCACACTCTGGGGAATCCTGAAAGCAGAGAAAACATGAAGCCATAGTGGTTTGAGGCAGAAAACCGTCACCACCCATGGATGCTGTTCATCTCAGTGACAAGTGAACTTGGACAAGGCTGAGGGGCTAGGATGGGCAGCCAAGCATGGCTTCAAGGTGTAGTCAGAGATTTGCTTTCATTTTTATAAATGAAATGTTCCCAACTAGCTTGCTAGGCCTTAATTTTTGAAATGTATATGTTTTTACATTTTAATGGAATCATTCATAACACCTTAAAATATGCACAGAGCTGTAATATATAAGTTGTAAATGGAAGAAAGTAGAATAACCTTTACAAGTTGTACATTTCGGAATGATAAGCGTAGTTTGTTTTGTTGTTGTTGTTGATGATGTTGTTTTTAGTACAACTGATTTATGAATTTCTTCTACCAATTTAATTAGCATTGAATTAGAATCTACCCTGGTGTTATTGATCACATCATTTAATATTTTTATAATCCCTTCTTAATTTTTTTTTTATTTTGACATAATTTCACTCTTACAGAAAAACTAAAAGAATAAGAGAGAGAACTACTCAACAAACTTCACCTGGAAACATGGGTCTTTTTCTCTCTTCCCTTGACCTGTCTGTCTATCCTTTGGTGTTCAGCATGCTGTCTTGATAATCAGAGTTACATGTTAAGTCTGAAGGCCAGAAATTATAAGTCATTCAAGTTCGCTATTCTTTTTAAAAAATTGTTTTTTCCTTTTGTTTTCTTTGGTATGTAAAAGTTTCATCGATGCATTGTAATTATACATCGTAGTGCAACTCATTGTGCCGTCTTTATACATGCACATAACATAATTTGATCAGTCTCCTTCCCCAGTATCTTCCCTTTCCTCCCCTCCTTCTTCCCCTGATCCATGAGTTCTTCTTTGTGGACCTCCCTTCTATTGTTATCAATGTGTTAATTATGGCATTATAATTCTATACCAAATCAGCCTTCATCGTGGTATGTTCCTAAGTGGATATAGCATGATTTGGTAGATTTCATTCCCCAGTATATCTCTAGACCTACCCCCATCCCTCCCTCTGGATCCCCTTCCTCTACTTTATTGCTCTCCTTCTATTTTCATGAGAACTTTTAAAATTTTTTCTTTTTCTTTTTTTTCCTTCTAGCTTCAACATAAGAGAAAACATTCAGCCCTTTGACATTCTGGGTCTGGCTTACTTCACTTAGCATGATGCTCTCCATTCCCATCCATTTGCCAGCAAATGACATAATTTCACTCTTCTTTATGACTGAATAAAACTTCAGTGTGTATATATACTGCATTGTCTTTACCGGATTGTTTGCTGACAGGCACCTGGACTGGTTCCATAACTTGGCTATTGGGGTGCAGTAAATATTGGTATGCATGTGATCATTATGGTGTGCTGATGTTAGTTCTTCTGGATAAATGCCAAGGAGTGGAAGAGTTGGGTCCAATGGTAGCTCACTCCTAGTCTTTTGAGCAAACTTCATACTTTGTTCCCAAGTGGTTATTCCAATTTGCAGTCCCAACAATGTATAAGTGTACCTTTCCTCCCACATCCTCACTAGCAATTATTGTTATTTGTATTCTTGATGATTCCATTCTCCATGGAGTGAGATAAAAATCTCAATGTAGTTATGTTGCATTTCTCTGATTGTTAAGGATGTGGAGCACATTTTCATATATTTATTGGCCATTTGTTTTTCTTCTTTTGACAAATATCTGTTTAGATCTTTTTTCCCATTTCTTGATTGAGTTATTTATTTATTTATTTACTGGTGTTTAGTTCTTTGAGTTTTTTACATATTCTGGATATTAACCCCATTTTTTGGAAGATTGGCTGGCAAAGATTTTCTCTCATTCTGAAAGCTCTGTTGTTTCCTTCTCTGTACAGAAGCCTTTTCATTTTTATGCCATCCTATTTATCAGTGCTTGGTTTTATTTCAGGAAGTCAGTGCCTGTGCTAATGTTGGACCCAATGACATTCTTCGTGGAACTAGGGAAAAAACAGTCCTAAAATTTGTAAGGAAGAATAAAAGACCCAGAATAGCCAGAGAAATCCTGAGTAATCCTGATCTCAAATTATACAACAGAGTTACAGTAACAAAAAATGCATAATACTGGCATAAAAACAGACATAAAGACTGATTAAGTAGGGAAAAAAAGATATGGAGTAAAATCCACATAGATACAGTCATGTGATCCTTGATGATGGTGCCAAAAACATATGCTGAGAAAGGACAGCTTTTTTAACAAATGGTGCTGGGAAAACTGGATATCCATATTTGGAAGAATGAAACTATATCTCTGTCTCTCAACCTAAAATCAACTCAAAGTGGATCAAAGACCTAGGGATTAGACCAGAAACACTTAACTGCTAGAAAAAAACAAAGGGTCAACACTCTATCAAATAGATGTTAACATAAGGATTCAAAGTTGTAAATTTCCTTCTAAGCTTTCATTAGCTGTATCTAACAAATTTCAATATATGGTATGTTCGTTATGTGCAATTAAAAATATTTTCTAATGTCCCTATGATTTATTTTTGACCTTATGATTACTTAGGAGAACATTGATTGATTTCCAAATATTTAGAGTTTTATAACTATTGTTTGTTATTCTTAGTGTAATTTCACTAGAGAATTGTATGATTTCAAATAATTTTTAAATTTATGGAAATTTATACCGCATAGCATGTGCTAACTTTTATGACATTGTTGATCATATCATATAAACTTGAAAATTATATGTATTCTGGATTGGTTGGGCATAGAGTTCTATAATTATTGATTAGTCAACATGGTTGATGTAACAGGGTTGTTCTGATACTCTATGACTTAATTAATTTTTTGTATAAATGTTCTATTGATTGAATGCTAAGAGAGGCATGTTACACCTTCAGGTTTTTATGGTATTGACTAGTTCTTCATTTAATTTAGAAAACTTGTCATCACACTTAAACACGTGTATGATTATTATCACTTCTGACAAACTGGGGTTTTTTTTTTCATCATAAAATGTCCTTTCTTTACTAATCCTCTTTGTCTTAAAGTCTGCTGTTTCTAATATTAAATCCACTCTACTCATCTTGTGTTTACTATTTTTCATTTTCTATCTATTTATTTTTGTTTCATCTATGTCTTTGTATTTAAAACAAGTTTTGTAGATAATGCATGGTTAGGTTTTACTTTTTATCCAATCAGATTATCTCTGTCTTTTGATTGACATATTTTGTCTACTAATATTTAGTGTACGGACAATGCAATTAGAATTAGAACAACACAATATTTTACTGTTTTTTGATGTTGGTCCTTCTTTATTTTTGAACCCCAGTTCCTCTTTTCTTCTTATTTTTGATTCTTTGAATATTTCTTTTTTTATTGATTAAAAAAATAACAGCAGAATGCATTACAATTCTTATTACACATATATGCCACAGTTTTTCATACCTCTGTTTGTACGGAATAATTCTTAAGTTCCATTTTAATTATCTATTGGCTATTGAACATCATCACTGCTTTGCATATTTTAAACGGATTTTATAAGGAGTACAATATACACCCTTAATATTTCAGAATTTTTCAATCAAAACTGTACTTTTTCCCATCTCCTAGGCTATAGTTGACATATGTATTACATCTACATGTAATTCATACCACCCAAAATGAAAGTGTATAATTATTGCTTTAAATAGAATTATATTGTCTAAAAGAAAACAAGAGAGGAAAAACTTATTTTATATTTACCTGATGTTTACCATCTCTGATGGTTTTCACTTCTTCCTGAAAATATTAATTTCCATCTGGTATTATTTACCTTCAGTCAGAAGAACTTTGTGTTTCTCAAACAGGTCGCCTGTTGACAGATTCTTTTGATTGCTTTTAATTTGAAAATGCTTTTCCTTTGCCTTCATTTTTAAGGGATATTTTCCATGAACCTACAATTTGGGGTTGATAGTTTTTGTTTTTCCTTCAGAACTTTAAGGAAACTATTCCATTCCTTTCCAGTTTTCCAGGCTTTCTGATGAGAAATCAGTGATTATTTGAAATGTTGTTCCCATGTATGTAAAATGTCTTTCCCTGGTTAACATATTTTATTCTCATATGGGGTCTACTTCAAATATCTTTTCTTCCCATTCTTATGTTTTTGGTTTCTGAGTCTCAAATTATACCTGTACCCAACACTTTGATATTTCCATGGTTTTGTGGGGTTTTATGAGTGTTTTGTTGATGTAGATATTTTTGACTCTTTATCCTATAGACTGCAAAATTTTAAGTCACTTACTCTTTCTTCTATCATATCCAGTATGCTGTCACTTTCATACAATAGTTTTTAACATTTTAGATATTATATATTTCAATCATATAATTCTCTTTGTTTTGTAATAGTTTATAATTCTCTGCAGATATTTCCTATATCTTCATTCATTTTAGGCATATTTTTCCCTGAAGCAATAATTATAATAGGTGCTTTTAAAGCTTTGTTTGCTAATACCAACATCTGGGTCATTTTGAGACCAATCTCCATTGATTTCTTTCTTTCTTGAATACGAATCACATTTTCATTTTTCTTCACGTGTCTTCGAGTTGTCGATTGTATTCTGAACATTAGGAAAACTATCTTGCAGAAACTATGAATTCTATTCATTTCTCTAAAATGTATTTTTGTAAGCAAGCAGTTAACTGGTTAAACTCAAATGCCAACCTGAAACCTTAGTTTAGTTCTTTTGGCTTTGGTTGGGCTGCTTAATTCTGTCCTTCAAATGTGTTCAGGAGTTTTTCAGAGATTTGGACAAAGCTGTTACTCGGATTTGGAGTTTCCACTCATCTTTGACTATCCTTTCTTGAGTTTCTATCCACGTCTTATAGTCCCACCTGGGTACTGACTGGGATTTGCCTCCACGCTGAAAGTCTTAACAAACCTCAGTTCCACTCCCTTGGTCTGGTTTCCGACGCCCCTTTAGTGTCTGCCTGTTCTTCAGTGATTCAAGTAGTTGATTTTTGTTTTTAAATATTTGGTTCCAAGGTTAAAGTCATTGTGGTTTTTGTAAATTGAGGACATGATACAACCCAATGGTCACCATGAAAGTGGGCATTTTACAAACTGAAGACAAAAACCCAAGTATTATCTAAAGAGATATTATACCCCATTTATGTATGATATATCAAAGTACATAAGTGCATTCTACTGTCGTGTATAACAAAACAAATAAACAATTTTATAAAGTTAAAAAAAAGAAACCCAAGTATTATGAAAATATATACCCTGAAAAAAACAGCTTTCTTTTACATGAATATTAGCCAAGACAACCAAAAAGCATAGCCCTAGTAGAGCACATGCTGACTTCAATACTGTAGCAGTTATAAAACGTCATATGATTTCTGTGTTGGTCAAAACTTTTCACATTTGAGTAATATTCACGAATATAATATTTTCATTGCTTTTCCCTTGTATCATCCTTTTTGCCTGTGGACACCTTGTAAACTACCTAAGGGTATCAAAAATATGAAGGGGACACTTATAGAAAAACTTCTATCTATAATATGTATATTACAGCCAGGACCAACAATCCAGCCCCCTGCCTCTCGATTATCTGCTCTCTGGGTCCCCTGCTTTGATGTGTACATTTTACTTCTTTTATTATCCATATAATGCATTTTCTCTAGATACTTTCCCATTTCTGAATACTGAATGGCTTTAGAGTACCATCTTTCCTGCCATCATCTTAAGTAAATTTTTAATGAATTACAGCTGGCAGGAAGACAGAAGGATGGATAGACAGATACGGAAGTGATAGGATGATGATAGATAATAAATAAATGCACAAATATTCAACTAGAGAAATATTTTAAGTAGATGCACAGATATATGTATATTCACCTACAGAGATTTGCCCTTGCTAATCATCATACACATGGATTTGTGTATATCTAAAATTTTTCTGTATAGAGTACAGTGAATAGAAATTGAAATGATAGAAGGTTGTGAAAAGTTATTCTGGTTCATAGAAAAAGGGCTCCTACATCTGCAAATGGTCCTATAAACCATCTCTACAGCATGCATTGGATTCAAAATCTTCTGTTCAGCCTCTGATCCAAAGCTTGATGATGTCCTATGGTTTCTCCAAACCATTTTTGCTCTAAACATCCATATGTACATCTCAACTCTCCTACCCTCCAGGTTTAAATTCACAACTCCTCAGGCTATAAACTTTCCCTTTCAAAGATTTCTAAGATCCATTGTCTCCTCTTTCAAACATTTTCTCCACAATCTCTTTTCTCCTTCAGAGTACATATACCATAATTAAACCACCTCCATGCTTACCCTCAAATGAACTGTACCAGGGATTGAACTCAGGGGCACTCAACCACGGAGCCACATCCCCAGCCCTATTTTGTATTTTATTTATAGACAGGGCCTCACTGAGTTGCTTAGCACCTCGATTTTGCGGAGGCTGGCTTTGAACTCGCGATCTTCCTGCTTCAGCCTCCCAAGCTGCTGGGATTACAGGCGTGCGCCACGGTGCACAGGAATGACTTCCTTGTTTGTGTACTTTCTTCTCCTCAATGCACAGTATCCTCCTCATTCTCCTTCTTTCCTTCTTTCTTTTTATTGTTGGTGATGGTTGGTTGGTTTCTGCTACTGTTTTGGTACTATTTCCTACCCATACCAAAACTGTTACAAAATAACTAGGCAACTCTGGTAATTATAAAGAAAAATCATATAAGCAATGTACAGCAAACAGATAAAACAGGCAAATTAAATTTTCCCTTTTTAGCCAATTATTTGTGGATAGAAATCTTTATTCTCTGTTCACATATAAAGTCTTTATTTGCATTGAGCCTGCATGGCCACGTCTGTTAAAATTTGTAGAGTGTCATATTTTATTACAATGATTGTTGTAAAATAGACTGCTGATATCTTTCTCCCCAAAAATCTGTCAGAGATATTTTAGGTATCACTGCACCACTAACTCAAGCTGTTCATAAAGAATGAAAGGAATCAGAATTGAGAGGAGAAAAAAAATAGGAAAGAAAATAAAAACCATTTCCCAAAAGTGCAGAAGCACATGAAAACTTGCCTAGGCTAATCATCAGGAGTGTAAAATTTTTATTTCTCAGTTAATAAGCACCACCTGTGTTTATAAAAAGTCTCTGATGACTTGTTGTTCTGTGTCTCACAAAGAATATAAAATGTTCTCCGAATGGATTCTAGGGAATATGTGTGAATTAATAATATCGTTCAAAGTCCCTCCATGTGATTCACGTAGCTTTCATTATCCTCTTTCTACTCCATAATCTACACTTTCTTCTTTACTTTTTTTACTGAAATGATATGATATAAAAAAAATCACTGACTACATATAAATCAGTTGTCTGTGACATGTTACAGGGAAAAAGAAAACATCAAGATTGCCAATAACAGGCACTCAGGCTCATAAAACTTGTAATCAACTTCCAAGCCAAGGCGTAAACTGTAATATATTGCTACAAACCTATAACAATAATAAACAATTTGAATTGCACCTTCAGATTCTGAGTCGTTAATAACAAATAAGCACGGAAAATTTTTGACAGTCACTCATTTTAATGGCTGTCTGCTTGTTTATCAAATTGTGTCATCTGGCTTTATGGAACACAGCCTTCTCCTTGGAAAGGCATGAAGAGAGAGAGGGAGGGAAGAAGAGAGACAAGGAGAGAGAGACAGTAAGTGTACACTTTGGAAACTACAGACAATGAGAACTCCACCCATTAGAAAATTCTAAGAGCAACCTATTATTGTTTATGTCAACTCAAACAAAGACACACCAAGTCTTTCTTTGACCCTAAATGAAAATCAAAAAGCAAGTCAACAATTTGAATAATTCTTACTGTTGGGATTGGTGTCTCCTGGACACCGACTGCTACCTAAAAACCACCTCAAAATGGTGGTTTAAAATAGCAACGGTCATTTATTTTGCTTACAAATCTGGGAGCTCACTGGCCTTAGCTCTGCGGTTCTCTTTTGGGGTTTTTCTTTAACCCAGTTGCAGCTGTATTGGAAACTTTTCCTCTTTTTAGCACTGGTCTGAAAAGACCAGAAAGACCAGAATCACAGCTGGATTTTACTGAATGCCTCCCTCTCCTCCTCCTCCTCCTCTTCCTCCTCCTCCTCTTCCTCCTCCTTCTCTTCCTCCTCTTCCTCCTCCTCCTTTTTTTTCTCCCTCTCTCTTTCTCTTGCCCACACACGCTTTCTCTCCTGACTTCTCACATGGTGGGTGAGAGCTCAGAGCCATTGTTTGGAGAAAGAGCAGTTAGAAACCGGATCACCTCTAGGACCTCACCTCACAAGTCACACTCCCTCTGTGCTCTGCTAGTCCAGACTGTCACATCAGCACAGGTTCAAGGGGAGGAAACAGACCCCACCTCTCGATGAGGACTCAGTACATTTCCTCTTTGATATGGACAACTGTAGGAGATATTGTTACCACACACCATCCACCCCCTGGACTTTTGGGACACACTCCAGGGCAGACATACTACCCCACTCTTGATAATGGTTGATAATGATTGATAATTAGTTGATATTTCAGTGAAATACCCTGAGGCTAATATTGCAATAATCCCCCAAAATTTTCAAAGTAGTGCCATAGTTAGTTTTTAGAAGACTGTCCGACAAATAAAACCACGTTACTTAGTAGAAGATTTCTCAATAGATTTCTCAATGCCTTTAATAGACTCAAGGACAGAAAGAACCTATAAAGCCTTGTTATTCAAAATGTGGTTTATGGACCAGCCACATCACATCCTTTGGATGCTGGTCAGAAACACAGACTCGGAGGCTCCATGTGGACCCACTAGGCCACCGTCATCATCCCCCGGATAATCCACATGTGCATCACCCTGGAGACACACGGTCTTAAAGGATGTAGGATGAAGTCTGTTCCGAGGCTGCAGTGGAAAGGCCACTGCTCAGAGGGGAGAAGGGCATTCTCCAAACACATTTGTCAGTGTGTCCTGTCCACACCCTGAACACTTCCCTGGGTTTACTGGGAATTCAGTTTGGGACCCAGGAGATAGGAATGACCTTAGGGAGACACAGCCTTCCCCATCCACACCCCACATGTTCAACAATCTCCCAAGAGAACCTCAGGGTTCTACCAATTTTCCACCTCAGATCCCAGGCCTGAGATGAGCAAAAAGAAGCCTCCTCCCCCACCCTCATGTTGTTCTCACTCCTTCTTCTCCCCCTCCCCACAATCTTCTGGGCCTTGGAGAAGCCGACATTTCTCTTAGCTCTCTTTCCTATATGGTTGGAATTTCCTCTACATCATAATCTCATTGATACTTTGCTTCCTTCTATATTGTATCCCTGTGCCCACAATGATCCCTGTGCCAGGAGAATGGGAGGGACTCGGTCAAAGCCACAGAATGAAAGGATAGATGAATGAAGACCATAGCCAGGGAGCAGAGGAGGAAACTAGCTTGTGAGTTATGGGAACCCAGGTCAGAGGGAAAAACATCTGTGCTCTCTCCAGGTGCATTTTCACTGTCCCTCAGAGAGGCCACAGCCCTAGAGCATGAGGCCAGCGGCTCACTCAGGAGGGGGGTTCTCCAGGTAGCCGCTCTGCAAGGGAACGGTGATCCATTTGTTCATCCACAGAGTCAAGGCTGTGTATATTCTGGTGACCTTTTCCACAGTTCTAAACCCATCTTTCACCTCTTCTGGGCCCATAGAAGTCAAGGTTGCTTCAATCAGAAGAAAGAATAGGAAACAGCTGGGCACAGTAGCACACGCCTGTAATCCCAGCAGCTCAGGAGGCTGAGGCAGGAGCATTTGAGGCAGGAGCATTGCAAGTTCAAAACCAGCTGAGCAACTTAGCAAGACCCTGAGCAACCTAGCAAGACCCTGTCTCTAAATAAAACATAAAATGAGCTGGAGATGTGGCTCAGTTGTTAATTGACCTTGGTTTCAATTCAATAAATAAATAAATAAAATTAAGGAAAGAAAGAAAAGGAGAGGAGGGAGGGTTGGGTTTCCTCCAGCAGAAGTCTGTTCAGAGGCCTCAGAGCAGAAGCCACTGCCCAGAAGGGGAGAAGGGCAAAGGAAGCCCCAGCTGAAGGGAAGGCTCTTGCATCATGGTGCGCCCCCTGCAGGGGGGTGCAGCTCAGAAGGGCTCCTCTGGGGAACAGTAGCAGCCGGTACCTTATGACCCTGCCTTAGAGATGAGTGACAGCTCTTGGGGAGGTTCTCTGGGGTCTGTGATGCAAGTCGTCTCCAAATGACTTAGAATTTTGTTTGGGATTTTAAAAAAATAATAATTGATGCGTAAAAATTTGAATTTGGCACTGGTGGGCTTTTGAGCAAAAGGGTAGTCTCAACCCTCAGTCAAAAAATAAACAATGTAGGGCCCTAAACACAGAGGCCAGCAAGAGCTCATTTATATAAGGCCTGGTGCTTGGCGGGGATGTGAAACTGCAGAACATTCCACTGAGGGCTGAAGAATCAGGAGAGGTGAAGGGGATGCAGAGGTTTTTCTCAGACACTAGGAATAGTCATTTCCCATGGAATCATCCACGTGGGCCCAATCTGTGCTGTCCTGAAGCAGCAATTCACAAATCCCCCAAATCTATCAACCCACCCAGAAACACAGACTGATCTCATTTCAAACTTCTTTAGGGGCTGAAGCTCAGTGGTAAAACACTTTCCTGTGGGTTCCAAGCCCAGGACCACCCCAAAAAGTACATAAATAAAATGGCCTTAGGAATGGAAGTACCAGGCTCGATTCTATGGAAAAGTCACTAGGCTTGTCAAAGACATAAGATTCATTTACATTGGCTTTATCCTCCACTATAAAATCTGAAATGTCAACCCAAATCTCTCTGCGCATGAAAATCACGTAGTACCTGAAAGTGGTTCATGTGTGTGACTCGGATGACACTCTGGACTGGATTTCAGTTATGCTTTTTTTTTTTTTCCAGCAAGAAAGTCATTTTAGTGGAGTGTGTGTGTGTGTGTGTGTGTGTGTGCGCGCGCGCGCGCGTGCACTCACTCTCGGGCTTTGGGGCAGTGTCATTAGTCGAATGCTCAAACTGCATAACCCTTCTTACAACGAGCTCAGTGACAAGGAACCATGTAGATTAGAAAAAGAAACAGGCTACTGCACACCCGTAAAAGGCTCCTTTGTGAAGGCACAGGGGGGGCAGAGGGGGCTCCATCTAGATCAATCAGCTTCAAACACAGGATCAGATATTATCAAAACAGATTTCGTTCAACTCGCCATCAACTCACAAATTCAGCTATTTTCTAAATATGCTGAACTTTCCATTAAAAGGCCGATGATCGGCAGCATTCTTTCTGGTATGGAAAATGACCATTTTAGAGTGTTCCCATCAGACGGAAGGAAGGAGCTTTCCCATCCAGGTGCCCTGTGCACTCGGAGAAAGATGGAGCCTTTCATGTTGGAAGAAAAATAAACCAATTTTTAGTGCTCGAGAATACAATAGCTGTTTCCTTTTCAACCTGGTGGTTTGTTTACACTTTAGGGACCATTAGAGATCTCCTGCCAGGCACACGAACTGGATTACATTTTTGCTCTTATGATCCATAATAGCTGCACCACAAGAAATGGCAATTCCCTTCAACATGGAGTTATGCTAAGTGAGGATATAACATGAGTGACTTTACACGAACAAGGGAATTGTATAAATGAGTTGTTGAGGTGAAAACCGCTGCTAAGTTGAGCTACCTATTTTTGAATTCACAAGGGTTGAATACAGCAAACGCATTTGCAGATGTTGGGCAATTTGATATAAGGTGACCTGGTACTGCTTTTTGCTCAGAGAGACATATTTGTTACAAATGAATTCTCCCTTTAACAAACTGCTGACTTTGAGGACGATAATTTTATCTAGTAGCTTGTGAAATCAGTTGAGGATAGACAATGTAGTTTTGTTGTTGTTTCTGAGAAGATAACTCACAATTTGGAAAGATTAGTGAAGGACTTAGAGTCTAGTGGTTAAAACCATGAGCCAGTCCTAGGCAGCTCCTCACTTACTAAAGCCATTCAAGATGTGACCTAGCTGCCCTGTGTCCCCAATCCATCCCAATGCCCCCTAGGACAAACTAGGGGTGTTTCTGCAAGGTTAGATCTTCAGTCTCTCAAGCCAAAGCTTTCTCGGGTTACTTCATGGAAACTTATTTATATTAAAAATGAGAAATGCTTTTTTTTCCCCTGAAGTCCTTATGAGATAACTACATCACTAAATAAAAACTCAGAGCAATTCTGACTTCATACAAATACATACACCAACACAAATGGAAATGTTAAAGTTTCAAAAGCACAATCACCTGGGCGCAATGCCACACGCCTGTAATCCCAGCTGCTCAGGAGGCTGAGGCAGGAGGATGGCAAGTTCAAAACCAGCCTCAGCAACTTAGCAAGGCCCTAAGCAACTTAGAGAGACCCTGTCTCAAAATAAAAAATAAAAAAAGGCTGGGAATGGGGCTCAGTGGTTAAGCACCCCTGGGTTCAATCCCTGTACCAAAAAGAAAAAAAACAGTCATTATTATACACCTTCTCAGAAAAGCAAGGAAGAAGAGAAAGATGGGGTGAGGGATGTTCTCATGCAGCATCGGTTCTCACCCATCTCCAGGTGTGAATCTCTGAGCGTGAGGAAGTCCGTCACGCAGGCTTGTTCCCTATACCTGCCGCAGTGTGAAGCCACTCCATTTCTGGCCCCGAGGAAAAGTTCTCTTTCCTTGCAGCAAGATAATGTTTTAAAAAGCTGACTTTTAAACCTCTTACTGAATTTTTTAATGGATTAAATTCATCATGTCACCAGCTGCTGTGCAGCTAATAGAGCCATAAAACACTGTATTAAAGGATTACCCATGCAAAATTTCCTCTGGTGCTAATGTGAATTTTAATACTTTTAACATTTAGTTGAGATGGGAATGTCCGAGAACAGCTTGTTCAATAGGTTGTTCTATAAAATTAAGTTCCTCGTCTCATCAGAAATGCCAGGACTCCATTAAGTTAAAATTTTACAGAGAGGCTAAGATGATTCACTGTGAAGCATTTGTGAGGAGAGAGACAACATCTGCTTCTACATTAGTGCTATAAAAAAAAGAGAGAGAGTGAGAGAAAGGAAAGAAAGATAGAAAAGCCAAATAATCATGAATCCCATAAGTTCACAGAGACTGGGTTGAACAGAGGAAAATGTTCACTTCAAGAAGGTCAATTTCTACAACCCCCAAATCATGCTGGTTATTGGGGATGCCTAAATTTATGTCCCCATGAATGACATTTGTCAAAAGGTGAAAATGTCTTGAAATACACAAAGTGGTTAATTATACAAAATCATACAGATATCATATTTTGCATAATGAGAAATGTGATTATGTGAATCTAGATGACAGGAAAGAGAGCAGAAGAGAAAGTGTGGAACAATCACAGGAGAACACTTGAAATTATGTAGCTCAACTTCTTTGGTGTAGAAGGCAATGCTGAGATCTGGAGATGGTCCAGCTTGCCCAAGGTCACACAGCTAATCAGCAGCAGGTCAGAGAATAAAACCCAGATCTCCCAACATCCACATAAAGTGACCATGAGCCTATCTTGCACCTATCTAAAAACATAGGTATCGATTTTGTCACTATGAAATGGCTTACATATTAAATGACAATAAGAATCAATAAATGCACAGTGGTAAGGTCAAAATCCTCCTGTGGAAAGTTTATAAGCTAAAAAAAACAAAGCTGTCTATATTGTACATTGTTTCCAGAATAGTTCTCAATCAGACCACCTTCCAAATATTTAACTTGAAATTTTATATTCTCAATTGTGTCTCCTCTTCATTTCAAGAATGACCCTTTAAATCCTGACTATAACAGTCTCTCTCTCTCTTTTCTTTTGGTACTGGGGATTGTACCTAGGGGTGCTTTACCACTGAACTGCTTCCCCAACCTTTGATTTTTATTTTGAGAAAGCATCTTGCCAAAGCTGCTGAGAGACTTGCTAAGTTGCCCAGGCTGGCCTCGAACTTGTGATCCTCCTGCCTCAGCCTCCCGAGTCACTAGAAATTGACCTTCTTGAAGTGAGCATTTTCCTCTGTTCAACCCAGTCTCTGTGAACTTATGGGATTCATGATTGTTTTGCTTTCCTCTTCTCTTCTTTCTTTCCTCTTCACTCTAACTCCTATCTGTGCATCTAAAACACGAAAGCATTTCCATCACTTGCTGAAGAAATCGCATCTTACAAATGAGGATGTAAAATCACTGAAGACTTTTTCTTGAATGTTTATCAATAATGGGTCTAAGTATAATCCTTAAAAGAAGCTGCAAATTCTCACCACAATTAAAGTGGCCATTAGGATGTGAACTGTGCCTTCTTTGAAAATACAACCCAGGGACAATCAGTTTTAATGGAAGTTCTGCAAAGCCAAGGTTCTTTACCTGGGTGAATTTTGTTCGCAGCACCACATTTTGTACTGTATGTATTACTGCTCTGAGAGCCTGTCATTTCTTATCAGAATGAGAAAGGCTAAAGAGATAATATTTCAATAACATACTGGCCTGATCATAAAATAACTCAATGGAAATGTGTATCTGCCTCAGGCAGCCCGGCAGGGTACTCAGCAGTCAGATGATTTCTATTCCAGGGTGGTTTTTTTTTTTTATGGTTACATTTTCTGTTATATCAGACATCCCCTCAAGTCTTAGTTATGCTTTTATTCAAAAGGGAGAACCGCAGTGTAAAGACCTACAAAACTTATTATGATATATTACTATATAGAAATAAAAGTAGCTGCCACAGTAGCATATTGATAAGGACAGGCCTGCCACATTAATTGACCTTTTTCCATCTCGCCCACCAGGGCTGAGGCCTGAGTTTCTCGGTTGCTAGGCAACGGGGGTCACAGTTTCCAGGTCTTAAATGCACAACTTAGTCAAAAAGAAGATGTGATCTTCAGAGAGAAAGCAGATACCCTCTGCTGCAGTAAGAATTGCAATACATACAGAGGGTTGTTTTTTGTTTTTGTTTTTTTAATCATGGTGAAGGCTTCACTTTTGTCAAAAGATTGTGGGAACAGATTCTTAAGTTCTGGTGATTAGAATCCATTGCTGAAACAATGTGAAGAAAATACAGTTGAGCTTTTCTTTGATAAACGCACTGACATATGGCTTAGGATTATAGCTGCCGGTGGAAGGATGATCAAACTCTCTTTCAGAACGCATGCACACAGACGTGTCAAAACACAGAGTGAACTTGGGAGATGGATGTGGGGGATTGTGTGGAGATGAGGTATTGGGGATTTTTTTTTAACATTCTTTCACAAACAGACAGTGCGGCAGAGCCCCTAAAGGTCAGCTGTGAGAAAGCTCATTCACTACCCTTCCTCCACCTCGAAGCCAACACTTCCTTTAAACTTTAATAAAGGGCATTAGAGAGAACCAATTTCTCAACCAGAAAGAGATCCTGCACCCTATGTGATTGCATTTGACAATAAGCTCCATAGGAATGTATTAAACTTCCGTTATATAACCGTAATAGCTTGTCAATCAAGACCACTTTTTTAAACATAAAATTTGGTAGATTTAAATAAAGAATAGGCAAGGGAGGCTTTTGGATTTCCTATTCCATGATTTATTTGAATATTTTTGCCCTGGTAAAAGAGCAGCTATGGTGATTTCAATACTCAGTGCATAACAATAATAATATTGGGGAGAAGAGAGATAGTGTTTAACTCCTAATGTTTTAATTTGCAATTTGTTTGATGTGATGTTTTGGAGGGAAGAAGAATAAAAATGTGTGTGTGTCTGTGTGTGTATATGTGTGTGTGTGTGTGTTGGGAGAAGAATAACTAATTATAAACTACAGATGGATAATTTGGAATCCAGACTTTAAAGAGATGGATAGGAGGGCTTCCCGGTTTCTTTCACTCTGGGCCACATCTAAGTTCTTATAGATCCCACGTGATTTCAGCCCTGGCCACTAGATAGACATCCCGGCTCATATAAATAGCAATGAGATAGCCAGGGGGCGAGTCATGTGCCTGGAGACTAAGGCTGTCAGATAACTCTAATGATTTCTTTGGCCCTTCAGGGTGAAAAATTTACTTCATACTTTTTTGTCTAATATTTGCCATTTTCCTTTCCCTGAAGATAACTGTCATTTTTAGATATGTCTGCTGCCTTTTCCAAGTTGTCAGCCTCGAAAGAACATAAAAATGAGGCGGTTGGAAAAGACGCAGACCCCGCTGCACTAAGCCACAGGCACTCAGGAGCCTGAGAAAGCCTGAGCAAGAACCTTCTCCGTCTCTGCCAAGTGTCCCCCTCAGAGCCCTGTGCACCCGGTTCTTTAAAATCCGCAGATGCTACCCTTTGTTAAATCTTGAGCATGAAACTCACAGGTCACAGAGGACAGAAATAGGGAAAGTCACCTTTCAACAGAGTAGTCTCCTGTAGTCATGAGGACCCTGAATGGTGTTCTGTTCTCTGTGCAGAGACTGTCTGGCTGGTCTCCAAGGAGATACAAGCAGAACAGAAGATAAGAACTTAGAAGCTTCCACTGCAATAGAAAGGAGTCACTGTGTGCCTGTTGAATCTAATTTAAAAAATGAAAAGAAAAAAGAAAACTTGAACCTGTATTTTGCATGTCTTTTTCTATTGAAATATTCTAGTAATTCTTTTTCTTTATAGATTTGACAGAAATATGGGTCCACAATGAATTGGGATGGTGTTAACACTTTTAGCCTTGAGAAAGACCGTCCCAAGTTTACATCATGATATCTGTTACTGGACATGCAAAACTGTGATAGATCAAACTTCCATACAAAGGAGGCAGGAGCCCACTGAGGATCCCAATGGGGACTTTCTGCCCCAAATATGTTTGCCTTAAGTGCCACGATGTTTGCAAATTATTTCTTGGACTTGGACAATCTGTCTCGGAGTCTCTGAGAGGCCTATAAATGCAGACATATGGATACCACTGTGGATTCACTGTTTGACTTCTTTTCTCTGAGAAAGAAAGAAGATTCCGAGCATCACAAGAGGAACAAGTTTCTTAAAAATTGAATTGAGCGTGGGGCTTGATGGGGAAATCCACAAATCTTGGTTCTGAAAGGATCTTATGCCTGCCACATAGCTTTGACCAACATACCCCAGCTGCCTTCTGTGACATCGCATCTCCCAGAGATCCTCCGAGGGAGAGGTCCTAATCTCAAAAATACTTTCTTACTCTAATACAGTTGACCAGAAATTCCTTGGGAGGACAGCTGGACTCTGTCTCAGATGTGTTCTCCACCCTTCCCTGCTTGGCTCTGGACCACAGGAATGGTGGTTTCCAGAAAGGCCCGGCCCTCCTGTCTTCCTCAATTCCCCACTCCAACAGGGAGGCTGTAGCAAGAGATGGGAGCACGAGAGGAATGGGGAACCAAAGATTTGCTCCTTCTCACTCTACTTTGATGGGCATCACTAGTAGCCACCACATCTGTCCAGGATTGCAGCTTCTACCAAATGGCACCCATTGTGGTTCTAGAACCATCCAAGGAGCCAGCTTTGGGGGTCTGATAACATCATCTTTCCCTGTGTCCCTCTTGCTCGTCCTCAGGTTGCTAATCTCTCAGTGTCTCACTGTCCTATCACGTCAGTTCTTCTATCACCTATGTCACCATTCCCCTATCTTAAATTCCCTCTGTTTGAAATTCCCAGTGTGATCATTATTCCCTGAAGGTATGTGCTTGATATGCTTATGGTATGGGCTAATTGTATAGGCAATTATGTAACGAATACCCAGACCTATTTGGTCAAAATTATTTCTGCTGTGGATTATGTGCATGTTAATAATGACTGCAAGCTTCTCACTGGACTGGTTGGGGAGAAATTTCTGTCTTACTCAACATTGTGTCCCCAACACCTAATGTAGTGCTAGTACATCATTAATACACACTGAATAGCACCTGCATATTTTGACTTTCTAAAAGACAAGCAAAGGGATATTTTATGCAAATATTTTTAAATGAAGGAAAAAAAAACATGTTTTTGTTACACTAAGAAAAGTAAGACTTAAAACTTTCATTTAATGTTTTTAAATCACAGGAATCCCTGATATTCTGGAGTTTGACCAACCACTGGTCCATTATTTTATCGATGCAATGACCCCAGGGGAACATAATTTTCCAGTTAGGAAAAAAAAATTAGTTAATCAGATTTGCCTTCAAAAAGGAAGATGCTGTTTCAGTGGAATTCCTTGCTGAAACCTAAATTTAACTAGTCAGTTTCTACCTGGGCAAAGTGTACTTACCTGTAAGAGGTAAATTATCACATCATAAAACTGTCTAGTAAGATTCTAGCTGTTTGAGGTGTTAAATACCTATGTCACCTTCAAAGAAAACCACTTTTGACATTTACTTCTTGGAAGAAAGGCAGGAGCTAAAGTAGGCAGGACTAGCCTGAGGCAATATTGGGGAGCCAGGGAAATTGTTGGTTACCTGCCTCACTGCCTAGGTCCCCAGGTCCCCTTTCACCTCTCTCTGGAACTCTCTGCCACTCTCTCACCCCACCTTCCAGCACAGGGCATGCACTTCAGCAACAGTAGTTTAGAAATTTGTTCCTCTTGCACGTTTTTACAATAATCGACTAGATTAGATGCTTCTCAAATTTTATCTGGAAGACTATCAGAACCCAGATTGCTGAGATTTTCTTAAGGTAGTTCCTGTTCAACAGTGAAGGAAGTTTGGGTGAGGCAGGGTATTTGTTTGTAGGAGGCAATATCATGGTGACGTGGTGACGTTGGGGACAGAGTGATGAGATGGTATGAAATGGCTAGTATTGTGTGCTTTGATCAAAACTTCCACCCTGAGTGAAGCTCTCCTATTTGCATTTTTTTTTTGTACCAGAAATTAAACTTAAGGGCACTATACCACTGAGCCACATCCCAGGCACTCTTTATTTTTTATTTTGCAACAGGCTCTCACTAAGTTGCTCAGGGCCTCACTAAGTTGCTCAGGGCCTCGCTAAGTTGCTAAGGCTGGCTTTGAATCTGTGATCCTCCTAGTCACTAAGTTTACAGGAGTGTGCCATTGCACCTGGCTCCTATTTGCATTTTTAAAAGTAAATGCCCAAGCGATGTAGCTGCTACTGTGTGGGGAACACACTTTGAAAGAACCACTGTATTAGTGGCAGGTGCCCATTAGGTTGCCTGAAGCAGGTTCAGATCATTCTAGATAAGACAATTGCCTGTTTCTATATTTCCAAATGGGTCTGAGCTTCCAAACTTTAAAAATAAACTAACAGGTTTTCAAATATGCTTTTAAAATACAACTTATCTGTCTTTACCGCCAAGATTCTAATTTATGAGGACTATGGTGGGATCTGGTTTGTTTCTTTCTAAGTTCCTGAGACTGCAGCCTTGGGGAGCCCTCCACAGGATGCCAGTGTGCAGAGATGGTGCCATCTCTTACACCAGACAGACCCCAGTCCATCCCTGCCCACTACTTACCAACAGTGGAACTCCGGTTAAGTTGCTGAAACTCTTTAAGCCTCAGTTTGTTCATCTCTAAAATGGAATCTTCATCTAAAATTGCATCTGTCGAGTGCCTACTTTGAAAGAAACCCTTCATTCTGAGCCCTCTAAGGAGAAAGAAGGAAAGACACTATACCTGATGATGAAAAAAATTCAAATTGGGAACACTTGATAAAATTTCAGGGGCAAGAGGACAAACCATCTTAATCTTTCTTAGTAGCAGAAGGAGCACTTTGCTCGCAAAATTGCTTCCTTGCAAAGTGTTGGCTGCTTAGGCAATCCTCATAAACCATTTCATAGCTTCTTTAACTAAAGTGGAGGTTATTTTGACTGACTACTTTTAACCCTAGGCTCAACTTTTGTCACTGTTCCCCAACTAGTTCTACATATTTTTTTTAATTGGAGAAAAAAATCATCAAGAAACTGAGAAAAGGGAATTAGATTCATCCTTCTAAACATGTCAGACTGATTAATAGATTTTACAGTCCCCTCTTGCTACAAGAAAATGAAGTGTGACTTAGCAGTTCACTTAATTTGTTCAATAAACAATTGCACAGTGCTAGACACGAGGCCTTTGCAGACAAATAAGACCAACCCTTCAGAGTTCTCGTGGTCAATGGAAGTAACAGCCTTTGAAGCAGACCTCTCCAATAAAATGTCACAGGTGCCTGAATAGGTGCATGCAGAGGGTCCAGTGCCTCACTAAAGAGTATACACATGATATCCACAGTGCTGAATGTGTTTTTAAAAATCACCAGCAGTTCTATGAAAGGGAGAGTGAATGATTCGTGCCTGGATACAGGGAGACCATTGCTTTCTGAATTCAAGCATGCATAAAAATCACCTGGAAAAATTCACAAATAAAAAAAAAACCTGGGTCTCTCCTCAGTTCAGCAAGTCTGCAGGAGGTACTTTGGGGGGACTTCAGAAATGTATCATTTTTTTTTCTTTTTTTTTTTCTTGATGCTTCCTATTTTATATTTTTTATTTTTTAAATTGGTCATTTGTTTATTTTAGTTACATTGAATATAGACCTATCAAATAGTTTTGGGGCTTTTATTGGAGCATGATAGCTATGCATAATAGTTGGGTTCATTTTGACAAAAGCATACATGCATGCAATGCTTTTATTTTGCCAGGTTCCCAGGCAATGTGAGCCCCACTTAGCATGTCAGGGAGTGAGGGGCGAGCTGAAACCGTGCTGGCAAAGTGTGTTGATCAGAGCCTGGAAGGATCACTCACAAGGCAAATGTCCAGTGGCACTAACATTATCAGGGGCAACATGAAGATCAGGGGCATCAGACCATAAAGGGGGAAACATGGACTTAAGACTCATAAACCTGAGTTCAAATTCAGCTTTGCCACTTACTGCCTGGCTGATTCTAAGCAAACTGTCCTTTCTCTTGGGCAATTTCATCATCTTTAATATGCACAGAATCATGCCAAACTCTTAGAGTGTTTACAAGATTAAAGGAGTGATCCATAAAGGGGACAGCATCTGCTCTTACCTCCCAGAGCCAAAAGGTGAAGACAGATGTTTAGAAAAGTAACTTCCCTGTGAGGATGATCAGGATTAAAATCAAGTTGAGTAAAGCACAGGTCACCTCCCGTAGTTACCTCACAGGGATATTTTGAAGATGAAATGGAAAAAAAAAGTTCCCATTATTATTATTTAATAGGTCCTCAGCTACGTTGATTTCTTTTTCCATCCCTCCCATTAAGTCTGAGATTTCTAGACAAGTCTCCGGAAGTATAGGTGCAGAACAGAGCAGAGTTTGCATTCTGCTAAGCCAAGGTTTTGTGGGTTCCCTCAACATCTTAAGGGGACAATCGCCTGTCAGATTGCCCTCCACGTGGAGAGCAGCCCTGAGTGTTTCCAGACCCCACGTGTTCGGCCCATAGATCACAAGGCATTGTTATTTCCCACTAATAAATCCACCCTACCACCAAATGGCTCCTGTTTCTTCTGTGTGATGAAAGGCAAGGGAAAACCTGCTGAAGTGTAACATTTAGGATCAAAAACTTGCAAATGCTTTTTAAAATTCTATCGGAAAGATCATGAAAGCCACTTTGGTCAAACTCACGGTGCATGTAAAGGGATTTTTGAACTTTTTACCTTTTGGTGATGCTTTTGATCTGCAATGTGCCAGATCTCATTAAAAGCATATTATTTAGCTTAAACTTCGAACACTTACCATTTTTCCCAGTAGCCTGGGGCTCAGGGCAGTGTAATGCAGTTCATGCGAGCTTTATGTCATGGCAACATGTCATGAAGTGTCTGCCGGGATATTGCTACAAAGCTGAGCTGGGGAGGGCTGGATTCTCCGCTCAGATGCTTGAGACAACTTTGCAAGGTGAGGTCAAAACTCGTCTGCCAATGAAGTGAATCCTAATTACTCAGGAATGCTCAGCCTGGGCTGGCTGCCACCCAGGGCAATCAATCTTAGCAGAAGAGCCAGAGACACCTGGCTTTCAGATTGCGATGACTTTCCTAGGTTCAGTTAAATTAATCGTCCTGTTTCTCAATCCTCATACCATCTTTGGAGAAAAAATACAACTTAAATTATGAGACCAAATGCTGAATTGTGGTGTAGCCTTTCTCAGTGAAACGAAGGTGGTTGTGGTCTTAGGAGGTAAAGTAAATGATTGTTAATGTGAATAGAATGCCTAGGTGGAATCACTCCCATAGTTTTCATTATATTTGATAGAACTTACGCTGCCTGATTCTTTATATACCCTTATGTGATGGGTAGAAATTAAACAGAAAATAAAGCCCTCAGGGCACAGACATGACTGACTGAGAAACACTGCAAATCAAGGCAACACCAGAGAGCTCTGGTGTGTTCCCACAGGTGACACTCCTTTCTCGGTGTATGTAAATCAGCCCCTTTCTGCTTCAATAATGGGATTAACTGGGGGAGAAGACATAGTCCCTTTGATGATGCAGCTCAAAGTCAAAAACTAAGTAGGACCTGATATAACACCATGTTCAGAAGTTGGATGTTCACACAATAATTTGTGGGTCAATAAAGTGAAGGATCTTTCCTCCGTGTCATCCTGCTGACTTGTAACCTCATGCAGTTTTGGACATGATCTCCCAGGGAGAGGCAGGAGATGCAGGCAAGGGCAAAACAGGAAGGCATGGTGTACTAGTGGGGGCTCTCCAGAGACACAACATTGAGATGCCTTGAGGGACTTGTATATGGCGATGCATACTGCGCGTGTGCACACACGTGTTGGCATTTCCTTCCTCCTGGCTCACATGATAATGGGTGCTGAGAAGTCCCAGGTTCTGCCTGCTGTCTACAAGATGGCATCCCATAAAAGAATCACAAAGACCCGAGAACTAGGAGAGTCAATGTTATTCATTTTGATCTAAGATGAGCCATGGGGAAGGAAAAAAGGGGCAAGTTCTAGCTTTAGCCATCTTTTGTTCTATTCAGGCCCTCCAGGAATTAGGTGATGCCCACCCACACTGGGGAGGACAGTCAACTTGAATGAGTTCACCAATTCAAATGCTAACCTCAGCCAGAAACACCCTCATGGACACACCCAGAAATGTTTAGTATGAGTGCATCATGGTCCAGTCAAGTAGATACCTAAAATTAACCACCACAGGTGGTGTCTGCCCTGATATCTTCTTCTTACTTACTGTAGACTTCCTATTGTCTTATTGGCCATAATTAGGACACATGGCCAAATTCCTTTACATAAATGAAAAGGAAACTTGTAATTTAGAAAGGAAGATGATTATAATTGCTTGAGCCAATCACCATCTATCCCTGAAATTGGACTTATTGCCAATCCAAACAAAACCAGGGCCCCATTAGCAAGAAAGAAGGGGGAAATTGATATTAGATAAGTAACTAACAAGGGCTTCTAATACTTTTCATTTGGGGATATTGGAACTTCCTTATAAAATCATAGATGAAATAAGACAACGGGACTCATGGGTGTAAATATAACCTCATAAATATCTTGATATGGTATGACAAGAATTTGAATTTACTGGGTTTGTGAGTGATTCAAGGTGTGAGTCTGGTTCTGAAAGAAGATCTTTAACTCAGAATCATGCCACCAGCCTCCTCCTAATCCTTACCCCCAAGTGAGACCCCAGCTTTGATCCCAAGTTCTGGGAGGAGGGACTACAAATAAAGAACAAGGCTGGTCCTCTTCCTTGGGCCTGTGCATAAGCCCTGGAGGGCACAGGGCTCTCTACCAAGATCTCAGCAACAGCAAGGGCCTCCCAGCTTTCTCATAATCATTATTTTCTTTCCTTTCTCTTCAGTTCTTGACTCGCACCTTTCTACCCATCCCAACTTCCCACTGACTCTCAGCCCGAGAGATGCTCTCAAAAAGAAACTCTAGAACCATCCGGAGGAATAGTGGTCTGGCTTTGCTCTTCAGAACCACTGGCACTGTGACCAGCTCCTTGATTCTCACACAGGGGTGGGTAAACTTATTTACATGTCTAAGAAGCAATGTGGATGGAAGATGTGACCCTACCTAGTGGATTCCAGTGCATTCCCTCTGATAAGTTACCTAAAAATGATCTCAGGATCCCTTCCCTCTGAAGTCTCATGTGGCGTCTGACTCATAAATTCCCCAAGTTCAATGATTTCCCAGTAGCACCATCACTCAGGAGTTGGGGGGGGGGAGGGGTGACTTCACAGTAAATTAAGTACAATTAGCAGAGCAAACATCAATACCACCAGCCCAGTGAAGAAGTAATCACTCAGCCTTCATTCTCAACACCCATTAAGGCTTGAACCATTTCTCAAGTCAGTGATCTAAGTGATCATCATCATGAGCATCCTCCTAAATTAGGGAATCCTCATTAAGGGGTACCATAAAGACATTAAACTTCAGCCTTTGCTCAGAAGTAGAAGTAATAAAGCTTTCTGAGAAGTGATAGCTTATATTTTTGATCCAAACCATAAAAAAAAATAGCTAAGTACTTTCTGATGCTTTGATAAGCAAGGCTTTTTAAAATGTTCTTTTGAGAAACATTTCCTTGGATGATGGACATAAAGAGCTGCAAGGGACCTTTGAAAGCATATATTTCTGCTCTTTCATTTAACAAATGAAAAGACTGAGGCCCAGATATGTCAGATCATTTGCTCAACGTCTTATAGCTAGTTGGTTGCAGAACTAGCTTAACCTCAGATACAGCCAGAAATGAATCTCACTGAGACAGAAGTCTAAAAGTATTTCTACTTCTCTGTTTTTGCCAGCTCCAGTAGACACCAGGAAGAATCTGGAATCCAGGTGAATGAGCAAAACTATGAGTAGGAACCAACTTTGCTGAGACCATATTCTCAGGCTTCCAGCCTTCAGATCTGTAAGAGAAAT
This sequence comes from Marmota marmota marmota, assembly GCF_001458135.2. Lineage (NCBI taxonomy): Eukaryota > Metazoa > Chordata > Mammalia > Rodentia > Sciuridae > Marmota > Marmota marmota. Next base: position 4,999,897 of record NW_025999913.1, on the reverse strand, counting down.
TTCTGTTGTTGAAGTCCCACAGTTTTCTGATACTTTGTTATGATTTTCAAGTAGGTTTCAGGTTTAGAGAATAAAAACTGAGGCCATTCAGTTAAATCCGAATTTCAAATGAACAATGAATAACCTTTGAGTATTAGTATATCCCATGCAATATTTGGAACATACTGACTCTAAAAATACATGTGTTCTATCTGGAATTCAAGTTCAGACAAGCATCCTGTACATTACCTGACAATCCTAATTCCAGCTCTATGAAGATGATAAAAAATAGCATTGAGAATTGCTAAACTTTTAACATTATATCCGACTCCTAGGGCTACAGTAACAAAGTACCTCAAACTGGGTGGCTTAAACAAAAGAAATAACATTGTCTCACAGTTAGAGGCCAGCAGGTTGAGATCAAGGTATCAGCAAACTTCCTGCCTTCTACAAATCTGTTCCATGCTTCTCCTGCCCGTGGTTTGCCGGCAATGTTTGGGGTTCCTTGGTTTGTAGACAGAGTGCCCCAAATTCTGCCCATGTGTTCATAGGACTTTTTCGCAGTGTCTGATTTCCCCCCTTTTAATAAGTACATCAATCATATTGGATTACCATCCCCCCCAATAACCTCATTTTATCTAATTACATCTGCGGTGACCCTATCTTCTCCAAACAAAGTCACATTCTGAAAGATTAGGGTCTAAAACTTCAAGATATGAATGGGGACACTATTCAACCCATAAAAAAAATAGCAGTGAGAACTACAGATGGCTTGTAACACACTATCAAGGACAATAGCTCTTAAAGATACACACAAGAGGGCTGGGGATGTGGCTCAAGCGGTAGCGCACTCGCCTGGCATGCGTGCGGCCCAGGTTCGATCCTCAGCACCACATACAAACAAAGATGTTGTGTCCGCTGAAAATTAAAAAATAAATATTAAAAAAAAAAAGATACACACAAGATACACTTCGCTTCCGACCTACAATAGTTCAGCTTGCATTTTTTCAACTGTACAACAGCACAAAAGTGATACACATTCGGTAGAGTCATATTTCAAATTTTGATTTTGGATCTTTTGCTGGGCTCGTGATAGGTGGTCATATCATCTGTCATGAGACTGAGCAACAACCACAAGACACAGCCCCCATCAGCCCTGCAGTCCTAAAGGGCAATGACCAACACTACAGTGTGCTGTGTTGCTGAACGAGGGTGCTGGGTGGGCTAGGTGGAGCAGGTGGATTTTTGACTTAATCACATTTGCAACTTAACATGGGGCATGGGGCATAACGCCATCGCAGGTCAAGGAGCATCTGTATTTCCGAAGGACCCTGGTTCCTCCTCTGCCCTTTGCCGTTTCTCTCTGTGTCCTTCTTGCTACTTAATACCTATCACAGGATTATTCTTAGACTTTGCTCTCAGCCCTGCTCTTGCCGTCAGGGCTGCATATCCATAGAGGACTTTGCATCCCTACAGTACCCCAGGCTGGTAGCCGAGCTCTCCTCCCCAGACAGATAACTGTGGGACTCAGCCTTGGTCTCTTCCTTTGGGAGTCCTCATCCAGTTTCTGTGTCCACTTGTGTGGCCCTATCCTTTCTGGGCATATTGCTTGCTGAGTCGTGTTGGCAATGACAGAGGAGCAGGAAAGATCTTTTGTTAAGAAAACTTGCTTCCTGCTTAGAGCTTCAGCTGAAAGTGGATTCTAGGTTGGGTGTGGTAATTGCTATTTAATAACTTCATGTCTCAGATTATGAGGGCTTCAAAAGGGGCCCAGATATGTCAAGAAATGGCTCAATGTCTTTCAGATAGGAAATTACAGAACTAGCCTAAAATATAGAAAACAAATACATTTCCTATATGTTAAGAAACAGAAATAAATCTCTTTCAGACTGAAGCCTAAAAGCATTTCTCCTATCAGAGTTCACTGCTATTTCCTGAAAAATCAAAACAGGTACTGATCTTACTATAACCAAAGGAGGCTGATTTCTCTGATCAATAATGACTTTGAACAATGGTTTACATATGCCTAAGTTAGTTGTAATGTTTGCTACAACAATTGCACTCAAAACTGTAGGCACTACTCACTAGAATGCTTAAATATCTGGCTTGATACAGCACAGCTCAGAAATATTAATTTCATGATATTCTCCAGTTTCATCCATTTACCAGCAAATCCCATAATTTCATTCTTCTTTAAGGCTGAATAATATTCCTTTGTGTGTATATACCAAAATTTTAAAGATTAATTTGATCTTCACAAATATCTAAAAGTTTCAGACAACACAAAATTAAGATTTGATTGGGATTTTAAAAATATGTAGCCAGGCATGGTGGCACACACTTATAATCCCAGTGACTTGGAGGCTGAGGCAAGAGGATGGCAAGTTTCAGGCCAGCCTCAGCAAATTAGCAAGGTCTTGAGCAACTTAGCGAAAGCCTGTCTCAAAATAAAAAAATAAAGAGAGAGAGAGAGAGAGAGAGAGGAAATTACAAAGGGGGGTGGGGTATGGCCCAGTGGTTAAGTGCCCCTAGGTTCAATCCCTGATATCAATAAATAAATAAAACATGTGATTTCAAATTCAGTTTAATAAAGACAAATTCAGAACACTATATTATCAAGTCAACTGAGTTGCACTAAAATTGTTTTACTCTGATTTTAAAGGCAATGTTACAAAAAAATAAAATAAAACTAAAGATATGCCCAACCAAGTCTATGACAGTAAGTAAATCGCCATTTCTGGAGTTTTTCTTCAGTGAAACCAATTACAATATCCCTTCCCCAATGAAACAAAAAAAAAATCATAAGAGAAATATTTAAAATCTTATGCCTGGCTTGAGGACAGTACAGAATTATATCACTGGGATAGATTTTTAGGAAGAATCTTCCATATATGTATATACAATGGCCATACCATAGTCAAGAATATAAAATCTTATCTAAACTTGAGAAAGGAACGATTAGCTATCAAAAGCAATATTTGATAATAACTGTTGTTGTATTCTACCAAGTAGCTAAAATATATGTTCAGAGACCAAGCATTTGACTGAACATTAAGTTAGAAAAATCAGAGTTTCTTTGAAAAATGAACCAGAAGTCCACAGAGATTACATCATTTTTGGTATCTTGTTGTAAAGCCTCTCCCAATTCTGCAGCTAGAGATGACATCATTTTTACATATAGTTCTTAGTGGTATCCAAATATAATTAAATGCCATTGTAGAACTCAATGGCCCATGTTCATGGATATATAGGATCCAAGTGGTGCATTGAAGGGAATTATTTATTTTAATTTTTTAAATTATTGTTGACATTCAAACAGAATAATGGCACTTCATGAATATTCTTTAGAATAAGAAAAAATATCTTCAAGGAGGAAAGACTTGGTAGTTAAAGAAATGCTAGGATGCTTTTCAATTCCATTAAAACTCTCATCTAGAGTCTGTGGTGCCAACACCCAGGGGACCACCAGGGGGCACTATGCTGCTTTTCCTCCTCCATTGAATTTCAGAAAAAGAAAAGGCCATTGGAAGATGTTGGGTTTGATTTATTGTTTGTTGTTGTTTAATGTCAAAAACTCATCAAAAACAATGTAGCACCATAAAAATATGAATCTACAAGTGAGTCTCTCTCAGCTTTAATATTTTTATCACTCTCACTAATATTACTATTTTGCTCTGCCTTGTCAGTAAGCTTTTAGCCATCAAAACATACTAATGAACAGAAATATCAATAAAAATCAGCTCACTAATTACTCTTTACATGGAAGGAGAAACAAGTGAGGAAATAATCTTACCTTTTAGAATACTCAAGCAAGAATTACTGGAATATTCTGCCCTTGCATTTCATATTTGCAAGACATTGCTGTAAATTTGTATGCAATCTAGTTAAAATTCTGAAACATTGTAAAGATTTTGGTAGGCTTTTCCAACACTTATTGGCAAAAGAATCAAAATCAGCCCAATTTTTAAAGTATTTTAATAGAATTCTCCATTTATACTTGAGATTCAGAGATTGTCATACTGTCTACAAGTAAGTATGTCTTTCACTTCAATTTACGGGAAAAGGTGCCCTTTTTGTTTACTGGGGTATATCAAACACGTTTTGGATTTACCCCAGTTGACTAAGCACTGACAATCAGTGAGTTAACTGGCACTTTACACAGAACTTTTAATGTCCATTGATCAATGAGCTGCACAAATGGGAATTTTTAAAGAAGTTCTAAAATCACAAGGCAGAATGAGGTGCCACCTTGAGCAAGTGAGACTCTTTATACCTTCTTTCCTTCACAGGAAAAGCTAAATCAAGTAGATCAGGTCTAAGATGTTGTTTCACTTATAAAACAGGATGGTTTTATTTTTATATTGGAGTCTGGTATCATGAAGCAGAATAAAGTATTTCAAGGTGATTGACAGGACAAACTAGGAAAAGTTCATAATACAACAACCAGTCTCAGCAATGGCAACAGTATGCAGATGCCTTCTAATCCTCTCCCTGACAAGCAGAACCAAGAGCTCTAACCACACAAAGAAAGAGCTCTAAACATACCCTCTGCTTTAGAGCCTATTGGCTCTCTCTTGCTAATTGGTACTTATTTACCTCCTTGAGCTGCTTCTGTAGCTGACTTGAAGGGAATCTTCAATCGTGTAGAACTACTTATTAGATTCCAACTCCGAGAACCCACAACTTAAGCCTCCAGTCATAACAAAAGCCACAAATTCACAAACATGTGTGGTCATGTGTCACGTAACTTTCTAGGCAATGATGAACCACATATACCACAGTGGTCCCATAAGATTATTAAGGCCTGGTGATTATTAAGGCTGACTCTCTGTGGTGTTCACACAAGGACAAAAATCACCTAATGATGCATCTCTCAGAACCCACCCCTATCATTATGCAGCCCATGACTGTATGCATTATGCCCCTTTAAATTGGTCCTATGAGCACTAACCCCCTTTTCTCATAATGTGTTCTATATTTAAAGGATCAAAACTCAAATTATTCCTTTACGTTTGAGTGGCACTGCATTCTTTATACTGAGGTTACAAAAGCAAAAACTTCTGAATTCCTCAAATACGAGAATGATTTTATGCATACATTTGCTGTATACAAACTCTACAGAGTGAATGACTTCCATGTTTTTTTTTTCTTACTGACTTATATGTTATCACTTCCATAATTCAGTAATTACCAAATGGGTTTACAAATGTATCCAAGAGCCACATTTCATGGACTAACCCTGAGAGAGAGGGTGTGTTGCTTTGTTTGTTACCAACCAGGGCTTCTTTTCTTCGTACTTTGTACTTCTGACTGTGTTTTTTAAAAGACTTTCACGAGGCATGGGTCCTTAATTAAAACTTTAAAATGAGGACAATAAATACATTTTATTGCTAATAATACCTTTTCCTTTATTAGAAGGACAACAGACTGCTAGTTAACTGGTCATGAAATATTAATTAAAAAGAAAAATATATGATGGAAGCAATCTCATGGTTGATGCAAAGTCATTTCCATTGAATAAAGTTAAAGACACATGAGCTCATTGTGTCACCCGTAGGGAAACACCAGCTGGGCTTATAGCTCTTGCCATACAGTGACAACAAGCTATGGAGTCTGCTCTTCACCAACATTTAGGCCCCATACAGGAAGCCCAGGACAAACATTCTTGGCAAATCTGCCTCTGCCCTCAGGACCAGACCCACCCACAACAATATGTTGAACACAGCACCTCTGCACAGATTGGTTCTGTCCCCACCGAGCACTGTGAGACAAGGAGAAGTCTTTGTGCCACAGGTACCTCTCTTTGTTAACTCAAGCCTTCCAGAAATTTTGATTAAATATCACCTTTCCTGCTGATTCTACTTGTTCCCATACACATCAGCCTGCCCCCCTCACCTGGCTAGGAGATAACTTAACACTTAAATTTAAGAGAAAGAGTAGACCTATCAGGATGGTGGGGAGAGCAATCTTGAAACACGGCCTGTGGTATTTAAAATGGTGTTAAGAGACATTTCCTTGGGCACTCTAATACTGGAAGGGATCATTTTGCTGGAAGGGATTCTACAAGTGTATGAAAATACACTCCCTCTCAACTGCAGGAACAACAGATCTGTGTGTGCAGGTAGCCATCCTCAGCAGAAGAAGAATTTACTTGAAACCTCAGCAGCAATCTGCTTAGTAACCTGTCATTCTCAAACTTTCACGTGCATTGGAGTTCCCTAGGGCCATCTTGCTAAAATGTGGTTTCTGATTCTGCAGGTCTGGAGTGAAGTTGATGCCGGGGGTTTTCAGCCTTCACAGGTCTTAGCCAGTGCCCTCTGCTCTCTGCAAAGCTCTGAACCAGACTGGCCTTGTCCAGGAAAGCAAAGGAGGTGCAGAAGCTCAACTGAAGCCTATAGGATTTTTAAAAATGCAAGCATGATCTATTATAATTAGGCGATATCTGGTTATTTTTAAAAATTTTCTCTTACTTACAATATCATTTATGTAATAAGTAATAATAATTTAAAAATTTTTTTGAGACAAAAATAGAAAACAAAAAGGTTTTTGAAACAATTTTTGTCACAATTGATATCCCAAGGTCCTTTTTCCCTTTCCAGAATTTTCTTAACTTTCAATCTTGAACAGGATTGAGGGTTTTGTTTTTCTCCTAATTAAAAATTTATGTTCTTATTGAAACTATCTTGCAATAAAGTTCTCTTTTTTTTTTCTTTTGGTGTGCTGAATTTTAGCATACATACAGATTTGTGTAACCACCAGTGTAATTGGGACATAGAACAGTTTCATTACTCAAAAAAAAAAAAAAAAAAAAAAAAGATTGGTAGAATTTTGCTTCCCAAATTTTTACAGCTCTCTTTCCTTTTCTTCTAGTTCCTCTTTGTGCTTATTCATTTGTATAAAACAATTTTAAAATGAAATTAAGTTTTGTTTTCAGATATTTTTTTAGAAATGTTACTAATATTACTTCTCCTTGAAGTAATAGAAGACATGGCAGTTGAGACTTCACTATGGCAGAGCAATGATGGTAACCAAATCTGGGTTAGAAGTAAACACATTCTTCTGGTTGGCGATTCAAAGCAGGGACAGGTTTGCTGAGGTTCAAGTGTGTTGCTGTTGGGCCTTTCTGAGTGTACTAGCCAGTTTTCTACTACTATGATAAAATACCTGAGATAATCAACTTAAAAGGAGAAAGGGTTTATTTTGGCTCATGGTTTCAGAGGTTTCCATCCATTGTCACTTGTCTCCGTTGTCTTTGGACCTGTGGGGGCACAGTACATACATCATAGCAGGAACACATGGCAGACCTGCTCACCTCATGACAGCCAGAAAGCAAAGAGAGAGAAAGAGGGCCAAGGACCTGATACTCCCTTCAAGGGCACACCTCCAGTGGCCTAACTTCCTGCCACTAGGCCCAACCTCCTAAAGGTTCCTCCCCACTGTGGCATAGGCTGGAAGCCAAGCCTCCAACACAGGGACCTTTGGAACAGCCCAGATCCAAGCTGTGGCACTGAGAATAGGAGATCTCTACAACAGTCTCTTTATTGTTCTGCCAGAGTCAAGCCCAGGAGAGTCCAGGGGATCTCAGAGCCAGCAGTGCCTATAAACTCTAATCCCCAAGGCTACAGGGCAAACACCCAGCCATAGGGGAATTGTGCCAGAGAGTCCCCAAATCGGTCACAGGCAGAAGGCAGGAACAAGTCAGGTAATTTCTCCTATTTCAGCTTTTAGGGGAGTGGGAACTGTTAGATCTATACCACCCAAAAGTTTCAAATCACAGAAAAGCTCTCAGATTATTCAATTATTCATATTAACAACTACAAGTGAAAGAATAAACCTTCAGGAGATGACAGAAATGCCTTAATTTGGGGGATATTGCCAGTTCCTGTATATTTTTAACTCCATTCATGCCACATAACTAAAGTCTTGTAATATTGCCTTTGATTTACGGGAAGGGAAAAAAAAGATGATATTACGGAAAAGACCCATTATTCTTGTGCCTCCTCATGTAGTTCAATGTTAAGTACTCTACAAAACGGAATCCTTGGTGGAATGCAATTCTGTAATTCAATCGAGAGATCTTGCTAATGTCCCAGTCTGCAAGAACATAGCTTAAGGGTTTAGGTTTAGCAGGAAACCTTGCAAACCAGAGACAGAATTACAGCCTGCCTCTTCAGGGGAGGGATGAGTGAGGGTCGTTGGCAGTGGAATATTAAACAATTATTAAGATTTTTTTTTAAGAAAGTGAAAGGAAAGTTCAGTTTGTCTCTAAGAGAAGGTACAGAATGAGGAAAAGATCAGACAGTAAATGGACAAAATGTCAATTGCTAATGAAGCTGGATGATTGACACATAGATGAAAAATAAGTATCCTAGTCTCTCTACTCTCCTGTATGTTGGAAAATGTACAGGGAAAATAATGACTCTTGAAAGTCAGAATTTGTAGGTGTTTCTCACTTTAAGTATTAAATGACAATAAAAATAAATATTATGTCTAAGTTTTGCCAGATTATAGGTCAATTAATCGGGGTAAATGGAAACTGTCAATACCAGGGTCAGATGCCTTCTCAGGTACTAAAGGAGTTCTCTTACATAATGAAGCCCATGGACTCGATCGTTCATTTTTAATATTCACACACCCATCATGTAATATCATTCACATATTTAGATTTTTCAGGTGGGAATTTAAGATGCTAGAAAATTGGGAGAATTGATTATCTGCATCACAAAGTAGCCATTGCCATATTCCTTCAAACATCCATGCATACTGGTAATATCGCTCAGTATTTATCTAGCAACCTGTTTCTAAGCTATAGCTGCAATTTGAAAAATACATATTCCCAGGCAGTGAATCTAGCTCCCCAGATGATTTTAAAATACATCCAGGACTGAGGGGTACTGGACTGCTGCTAAAGTTAATTTCTTTAAATGTGTAACTAGACAAATAATTAAATTGTTATTTTAATAAAGTAAGTTGTGTTTGCTGCAAGTTATAAGATGAGCTTATAATCACTCTGCTAGAGTCCTCCTCTTTTGCTCTTGACTTGAGGATCCTTAGAATTTGTATTAATGGGGACTGGCGTTATGGCTCAGCGGTAGAGTGCTTGCCTAGCACATGTGAGGCGCTGGGTTCCATCCTCAGCACCACATAAAAATAAATAAAATTATTGTGTCCATCTACAATTAATTTTTTTAAATTTTGTATTAATAAGTGAAAAAAAACTAGGTTAAACCTAAAGTTCATTTAGGGGAGGGAGGGGTTTCATCAGCACAAAATAACCTTGTTCTGATGCTGGCTTATCTTGGCTCTCAGCCAAGAGCCCCCGACAAGAAACAATCCCTGAGCCCTCCCAATTCTGCCTTCTAGTAGCTTTTCAATGATATCCCTTTTACTTTTCTTGCTTATGGTTTATGTTCGTGTCTCTGCTTTAACTTTCAAAAACATATTTTTTGTGCTCACAGAATCCTTCATTTAAATGCTGACTCCTCGAGCTGCAAGGTCTGAGTTATTATCTCACCTGCGGGTGATATCATAAATGCTGGGTTCAGCCATAATGCCAATGATTACCATGCAAAATTCCCCGCTCTCTTCCCAACCCAAGATTGAATCTAATCCACCATCTAAATTAGTCCTAATTGGACAAAAAGGTTAAAATGTTTATGAAAACCCAAATGAATTGTCTTTCCTTTTTGGAAGTCCAGCTTGCATCATCCAATTTTTCCAGCTGCTTAAAAAAAAAAAAAATTGTTCTGGTCACCTAACACCATCCAGGTCAGTGGCTTGGAATTAAATATCAGAGCAACTAAAGAAGGGCTGGGGAATTAAGCCCCTTAGCTTGGAAAGAAGACCGGCTTGAAATCCTGCTTTTTCCTCTTATGAACTCAGACATCTTGGCCAGGCTACCTACTTCTGCTAGCTTTAAAACGTGGCTCAGTGGGAGAATGAGATGAGATGGACACTATACGATCCCTCACTAATAGAAGCCATCAGATACTGGCATAGAAGTATGGAAATGCACAGAAACACAGCTAGAAGTCTGTCCCTCCAAACTTGGAGACAAGGGTCTGGATTGGGATGTGTGAAGCAGAACTTTCAAGTCTTATTCCATACATTTGTACGGTACTTGAACCACTTTGAAGACTGCAGTGAGAATATATTCATTGGATCCTTTCCAAAAGGACAGCTTGCCTTGCTCGTGTTGTCAAATATAAAACCAAACAATTTGTTAACACGGCTGCCGAGGAAATGAAATAAGCAAGGGAAAAAAAAGATATCCTGAATGATGGGGAATTGGTGACAAACTGCAGACCTGCCAGGACAATTTGAGAAATGAGGGAAATGCAGATATAATAAAAAGGTCTGGAGAAGATGCCCTTCATAACAGAAGGGGGATGGGGGGGTGGGGAATATGCCAACTGGGAATTTACAACCATACCCTTCCCATCACAGTGGCAGACATCATGTTACCGACAACACCAAACACTCTTGACCCAGAGCCTGTCCTGACTCCTCTGAGGAAGCTCGACTCCTATGGACCTGGGTTTGATGGGATTTGCTTCACTTGTTGGTTTTGTCTAATTTCAGAGAGCACAGTCTTTCCTGTTCTCTGTCCCCAGCAACAACACTTGCTCAGATGAAAAGGGTGACATGACGGGGACAGTTTCTATTTCTTGTCTCTTATGCTCGAAGCCGTCCTTTCTCTCTCTCTCTCTCTCTCTCTCTCTTTTATGGGGAGTTAGGGTACTGGGGCTTGACTCAGGGGCACTCAACCACTGAGCCACATCCCCAGCCCTATTTTGTATTTTATTGAGAGACAAGGTCTCACTGAGTTGCTTAGCACCTTGCTTTTGCTGAGGCTGGTCTTGAACTCACGATCCTCCTGCCTCAGCCTCCCAAGTTGCTGGGATTACAGACCTGCAGCACCGCGCTAGCAAGGCTGTCCATTCTTAACCAACAATTTTGGCACATGGTATTGAGGCACAACCACCATCCCAGGTTAAACCCCAAGGGGAAAATTTGCCTTTGGCTGCCTGACTGGAAGGCCCCTCTCACGCCTGGTGCACACACATTCTGTTGTCACCCCTGGCTTCCTTGAAGACCCTAATGTCAGTCAACCCCCAAGGGTTGTTTTGAACCCAAGCAATTTTTTTGATTTAAGGAACAAGTCAAGTATAAGACAAACTCAGGTTAACAAACACATTAAACCAAACTCCCCAGATTCCAAGTGCAAACAAAAAGAAAAGCTATATCTGCTCACCATTATCCCATTAATGCTTCTGAAGATCTGTTCTCCTAGAATAGCAATGCTTCAAGAACAGAAATGATGACTTAAAAATAGTACTATCACAGCTAAATTCAAAAGGTTTTTGCCAGAATACTTTAGTCTATGAAATTTATTTGATGCTTACAAGTATAATTTATTTGATCCTGTTATACAGGTAAGATATAAGTTTTATTATCCATATTTTACATATGATCAAACTGAGGTTCAGAGAGATTGTGGCTATACACTCAGTAAGTCAAATTTTCTGATTTCTGATGAGTGCCCATCTTATCAGATCTGAGTTGCCCTCCTCTGGTGTCACAATTTAGCACATACCTGTATTGAACAAAGCATGAAACTGGATGCCATAGAAGAGGCAAGAACAAAAGGTGTCCTGTGTTAAATGGGTAAGTTTGGCCCATGACTGTTTCCATTCTTGAGTGATAAAATCTGGCCTCAAGCTGACTCCATATGTAGTAAACTGCAACCTAACTTAGTATGTAAACAAACTGCAAATTAACTAAGAGTATTCTTATACTGCAAATTAACTAAGTGTATTCTTATAACAAATATTCTTAAACTGCAAATTAACTAACAGTGTATTCTTATAACAAATATTTCAGCCTCAGCCAATCACAAGCTGCTATGAGATAAAGAAAATACTTCATCACACCAGGTTCATACTACACAAATGCTCACCAAAGCCAATCAGGTTGTTTCTGCAGCTGCTTCCTTTACCTGGCTATGAACATAACCTGCACATGGGGGTGGGGGGAGGGAGGGGGAGGGCATTCTGAGCCAATTTCCATCTAAACTGCTACCCGGTTCTAGAAACTCTTTCTTGCTCAAATAAACTTTGCTAAATTTAACTCATCACAATTTTTTTACTTTTACAGCTTAAAATCCAATAGGAAAATAAAATTTTTCTCAAAATGAAGAAAAAAAGAGAAAGAACTACAACACCATTAATAACTATTGGAAAATAATAATAAAATCCGGTAAAATCAGCAAAAGCTACAGGTCCAGAGGCTTCTATCTGAATAAAAGGGAAGTTTTTTTCCCAACAAATATTTCTTTCACAAATATTTATTGAGCACATACTGTGTGTCAGGTGCTCTTCTACAGTATTGGAGACATTGGTGGATGTGGAGAATCTGGGTTGGAGAGATACTAAAGAATATCCCCCAGTGATTTGTGAGGCCCCAGGGAGCACATACCTGATAGGATCTTCTTTCCACAGATGGTGAAAAGTACCGGGGCTAGAAGTCAGGCTGTCATGCGGATGGCTCTCTGATGTCCCTTCCTGATCTTGTTGAGACTGAGACTTTGTACCTTGATCAAATCACTGATAAAACAATCATGCTACCACCTGTCTTCCCAGCTTACCTACTCACACAAGCACACTTTATTTTTCTGTTTTTCTGGGGCAGTTTCTCCAACATCCCAATGAAACCCTCCTCCCAAACAGTAAAGCTAAGAAAGCAATCCCCAAAAGAATTTGGGGTGCAATTTGTTTCAAAAGGAACTGCATTTTTTTTAAAGATTTTTTTTAAAGAAAGAGTGAGAGAGAGAGAGAGAGAGAGAGAGCGAATTTTTTAAATATTTACTTTTTTTAGTTTTCAGCAGACACAACATCTTTGTTGGTATGTGGTACTGAGGATCGAACCCGGGCCGCACTCATGCCAGGCGAGCGCCCCACCGCTTGAGCCACATCCCCAGCCCTAAAGATGTTTTATTATACAGTGTTGTTCTTGCTACAGAGAAAGGCACCTGCTTAACCCTGGCTCCTGAGCTGCCTCTAAGTGGGTTTATATTTAATTCAATTAAATGTTATCAAATTTAACTAATTAAACTAAGAAAAGGCCAGGTACCTACTATGTGCCATAAATTGCTTAGAGAAAAAAAAACTGATCTTATTTATTTATTAGACAATCATTTTTAAAATGATTAAATCCATTTTAAAAGATGGCTAAGATAGAAGTAATTTAGAACCTTTTCCTATTATTATTGCCTCCATTTCATAGTTACGTTCCGCTACCCGACAAAACCTGTCAAACTGGTCTCCTCATGAGGCTACCCCTTCCACAATGCCCTCAACCTCTAAATCCTGTGGCCTATCATCCTGATCTGAAATGTTCCCCAAAACATATATACTCCATTTACTCTTGAGGGCCAAGACAATTCCTGAACCCAGTTAAAGTTGTCTTGGTCATTCCAGTCCTCAAAGTTCTCCCTCTCCTCCGAACTCCCTTGTAGGGCAATCCTAAGTATAATCTGTACCATTTCTTCAAAAGAAGGTGTGTGGGGAATTTGGTGACTAGGGCCACATCTTATATTTTGTTCCATTCACAGTACTGTGCATATACCAAGTGCTCAATAAATACTTGACTGAGTGACTCTTTGTAAACCAGTCTCCTGTATGGTTAGAGATCCTAGAAAAAAAAAAGCAGGTCTTACAAATGTCTGTTTTTCTTTCAGTAAGTCTATTTTTATTTTTCTGTTGGAATTTAGTGAATGAATCTACCTCTTTCTTACATTTATCTTTTGACACATTTGCCAAAATTTTTTTAAAAAATAAACAGCTCAGTACTAGCTTATATTCTGTTCTTTTCTCTGTCCCCTTTTCTCCATCAGTAAAACTTGAACCATTTTCATCTCTCAGACCAAATGAAAAACCTGAACTTAGTGATTTCGATGGATCTAAGCGTTCTTAATAACCAGTCAGGGATTCTTCATGCAGGAACAGAAGACTTAAAATGCATAGAACAAACCGGCAACTTCTACTGTTACACTTCCAGGCATATCTCAGCTACAATCAAAAGCCAGTTGTCTTTGTTTCCTTGGAAGTTGTCAGCTGACACCCATCAGATCTGTGGATGCACACACAGGGTTAGGTCGGCCAGGACCTGGAAGGTTTCCGCCTGCCACTCTGTGTAGCAGAACTATACACGATTTTAAAGATCTTAACCCACCTCTCCTCCCTGCCCCCCAGAACTAATCTATATGCTAATTTGCACTTGATAATGCCGCCCCACAATATGGTAATTGCTGTAATGTTTTCCAGGGAGAGGGGGGGAAAGTAGAAATTGAGCCTTGGCTCTATCACTGAAGCCTGTGTTTGGAGCACCTCTGCACAAAGAGCCAGCAATCAAGACAGAGCCCACGTCCAGCGGTTTGTCACACTGTGGCCAGAGTGGAGTCGCTCTGGACAGATGGGAAATGCTGTCTGAGGCCACACTATTTTGAAATGATCCTCAGAAACATGGTGTGTATCCCAGGCGGTAAGCTGGAGCTCAGTGTGAACTGCCCACCCCCGCCTGCCAGCGCGTCTAGATTGGCAGGAAATCCCAAACCACTGCATGCCCACAAAGACGGCCAGGTCTTCCAGGGCCTCTGGCTTCTCCTTGCATGTGGGTCCTTTGCAGCTTGCCTATTTTCTTTCCTGCATGTGCTCTCCAATGCTATTAAGATATCAAATGCAGAAATGACAACAAGAGAGTCCTAATTAAACAGCAGCAGCGTGTGCCCTCGAAGGAGCAGCCTGAACCCAAATAAGAGAAGCTTGGGACTGAAAAGGGGGAAAAAAAGACAATGGGGGCTTTGAAATCAGCTGGGCTTAAAGCTGCGGGTTTGTTGTGTGTATTTAAAGGGCCAGATGACACAAAAGGGCTCCCAGTGCGATCAGGCCAGAGACCGAGCTCTGGATTCACCCAGACAGAAGGGGAAATAGTCACTGAGTCCTGTGACCAGAATCCAATTGTAATTGGCCTCGGAGATCACTTATGGCAATCAGGGAAGTAATATGCTTCTGAATAATTATGAATAATTAGGCACATTTATGAATAATTACACTGATAATAACTATCTGACTCATTCCATTTTAAAATTGTAATTCAGTCATTATAGATTGGGGAGTCTTTCTCTTCTCCTGCTCTCTGCATATTCATGGCCTAATCCATCTGCCAATCTGATAATGACTGGGGTCCCTCTCCAGGACAGCACTGGACTCACCCTGGGGACACAGGGACATCCTCGTCCTCGGGGTTGGAGCTTCATATCCCCTTGATTGATTTGAGAGGACTCCAGACAGTAGAGAGAAGCGGGAGGGATAGAGGGAGATATTTGCTTAAAACATTGGAGCTTCGCCATCTAGTGACTCATTTATCAATATGCAAATGACTTCAAAGAGGTGTCCGGGAGCTGATTGCGGCTTTTAGTGTTGGTGGAGAAAAGAAGCCATTGTTTCCACATGTCCTTGTAAAGAATTCCAGGAAACTGTACAACAGCAATCTTTATATAAGGTCATTTGATTGATATTGGGCTGCCTCAAAGATCACAAGTCCCACTTGGAAGATGGAGTCAAAGAGTTAAGTTCAGAGTGTAGCACAAACCCTGCCCTCACCTCCTTCTTTTCTTTTCTGTTTCCCTCTTTCTCTCTCTCTCTCTCTCTTTCCTGCTCTTCCTCTTCCTTTGCCTATTTCTCCTCACTTTCAAGCCTCCTGCTATTCTAATCCTAACAACCGCAATCATCCAAGTCAGCTTAAATTTCCCCTGTTCCCAAAGGGATGTCTGTTGGTTGTGAATTTTGGAAACTATCAGAGGGAGAAATCTTAAAAAGAGAGAATTTTAAAGATCGATAATTTCCGAGAACCACTATTAACTTGCTATCTTAAGGTGTTCTTTTTCTATGCATACTTTAGACAACTGAGGTTTTATGGCAAAAGCAATTTTGTACCCTGACATTTCCTTTAACATCAGATCATTAAAACCTCCTGTTTTAAAGACCGACACCAGTCCAGGTGCGATGGTGCATGCCTGTGATCCCAAGGCAGGAGGGTGGCAAGTTCAAGGTCAGCCTGGGAAACTTAGTGAGAACCTGTCTCGAAATAAAAAAAGAAAAAGGGCTGGGGATGTAGCTCAGTGACAGTGCACCTGTGATTTCAATCCCCATACTAGGGAGGGGGGAAGGGAACTGGCAACATAACCTGGTAGGCCACTTTTGTCTTCTGATAGCATTATACAGACATACTCTAGTCACTTTGGTTCGTATCAATGTACAGCATTGTTAAAAATACATTATTTGGAAGTGGGAAGTTGGACACAGTGATGTGTGTCCAACTCTTCAGGAGGCTGGGGTGGGGGGGATACATGGATCCCAGGAGTTTGAGATCAGCAACATAACAAGACCACATGAGGGTGAGGGGGAGAGAGAGAGAGAAGAAAAAGAAGGAGGAGGAGGAGGAAGAAGAGGAAGGGAGGGAGGAAAAAAGAGGAAATTTTTGGAGAAACTGGTGAAATCCTAAATGTTCAATGGCCACATCATGAAAATGTGAATATGTACCATAAGCAATTCCCCAAATCTTGGACATCCCTGTTTCCAATTTTTGCTGTGCTACCTTTTTATCTTGTGGAGTCTTTCTTTATTCTTATATTTTACCATCTTATGTTCATGTTCTCTCCTCCTCCGTTTGAATAACAGGGCATAAAAAGGCATGAGTCATCAAAATAAGTTTGGGGGGATGATCATTAATACCCCACAGTTTAACTAGAAACCAAACCTTTTATACAGAATTAACCCTAGCTGGGTTCCATCTTGAACCCAGCCCAAGGGGGTCCCATAACTAAAATATATCATCATGTTTCCTTCCCCAATTCTTGGATACCCATGGCACCCTGTTGAGCCAGAACCGTCCTTCCTGGATGGTTACCAGTGGATCCTACGTATCAGAATTGCCCCAGGAGCTTTTAAAAACAACCTCTTCCTGGACCAATTGATGTTTCAATTCAGTAAATGGGGAGTGAGGACTGAGATCAGGTAGTGCTGCATTTGCTTTGCCAAGACGCCTGACTTTACGGAGGAGCATGGTGGTTTACAAGCAGATGAATCATGGGGTCAGACAGACAGAAGAGAAAGGTGACTCCCACGCACACGATGAGAACAAAGGGAGCACTCATGAGTCAGGGTGCAGAGCAGTGGCAAGAGAGGCTATTGTGGTGACCCAGAGCACTAGGCCACACATAATGACCACGCGGAGCAAGGCAGTGCACAGGGGAATGGAGAAGTGGACCCAGGAATGCTGTCTGTGGTAGAACCAATCAAACAATGTGAATGTCGGATGTGAGAGCTGGGGGTCCAAGCCAGGACCACCCTCCGTTATCTGACCTGGATAAAACGATGGGGGACCAGCCCCAGATTTTGCGCTAGTTAGGTGGGAGGGGCTGGAGTGACAAGTGACAGGGCCATGATGGATTCACTTGGAAACTGGGAGCAAGCCAAAAAAGAGGAAAATACTTAAAAAAAAAAAAAAAAAAAATCCCTTTCTGGAAAGAAAATGTGGAATGAATTTGACAGAATTATGCTATGGGCATGTATAAATATACCACCACAGTGAATTCCATTTTTATAAATACCTATAAAGCACCAATTAAAAATAAACCGAAGAATGAGTGAGGAAGGAGAATGGGGGAAGGGAGGAGGGAAGGAAGAGGGGGGTACTGGGGACTGAAACGGAGTACATCAAATTCCATGCATGTATGACTCTGTCCAAACAAATCCAATTAGTAAGTAAAAACTACAATGCAGATAAAAAGAAAAAGAAAAAGAAAGTACCTCGTGAATTTCATTTGGGTTTTGTAATGATGAAAATGAAGGATTTGCTTCCTTCCTCCCATTTGTTTTTGTTTTGTTTTGTTTTGTTTTGTTTGTTTTGTTTGTTTTTTTAAATAATGTGGTGCAATAGCCCTGCAGAGAAGCTGGGGCCTTGGTGAATTGTCAGCTTCCTATAAAGAAGAAAGAGGATATTCCAATAGAAAAAGGGTCTCAGAGTGCAGATACTTCCTATCACCTGCATGAGGTTAACAAACAAACAAACAAACAAAAACTGTCATTCTCTTTCCCCAGGTAACCAAACAACTAACTCAATCACACCCTGGTTGTTGGCCTCCACAAGATCTCTCCCTGGAGGGTCTGAACATTTAGTCCTTGCATCAGGAGACTATAAATACATCCAATGTCCTGGTCTCTGCTTCCGGTCAGGATTCCTGCAGACTTGGGAAGATTTGCTATCCAGAGGAAGAATTCACCACCAATCCCAGGAAGTAAGCCCAAGGACTGCTCTCTAAGGATATGTCAATCTAAGAGTCCAAAGAATCAAATGTTTTACTCTTTTTTTCAAAAGAACCAACCAGTGTTTTGGTTTGGGGTTTGTTTCTGGTTTTGTCTACTCCAAGGCACTGGGCTACTTCCCTAACTAAAAGAAAAACCACCCAATATTTCAAAGGGTGAATAAAAGAGAAAATTCAGGGTTTTTTTTTTTTTTCTTTTCTTTTTTTGTACCAGGGATTGAACCTAGGGGAACTTTTACCACTAAACTCTGTCTCCAGCCCTTTTTGTTTTTTATTTTGAGAAAAGGTCTCACTAAGTTGCTTAGGGCCTCATTAAATTACGAGTTTGGCTTTGAAATTGCAATCCTCCTGCCTCAGCCTCCAAGCCGCTGGGATTACAGGCATGTGCCACTGTGCCCTGCTCAGGGGGAATTTTTCAGTAGATTTCATCGTATTTCAATTCTAATATCTCTTCTACGTGAAAAAAAAAACAGAAATAGTAGGAAATATGTGTTAATATTATAAAGCCATTATAGATCATAGGGATATTGTTGCTAGGGCTATAGCTCAGTGATTGAGTGCATGTTCCACCAGGATCTGGGTCCAGTGTCAAGCACCAAAAGTTACATAAGTAAATATGGTTATACAGATTGCTTAGCAAGACAAGAAAAAGCTTAGCCCCCAAAAATTTGTTTTTCAAAGGAACAAACTATGAAAGTTAACATTCACCATCATCGCAATTATGATTTTAAGGTACTGGAATGAAATATTCACAATGTTTTTCTTTGTCTTCTTAATCATGAATTTTCCTTTCATCATTTATTATTTCCTTACTACATGGTCATATTTTAAAAAAAAAAAAATGCATTCTGACCAGAGAAAGAGAAACAAAAGAGGGGAAATTCAGAAAGATGAAGAGTCAGACTGTAAAGCAATTGAAAGAGCTAAAAAAAAATAAAATAAAAAGAAGGACACCCTTAGGGAGAAGATCACACACCCCTTGGATGGAGCAATAGGAAAATGTAGCCTCACCAGACCAAAAGGCATTTTTTTCTAACACAGCCATCCCCTTTGATGGAGGCTCCTGTTTGGAGAGGAAAAATGTGGTCTCTTTCAGTAGTAGACCCAGAGAAAGCCCCTGGGCCAGTGGAGTCTGAGAGCAGAGCCTTTTCTCCCTCAGCAAAGGGTAGCCCCAGCCACAGGTCAGCTGCCACACACACCAGCCAAGTCCTGGAGGAGATGGAGCCCAGGGTCTCAGAGAGCCCTTCTCCCCGGATCTCGCTCTCCTGCCTTCTCTCCTGACACAGAAAGGCCATTACCATTCCGGTAGCAGTTTTATAAGGCAATGGGATAACAATCCTCCTGCCTGTCCAACCGCCCCAGCCTTACTTACTGCCAGATAAATTCCAATGATTGATGCGGGAAATACTTTAAAATTTTGAGATGGGGTTGGGGGGGACTGGAGGGGACAGGGAAAGGGGACATTCAGGATGAGGAATGAGGCAGGAGGGGTGCTGCTGGAGCACGGGGGACATTAGGACACGTCAAGGCTGGCAAATGATTCATTGAGTAAATGATGATAAACACTTCGTCTCTGAGCATATATGTGCATTTTACCTAACGATCTCCAGCGTCCATAAGTGAAGAAAGGCTCCGAATCAATCATGTGAACAGGCCCTAAATGGGAATCCCTTAGGAATGGGATCTGAATTGTAAATGCCTCCCCTGGAATTTCACACATCAAATTACAATAAACGGAATGATATTTTAAGCAGCTCGGTACTTAAAGGGTACCGCGTGGAGTCCTGAGGATTTTCTTCTACTTTCTGAATTTTTTTTTTCTTGTGCTAGTTGGAGCTTTGCACATCTCTTGTTAATTTGGTTGTGGATTCAGAAACAAAGAAGAGAAGTTTTCCACCTGAAAACTGCTTAAGTAACAAACAAACTTACCCATAATCAGGCAAGTCCTCCTATTGCCCCAACTTAGATCCTCTGAAGCCAGGTGCCTTTGCTATAGAAAATAAAGGTGGGGGTCGAAAATACAATACAATCCACAGTCTACCGTATCCAGCCTAGGAAACTAACTCCATTATCTATAATAGCCCAGTTAGCCAGCCAACTACCTATCTACTAGTCTGATTTAGAGGATATCAGACCATCATGTCTATCAATTCATCTAGGAAACTAAACAATAATTCCTATAACTATGAGCCCCAAATGTCCAGGACTTGATTAATAACCAAAATATTCCCTAGATTCCCCCCCCCATTTCCAATTTAGGAGCAACTAGAAAAAGCTAAATATGCCCTCCAAACCAATCATATGGGATGGTCAATGTCTTTTCCCATTCAGAGTACTCTGACAAAATACTTTAGTCAGGGTAATTTATAAATAATAAATATATACATATATTTTTTATAGTTCTAGAGTCTGGAAGGTGCAAGATTAAGGCAATAGCAGATTTGGTGTCTGGTAAGGGCTTGCCATGCACTTCACAGATGCCCTTCTCAAAGAAGGTCAAGGCAGATCCTTTTAACTAACCTCTTTTATAAGGGCCCCAATCCCATCCACGAGGGCTCCGCTGTCATGGCTTGACCACCTCCTGAACGCCTCACCTCTTAATCCCATCACATTGGCAGTTATTTCAACATATGAATTTTGGGGAGATGCAATCAGACCACAGGGCCCTGCTTCTAGTTAACCCACCTCCAGCTTCCCCACAGCAACAGCGACCCCCCCTTTTGTGATCGCAAGCCCTGGATGAATAGCCATCAGCCCTGCTCATTGGGTTGGTCTCTGTTTATTTCCACATGCCCAAAACTTAAACTTCCAGGACATTTTAAAGAGAAACGACCAATAAAATCTGTCTTTGAGGAGCCCATGCAAACCTGAGTCTTAAACTCCAATGACTTATTGAGCCAGAACATGCCCTATGATGACCACCTTCTGACCTCACTTGTCTCCGGGCTGAGTCTTGGAAAATGACACTCATGGAGCAACTGGGAGTGGCAGCCTTAAAATGTTTTTTGAATTACTAATAGACTTGATTCAATGAGCACCATAAAATAGTCAGATTATTCACAGCAGCTACAGTTCACCTCTTATTTTTTAAAAAAATATCATCATCCTTTATCATTAGCATCAAGCCCACTAAAGAGAACCTGAGTATTGAGGATGGTAATACTGTCCTTATATATTGTGATTTTAAAGGTACTAGGAAGGCTACTGTGAGCCCCCCCCCCAAATCTCTCCCATTGGCCTATCATAGTGCCTGAATTTTCTTCATTAGAGCAGAGTTTACTGGAGTAAGCACTCCTAATCTTTAAAGCTAATAATATAGCTGGCTGCACATCAGAACTGAGAAACTGATGTGACTCCATTTTTGAGAAATCAGCCTCTACCTCAGAGCAAAGCCTGTCCAAGAAAGGGGGCGTGACCCTTGTCCTTGGAAAGATCCACAGAGCACTCCTAGGCACATACCCACCCTGCTGAGTTGTGTATCTACAAATAACAGGAGAGATCTGCTGCACCAGGTGTCCCTGACTCAGTCAGGCTAGGTGAGGACCCATAGCAACCCCCTAGCAACCACCAATCAGCATGAGACAGGGAAAATACCTGGGATGCCAGATGACCCCCCAGTAGTTTATGGTGGTTGATAACATGTTGGGAAACCATGTAGTTCAGCACGTACTCCCCTAGTGGCTTAAACCAATCAGTTCAAAGGAATCCCCCTCTTGTACTAACCAATCACCCCTACCCAATCACCAATCACCCCTACTGTTCCCTCCAGTGAATGTGCTAATCAATGCTAAGAGCTGTTGTTTGACTTTCCCGAGGTGTGGAATGATTTGCTGTGTGATGTTGTGATGCATAGAGTATCCCCCCAAAACCTATAAAATCTCACTGAACAAAGGACCAGGACTCACTCTCTGGGACCGCTGCGTCGGGAACGGTTGTGAGTCCAGGCTCGCGCTTGCAATAAAGACTCTTGTGTGATTGCATCGGATTCGACTCCTGGAGGTCTATTGGGGTCCCACGAATCTGGCATTACATGCACATCAGAACCACTTGATAAGCTTTAATAAACCAGAGCATCTCAACCCTACCAGCCCTATACACTCTCCCAGGGCATGGTGTGAGAAACTACTTTTTATGGGCACATTATTATTCTCCTTAGTAGTGGGATTTTCATACTTGGGCACAATGAGGACTTTTTTTAATACTCCTTTTTTTTCATTTGTTTCTTTTAGATATAGATGATTGTAGAGTGTATTTTCACAGATTACACATACATGAAGTATAACTTATTCTAATTTGGATCCCATTCTTGAGGTTGTAAATGATGTGGAGTTACACTGGTTGTATATTCATATACGAACACAGGAAAGTTATGTCTCGATTCACTCTACAGTTTTTCTGTTTCCATCCCCTCTACTTTCCCATCATTTACTTTTGGCTAATCCAATGAACTTCTATTCTTCTATCCCTCACCTTATTGTGTGTTAGCATCTGCATATCGGAGAGAACATTCAACCTTTGGTTTTTGGGGATTCACGTATTTTACTTAGCATTATAGTCTCCGGATTCATCCATTTACCAGCAAAATCATAAAGTCATTTTTTATGGCTGAGTAATATTCCATCGTGTATATATATACCACATTTTCTTTATCCATTCATCTGTTGAATGGCACATAATTTGGTTCCATAGCTTAGCTTTTGTGAATTGAGCTACTATAAACATTGATGTGGCTAAATTACTATAGTATGCTGATTTTAAGTCCTATTTTATACCAAGGAATGGGACAACTGGGTCAAGTGATGGTTCCATTCCAAGTTTTCTGAGGAATCTCTGTACTGCTTTCCAGAATGGTTGCACAATTTGCAGTCCCACCAGCAGTGTATGAGTTTACCCTTTTCCCCTCATCCTCACAAACATTTATTGTTACTTGTATTCTTGATAATTGCCATTCTGACTGGTGTGAGAGGGAAGTTCACGGTAGTTTTAATTTGCTTTCTCTAATTACTAGAAATGTTGAACATTTTTTGGGTATTTGTTGACCATTTGTATTTCTTATTCTATGAAGTGTCTATTAAGTTCTTTTGCCCATTTATTGATTAGGTTATTTGATTTTTTTTTAGTTCTTTATATATGCTGGAGATTAATGCTCTATCTGAGGTGTGGGTGGCAAAGATATCCTCCCATTCTGTGGGCTCTCTCTTCACATTGTGGATTGTTTCTTTTGCTGTGAAGAAGCTTTTTAGTTTGATACCATCCCATTTATTGATTCTTGATTTTACTTCTTATACTGTAGAAATCCTGTTGAGGAAACTAGTTCCTAAGTCAATTTGAGAAAATTTTAATTGACATAAAAATTGCATAGATTTGTGGTGTACAACATGATGCTTTGAAATTTGTAAATGTGGTGAAATGGCTTAATCAAGCTAATTAATACCCTCAACCTTCTTGTCAATCTTTATGGTTAGAACACTTAAAATCAACTCTTTCGGAAATTTTCAGGAGTTCAATGTGTTAACTGTAGCCACTGTGTTATACATAGACTTCATGAGCTAATTCCTCCTGTCTGGCTGGAATTTTTATATTATTTTACCAACAACCCACCACCATCAGATCCTGGTAACTACCCAGCCAGCTTCCACTTCTATGAGCTCCACTTTTTTCGGGTCCATGTATCCATAATACCCTACAGTCTTTGTCTTTCTGTGCCTGTGCCTTATTTCACTTAACATCATATCCTCCCGTTTCATCCATGTTGTCTCAGGTAACAAGATTGTCCTCTGTCTTAAGACTGGATAATATTCCTCTGTATGTATATACCAGACTTTCTTTGTCCATTCATCCATTGATGGATACTTAGGTTAAACATAGTTTTTAAGCTCTGGAAGTGATTGCTATGTGCAAACAGGCTCAGAAACTGAACTTGTCCTGTCTCTAAAGCATGAGGTGTATAATATTTGCCCTTGGATTTCCTTTGCCTGGTTTTGATTCTTGAAACATAGCAGGCTTTCAATACGGGTTTCTAATTTAATTTAGAGATGAAACAAACACATCAGGCATGATATTTTCCTGTGAAATAGCATCATTCAACTGCTTTCCTATGCAAAAGATGGAGCAGAGAGTAGTGTGAGTACCCTAGGAGGCAAAGAGAAACTGGAAAGAAGAGCAGACAGAAGAGGGAGAGTCAGAGCAGAGACTTATTTCACTTAGCATGATAGTCTCTGGATCCATCCATTTATCAGCAAAATCCTAAAGTCATTCGTTTTATGGCTGAATAATATTCCATTGTGTATGTATACCACATATATACACAGAACACCTCCACCCACAATAAATTTGATCAGAGCTCCAACAGTCATGAGGATGATCCTTTTAATCTAAAATCAAAAGTATTAAGATTGAAAACACAAGAATGATAACTTTTATGTCCACAAAGACAGATAACAAGTATTCTTTTATTTATATACATTTTCAAACACAATGCTCATAAGCAGCTGGTCTCAGACATTGATGTGCTATGGGTAAACGTCTTAGGCTGGTTTTCCCCAGAAGCTGGCTTTGAGAACAAGTACTTAATTTGGAATTTAATTCCAAGAAATAATGGGGGAAAGAAAAGAGAGTTAGAGGAGGAGATAAATGAGAACAAGAAAGGAAGAAAGTCAATAAAGGGTGCCCAGGAGAGCAGGGCACGACTGAGGGAACCGAGGCTCAATCCTCCTGGGAAACTCTGGAAAACAGCACAGAGAGACAGTGATTCTCAAAGTGCTGTCCCCAGACCAACAGCATCTGCATCATCTTTCTTAATGGTTAATTGTTGGTGTCAACTTACTTGAGCCATGGGGTGCCCAGACATTTGATTGACATCTGGACGAGTCTGTGAGGGTGTTTCTGGATGAAGTGAGCACGTGAGTCAGTGAACTGGGTGAAGCAGATTACCCTCCCCATCATGGTGTTCCTCAACCAATCCAGAGAGGGCTTGAGTAGAATCAAAGGCTAAGACGTGGGAGGAAAGGAGGAACTTTAGATAGGGCAAAGGGGAGGGAGGGGAAAGGAGGGGGCAAGGGGTAGGAATGATGGTGGAATGAGATAGACATCATTACCCTCAGTACATGTATGAAGACACGAATGGAGTGAAAATACTTTGTGTACAATCAGTGACTTGAAAAATTGTGCTCTACACGTGTGTAATATGAAATGAATTGCACTCTGCCATCGTGTATCACAAATTAGAATAAATAAATAATTTAATAGAAAAAGAGAATAAAAGGCTAAGAAAGAATTCTTTCCCTCTGCTTGCCTGCCTTCAAGCTAGAACGACCATCTTCCCCTCCCTTCCAGCCCAGATTCTGGAGCTACACCATTAGCCCCAGAACCACTGGAACTTAAAACATCCATTTTCCTGGTTCTCAGCCTCCGGGTGCAGACGGAGGTTACACCATTGTCTAGCCCTAGTCTCCAGCTTGCTGACTGCAGCTCTTGGGACTTTACAATTCCTTATAGCAAGTCAGAGAGAGAGAGAGAGAGAGAGAGAGAGAGACTGCAGAAGAATTACACCTTCAGGAATTTGCTCAAACACCAAATGCTTGCACTCCACTTCAGATCTACTGATTCAAGAATTTCTAGAGTATAGTTTTAGTCTCCTCAAAGTAATTCTGGAGCATGATAAAGTTTGACAGCCATCGACACAGAACATGCCTCAGAATTGAGGCTGCTCCAGGGGGTCCTCCCTGGTACCCTTAGCCTACCCCATGCTGGGCTGGCCGTGGCAGTGATCATGGAAGGGTGTAAGCAGGACAACCACAGCACCCACATGGCCCCATTGAAGAAGACTTCCTCCTTTTCTCAGTTGTATCTATTTGATTTCAAAATACAAGAAAAAATGGAAGTCAGTGGTGATCATCAACACGGTTCAATTATTTCCAGTTTATCTTCCAAACATATGATGAGAAAGAACTTCCCCCATCATGTGGAAGGTAGGTCTGGGCATATGACTTGCTGAGAATGTTATTAAAAATAACAAGTGACATGTGTCACTCTGGCCATGGCAATCATGGTGTCTGAGTGACACACAGAATAGAGATAGCTTAAAACCATCCAGCATAGTTATGTGTTTCAATATTCCAAAGTATTGGCATACATAACATATAAATAAATATTTCTTAAGGATTAGCATACACTATAACATATGTATCTGAAATACATTTTTCCTTTAACAATGGGAAGCAATTTAGAATTTTTCCATGCTTTGTGATTATTATCATTTTGAATGTCATTCATTTTAGATTTTTTTTCATTTTTCTGTGATAAAGATTTCTAAAAGAAAAATGTTTCATATAGGAGGAATACAATATAGTTTTCTTATAAGAGGAATAGCAATAAAGATAATGAACATGACACTAAGGAATATTATTAGTACCAACCACTTGCCAAGCATATAATTCATTTTTTCCTCCCAACCATTCCAACAGACTCTTCTTTGATTCTTTTTACACTTGAATGAAGATTTCCAGAGCCCAGGAAATCAACTGAGATCATGCAACATACAAACTTGAACCCTGACATATTTACCCCCCAGCTTTTTTATTTAAAAGTTTTTGAGCTTCCAGAGCAACATTCAACATGCAAAGAACTAAGAAGCCATAATAAATCTTCTATTGATAAGCAAGTAGAAGATAGCTTATAAGAGGAGAATCTTAAAACTTCATATTTTTTTTCCAAAGGAAAAAAACTCTTAGAAGAAAGTCAAGCTATAAGTCAATGTTAGAAAAGGTATTTTAAAATCTATTAAAGACTTTATAAACATACTACATAGAGTCCATTTTCAACTGATATGGAATCTATAACCTTACTTTCTAGTATGAAATTATACATGAAAGAGTGGGTAGGGGCTCTGCAAGTTGATATTTCTAATGTAATGGCTAAATTTCATTTTACTGTTACATTTATCTTCCTATCTCCAGAGACTGATGGGAAAGGATGAATTAACTATGATGGGATCAGTAGATGCTTGAATAATATCAAATAAAATGCCTTATGTGTTGTTTCTTTTCTGATCGTGCGGCATCTTATAGACTTTGGTCCCCGCCAGAATGATCAATCTGTCACTTGAGTTATTTGACTATTGATTAATTTTCAGAAATGTGTTGACATAAGTCTCACTGTAAAAAGAAAACCTGTTCCCCTGTCTCCTGCCACCGGGACTCTGAGTCACACGTCTTTGCCTTTTTGCATGATTAATGTTGGTCTGAACCTAAAGAATCAATAAACATTTTCTGAAGCAGAGATATCTACATCCCTAAAGAGGACTACCTATTTAGTTTCACACTCGGTTCACAAAATGCATTACCCTTTGGAATGGAAGGGGTCAGGCTTGGCTGGTTGATGAGAGTCAGGAATTTTGTTCTGGTTTGTTGGTCCATTCAGTGTAAAAAGTCATGTGTTGAACAAGTATTCCAAATAGTGCTCCCCTGGTGGCCTGGAGGAGTAACTACACTTATCCCTTGAAGGACCCAAATTAAACATTGGAAGGATCCACCCATGAGGAGGACTCTATGTTGAATGCTCCTGATATTGATAAGGTCTTGTAAAGAGAATAAAAGTGTAAGATCGTCTATCTGTGTCTCTCTCTCCCCCTCTGTTCTTCATGTCTCTCTTTCACAGTTGTGCCCAACCCACAGCAGTCAGGAAACCCAACAGAGGTCTCAGAGCAATAGTTGTGGAAGAGACAAGAGAGGGATGGTGTCCCCCTCCACGTCATTACCTAGAGTTGTCATGAGGCTGATGCCATGACTTCAAGCCTTGCCAAGGTGAAGGCTCCTTGTAAGTTATTTCATTCATTGCAGTTTATCCAAGTAAAATAAATGGAGTAATTTGAAGGCAAGATTAATTCTTTTCTTGTCACCCTGCCTTCTCCTGCTCTTAAACATATACAGTCATACCCCCCACACCAAGGAGCGTGACAAGAAGGTCTAAACCTGTGCAGCATCTGACACAGAACCATCATCCCACTCCATGTTGCTCCGGGTCCAGGGAGGGATGAGGAATGATTGATGAGTGTGAATGCAGGGCTCCGCCCTTTGTCCAGCAGAAATGGGACTCTTGTTGTGATTCTGGTGTCTTGAGTTAGGGCTGACTCACAAAATAAAGCAAAACAGGGGGACATGATCCGATAAACCTGGGAACAACTGCCAATTCTGCCAGTTCATTCAGGCTGAATGGGGTCCCTGCCAGGACCTTGTCAACACATTGAATTTGAGCTCAAGGGTTCCAGGAAAAAGGCTTCTGTTGTCACTCTGACTTGGGTCACCAGCTTACTGAGGAAGAAGGGAAGATTTAATTTTCTTAAAGAGGATGCCTGGTGAGCTCTGGTTTTAGCACAGCAATGATTCCAAAATCAGCCAGCTTCTGGGGCTATTTGTGGCACAAATCTTCCGAGAGAATCCTCTCTGTGCCTGGAAAGAATAAAAATTAGCAGTCCAACCATGTCATTGAACCAACCTGGGACATTATTTAATATATCTAATTACATGAGAATAATTTCATTAGCACCAGCTTTCATTTGAATATGCTGCAAGTGGTCAAAAGAATTTATATCTCCTCCCTGGAACACATTCATAATGAGATCCTGTGGCTGAAGATTTACTCCATATGACAAATAGAAGGTACCAAATTCTGAGCTAAATGAGCACATGAAGCAACTAGGCAGTACTTGCTGGGTTTTTAGTTATCATCATTTACAAAGTATTCTTGTAAGTTCCAGGCGAATATCATGAAAGCCCTAGGTTCAGCTTTGTGGAGAGGATCTAAGAGGCACATTTGCAGAGCCAGGGATCCTGGCTCCTTACTGCCATCCATCTGTGAGGGCTGGGGTTCAGAAAAGCCTAGCGCGTCCTGCAGGCCTGGAGGAGTAACTACACTGATCCCCCCCCCCCCC
>NW_025999913.1:4923551-4970578 GCF_001458135.2 Marmota marmota marmota | reverse complement strand
CCCCCCCCCCCCCTTGCTCTTGCTCTCACTCTCTCTCTCTTCTTAGGCAGCAGTGACCCCAGTTTTCTGCTTTGGACAGACTTCAGATAAAAAGTGACCAAGCGTGGAAAACAGGGCTCTCCTTTTCCTTTCTTCCTGCTTCCTTCCCTCAACCTGCTATGCTTTGGATATGAGGTGACCCCAGAAGCTCACAGGTGAGACAGTGCAACAGCATGCTGAGGCGAAATGACTAGATTAGGAGACCTGCAACCAACCAATGGCTTAGTCCATGGATGTGGATTGGCCCAGTGGTAACTGTAGGCAGGCAGGCAGGGTGTCCCTGAGGAGGCAGGTCATGTGGGGTGGCTTTGGGTTTTATATTTTTTCCCTGGTGAGCAGAGCTCTCTCTGCTGCCTGTTTGCCGTGTGCTGAGCTGATTTCCTCCATCATGCCCTTCCGCCATGATGTTCTGCATGACCTAAGGTCCAGAGCTAAGCAGTAAGCCATCATGAACTGAGACCTCGGAAACCGTGAGCCCCAAACAACCTTCTCTTCCTCTAAGTTTTTGTCTTTGTTTGTTTTGTTTCTTGGTTTGTTGTTGTTGTTGGGGGGTTGGTTTGGTTTGGTTTGGTTTGGTTTTTTTGGTACCAGGGATTGAACCCAGGGGTGCTTACCCACTGAGCCGCATCCCCAGCCCATCTTATTTTTTTGTCTCAAGACAGGGTCTCACGAAGTTGCTGAGTCTGCTCTCGACCTTGCACTCCTCCTGCCCCAGCCTTCTGAGCCATTGGAACTCTGTATTGCTGCCTTCCTGTCTTCCCTGTCTCCTTCCTCCATCCTTCAATCTCTCCTCCCTCCCTCTCTCCACTTCCTCCTTCTCCCTCCCCATCACCATCTCCCTCCTTTCCTCCATCTTCTTCTCCCTCTTTTCCTCCCCCTCTTCCTCTCTCCTTCCTCTCTCCCCCTTCCTCCTTCGGTCTCTCTCCTTCCCCTCACTTGTTCTATTTCTCTTCACATTCTCCGCTCTCAAAACCACCAGGAAGTTAAATATTTAATAAAGAATAATATAATAATAATCTTACTACCTCATCATTAAGGCATTCTGATTTTAATTCTAACCCAAACTGGTCTTTGGATATTTAGCTAAGTGTTATTTGTAAACCATTATGCCCTCCCTTGACACCTTAAACACTAACTCATGAATACGTCAAGGTTCAGCTGACACGGCACCAACTGCTAGCCCAGAAAGTTGTCATTAACGCCATGTTCCATGAACTTTGTACGACTTGGCCGAACTCTCCTCTGCCTCTTCAACAACCCGTGCCCTCTGTGTTTTATTTTTCTTGGGCACCAACTTAAAACATGCATCCTGTAAATTGCCACCAGGTCCCCTCATTACTTACCCGCATCCTGCACTCAGTAGCAACTGAAATGTCATTCTGTTGCAAGCCGCAGGAAGAGGAGTGCGGTTACAGATTGAAAGCAGGCCACCAAAAAAAGAAAAGAAAAGAAAAACAAACCTCGTGAATACCTGCAGCTTTAGAGAAAGAGCAGGAGCAAGGGCTGTGCTTCAAAAATGCCAGACATCTGAGATGACAAACGCAGCCTCCTGCTCTCCTAGCCCCACTCCGACCCCAGCCCTGCACAGATTCCAACAAGATAACATTTTATCCAGGTCCAGAGAAAAAGCAACTCCCCAAAGAGACCCACGGAGGAAAACCACACTGGCTGCCGTCCTTGTCCCCATCCGTCATCTCAGAAGGGAAGAGCAGCGGAGAGCTTGAGGTGAAAGGTTACCTACATTTATAATGCCAGGCCCTGGGCCTGCCAGGTAAAAGGTAAATGGTAATTTTATCATTAGCATGCCTGACCCCACGGCCCGCCATATCTCACAGGCGGCCTAAGAACAGCTCACCTGTCAAGACGCAGACGCTTAAAGGTCAGGGTATCCAGAAATCTTCCAGAGCTCACGACTGAATTGCTGACACCTTTTATTATTGCCCGCTTAAATAAATAATTCCAGGGGCAGGACGAGGGAAGACTGGCTTAATGTCGAGATTTACATGAAGGATTCTTGTGGTTTTCATTTCCAAACCCATAAAAATAAAATCCGGACTGTGGGTTTGAAGGAACAGGGAAAGCTTTGGAAATCCATCCCTATTCCTGGACTTAAAGGATTTTCCGTTTTTAATCATTTGAAAATGAACTATCAGGTTTTTTAATAATTTGGTAGGAAGTTTTCCCTCTGGGTTTGCTTTTTATTCCTCATAGAGACAATTTCTGCTTTTTTTCCTCCCTTTTTATTGGGAATGCAAGGGCAGAAAGAAGGGAGAATTATATAGCAACTTGTGAATATTACTCAATTAGATCAGAGGGATAGAGATTTGAAGGCTTGCTCCATTTATTTCTTTCCAACTAAAATCACAGGGAAAATATGTCACTTTTCATGTCAATATGGCAGTCCTTTAAATGGTTAAACATAGGGTTATCAGCCGGCCATGCATTATCACTTCTAGTTATACACCCTGAAGGATTGAAAGTAAGAACTTGAACAAATTCTTATACACCCATGTTCAATAACAGCATTAATCACAGTTAAAAAGTGGAAGACACTCAAGTGTTCATCATCAACAGACAAACAAATAAACAAAATGCTGTCTATATACACAGTGGAATATTAGTAATCCTTGAAAAGGAAATAAAGAACAGATGAACCTTGAGGGTATTGTGCAAGGTGAAATAAGTCAGTCACAAAAGGATAAATACTGTGAGGTTTCAATCATACGAAATGTCCAGAATAGGGAAATCTATAATGACAGAGAGTAGATTAGTAATTAGGGCAAGGGTTGAGAGGGTGATTGGGAGATGATGATGGTTCATGAGTTCAAAGTACTATCTTGAGCTAACAAAAAATATTCTGCAGTCAGTTCTGGTGATGGATGCACAACTCTGTGACTACACTAAGAGCCATTAAATTATGCACTTTAAATGGGTGGATTGTATGTTATATGAATCATGTCTTCATAAAGCTATTTTTAAAAGTAAGCATGATATATTTGGTTGGAAATGACAATATTACTCATGGTATGAAGACAGAATTGACAGATAAAATACTGGCCTTTTTATTTGCTAAATCTCATGACTCCAGGGGAAAAAAAAGCTCTTAATATTGCAAAATATACCTTGATATTACAATATTATTTATGTCATGCCTGTTTGACTTATTCTCTACCTGGACCAGAATTTTCTCCTCTGAACTTTAGCCTCCCTCCATTAGCTGTTGAGAGCCCCTCTGAATCTGGGTCTACAGCCCTCACATTCACACAAGCAAACCATGGCACATCTTGCTCTCTACTGTTGCTACCGAGGTGCAGACTCTGGCTGGGAGTCTTTGCAAGTGCTTCCGGGGATCCTTAAAATGTTAGTCAGCTCTCCACCCGTGCAATGAGACACCTGATCATCAACTTAAGAGGGGGAAATGTTTGTTTGGCCCACAGTGTCAGAGGTTTTAATCCACGATCCCCGGACCCTGTTACTTTGGGCCTGTAGCAGAACAGTACATCATGGTGGGAGTCCTGGCAGAGAAGATCTTCTCACCTCCCAGTGACCAGGAAACCAAGAGAGACAGGGAAGGAAGCCCAGGTCCCAATGTCCCCCTCAATGCCCCCCCCCGTGACCTCACTTCCTCCACTGACCCCACTTCCTAGAGGTTCTGCCACCTTCCAAGAACCTCACAGGCTGGGGACCAAGCCTTTTCCTGCACGCTTTGGCACAATGGAAAACTGTTCATCGCCCTTTGACGCGTTCCCCATCTTGCATTTAAACAAAATCTTACCCCCTTTCAAGGTACTTTTCCACAGCCCTTCTTCTGTGCCCCTCACATTGCCGCAGTGTTGGGGGCAGAGGCCATGCTGAGAACAGGATCAGCAGAAGGCCAGGCAGACACGGAGGCTGGTCATTCAGACATTTATATTTTAAGTCTCAAAGGACCATAAAGATGGGCTCAGGGAAAGAAAATATAGGTGGAAGGGAAATCTACAAAGAGTCTTAAATATAAAGTCATTGAAATTGACTTTTAAGGATGTCAATTTCATAAATTTTTCTTGAAAAAACAACTTCAGGTCCCAGTGAAGATGGAGAAATAGAGAAGGTCACTTTTCTGACTGCTCTGTGACATGAAACCAAGAAAGCAGACAGGCAGCTTCTCAAAATGAAGCTGGGTGTGGTGGTACATGCCTGTAATCCCAGCAGCTCAGGAGGCTGAGGCAGGAGGATTGTGAGTTCAAAGCCGGCCCCGGCAAAAAAAAAAAAAATACAAAAAATTGAACTGGGGATGTGGCTCAGTGGTTGAGTGTCCCTGAGTTCATTCCCCAGTTCCTGCCCTCCAAAATAAATAAATAAATAAATACATAAATAAATAAATAAAATTAAGAAGTCAATGGAAAACATCACCTTCAGACTAGATCACTTGGAAGACAGAGTTTCAGGCCATGGAGAAAAGATGTTGAGAGACCATGAATAGGTTCTACTATGGGGGACTCACCATCTATGAACCCAGAAGCAACCCTCACCCTACATCAGATACAATTGCACTTTGACCTGAACTTCCATCCTCCAAAACGGTGAAAAATAAATGTTGTTTGTTCATACGCCACCCAGTCTGTGACATTTTGTTATAGCAGTCCAAAATAGACTAAGATGGGCATCGCCTGCACAAACATCAGTGGTAACCGGTAATGCACTAATTCCCCACCTGCAGCCTGGAGTAAAGAGGGTGTGTGGGGGCTTTTGACAACAGCGTGAAAGGGATCGGCCTAAATCTTATTAGAATTTTTTTTTTTTCCTGTGTGCATCTAATAACTGCCTCACCTCCTCTATCTGACTTCCTCCCTTGAGTCTCCTGGATTCCTCTGCATCATCTCTTTGGTTGTGCTGTTTTTACTCATATCATCTTAAAAGCCTGTAGAGTGTTGCTGTCCCCATCACTACAAGGATCCACAGAGAGATTCTCCTCTCTCTTCCCCAATGGAAGCTGATACTCCAGGCAAGACTCACCCCATCCCATCTCATCCTTTATCTTTCCACTCCTCTACCTCTCCCTCCCTTTCTATCTCTCGTTCTCCTCCCCACTCCCCTCTCCCATATAACCAAATTCCTGCACCACTTGGGTAGCTCCCAAGAATCATCTGTACAAAGAATTTATTAGATAAAGTTGGCAGTTAGGGCAAGACACTCAGACAACTAGCATTCTTCTCAAAATTCCTACTACTCAGAGGGGTTCCAACAGCCTGTATATAAACCAGATCTTCCGAGGACACTCTCAAGCTCATAGATTAATCAGCCGTGGTTGGTTGACCATCAGGCACCAAAAAATGGAAGGCCCAATTTTTTTACAGTCCTTGGAAGTTTATCCTTCAGTAAAGTTCTTCACAGTGCCCAAGGCCATTGAGAAATGACAAGGACAGGTTTGTGTTCAAGCCTGCTTTCCTCTCTCCCCACATCCCTGTCACTTGGAAGCACCAGAAAGACAGAGTTGGGATTTCATTGAGCTGGTATATGTGTGCATCCATTGATAATTTTAAAATATAACAGGATGGTCTTAAAACTTTGAGTTCACAAATAGACTCTTTGCTCTCTGATAGAGCTTGAGAATTGCTTTTGGAATGAAGAGCCACAATCACAGAGAAGACACAAATGAAATTGAGCATCACTAACCCTGAGCAGTAAAGACCTCACTGTCATCCGAGAGGTAGGAGACAGCCCAGGTAAATCTGGGGTTTATTCCCACCTATCTGCAGGGTATGAGAGCCAGTGCTTAAGGTAATTTCTACAAAGTGTAAATATAATCAGCAAATTCTGAGCAACAGTCTATCAGTCCAAGAAGGTCCCTTGCTGCCGTGGGTATGGATAAATTTCCTCATTCAAATCCTAGAATCAGATCAAATCAGACTATGATCTATGTCCCTATAATCTATTTTTATATATCCCAGTGATCAGAATGCCTAGATTATATGTTTCTATATAAAAATATGTAAATATACGATTGCATACAATTATTTAAGAATGAAGAAAGCCAAAGATGTATTCTAGGCTATAAATACTGGTTGGAATGTGATATGGGAGAAAAAGATCAGAGAGTATGTGAAAGTTCAGCAGAAAGCAAAAGAAAAAAAAATGAGATTAAAACGCATTGACATACATGGCATTTATATGACTTGAGTTTTTAATTCAAATTTTATGAAATTTGTATGATTTTTAATACAGACTTTATCCTAATACCTTTAATTACAGTGCCAGTTCATGGAGATGAAAATGAAAAAAACAAGTGTACAAAAAATTGATTACTCATTGTGTACTAAAAGTAGTAAAGTTCCGATATGACAAATAAACCAGTGTTGATCTTTTTTTCATATTTAACAGCTCCAGATCTTCAGTGTTTATCAAAATGTAAAATGCAAAAGAGTAGAGATCATCTTTCTCGATGACAAATGGCACACTTGCAGCGAGGACAAGCTACTTCTCCGTGGACATGGGATGCTCCAGGGGCTATGGATCCAGAATGCACCAACCCCCCAGCTCACAGGAGCTCCTGTGAGTGAGACCTAAACCTCCTGAAAACGAGTCTGCACCCTGCACAAGGGCGACCGGCTAGTGCTCCAGACACACACACTTGTGAGCAAGGCCAGAGCCCTGCATCTACAGATGGCCCCTCAGCCTGTCCCCTAGGTGACATGTGCACATGGGACAAGCACAACACTACTGAATGCCTGTGACCCAGTTAAACCAGTTCCAAGGACCTCTATCATGACCATGCAGAGTGGATGATGGTTTGTTTCATTGCTGATTCTGACATTTTCAGAGATCCTGGGAACCGCCCATCCAATGGGCTAGCATTCAAGCCATTATTGCAAATCCTGCTCTAGTGTTCTTTTGCCTGTTCAAGTGTTCTTATCTTATACTTTCAACTTTTTAAAAGAATGCACTAAGTTCAGGTTTAAAACCAACCACCAAATATATCTCAACACCAAGGTAAAAACCAGCATCTCTTGGACACCAGTGCTCACACGGTTAAATCCCTTTTCAATATTGAGCAGTAAGCTGATTGTCCGTTTTTCAATAAAAAAGCTGAGTAATACTGCATAGGAGTATCAAAAACGATCTCAGTGGAAACAGAAACTATTTACATTAAATAAAAGTCTATCTGCAGCCTGACTCTGCACATGTACATCTTGTTGTGATGTGCACTGATCAAACTGTGGGAACAACTTCGGACACTCAGAACCATAGGGATGCACGGTACCACAGATGCTGCAATTTGTCCCTGCACACGTGAAGACACTGTGTATACTCAAGGGTCTCCACACTGACATCTCCAATGGGAAGGGCTGTCACAGCTTCACCAAGCATCAGTTTGTGCAGAACCATGGTCTTCCCCGGGCAGCCCACCAAGAGGATTCACATTTCTTTCTGCCAAAAAGACTCTCAAAGTGGTTTGCAAATATATCCCCGTGCTGTGGACAGGTGGAAGCAACCCGAGCCCCAGAGACCGCAGAGACAGCCAGGTGCTGGATTCACTTCCGCAACCGACGGCTCTTGGAAATCTGTACAATTTTAAAATTCAATAATGGTGCACATCAAAATTCTAAAGAAAGAGAGAGATTGTGGCCCTTTTATATACAGGTGAAATTCCTGCCATGGTGGAGTCTGTCATACTGCACAGTGACTGCCTGCCTCTGTGACTGTTTCTGGAACTTCTTCATGTGTGGGGTCCATGAGGGTGGGGCTGTGTTCTACTGCTTCCCCCTAACATGCGTGGTGCCCAACACAGGGTGTAGGTGCTCAGGGCACTCCCAGGAATCATCATTTCAGATGAACAAGGAGACAGGTGGATTATTCCACTTCACTGATTAAAGGAGGATCCCCATTCTGAGACCACAGTAAATTAGAATCATAGCCTACCCATTGGAGGGGTTTAAAACAATATTTTCACTTTTCTAATTTCAGGTGGGATGGAGATACTGCTGTCTTGACGTAAGAAACAGAATCAACTGACAACGCAAAATGAATAGAAAAGAAACATCACTTGCCTTTTGGACCCATTAAAATTTCTCATTCACCTTTCCTTCCTGAACAATCTCTGAATTCGGTGTCATGAAAATGCTCAGAGGTGAACTCTCAGGAATGCTTTTTCCTGTCACAGAATAGGAAATGGAATGTGCAATTTCTGAATCTGTACCCTTGGTAATCAGGCAGGACTTATGCCCTGCTCATAGCATAGGTAAGGAAAAATATGTAGCCTCCTTCACAGCTGCTTTTTAAAGAACTGTTGAATTGTAATCATCTCCCCATATTGGTTGTGGGTGCCCATTTAATGAGAACCTCTTTATAATTTTCTAGCAATTGTTAATTCACAAGAATTTATGTCATTAAGGTCATTAAACTATGTTATTTGCTATGGGCTATTAAAGAGGATGCTAATCATTTAAACTTACTTTCTGATCCAGCCAAACAAGTTCATCTTGTGCTGCATTTCATTATGCCTTCATTCTTGCCTCAGAAAAGCCAGGCATCCTTATCTCCAATTAATTTAATCTTCCCCCCAAGAGTCACATTTTTTTTTTCTTTGTAAAAAGCCACCATTTAGCTTGGGGAGACCTTCAACTAAAGTTACCCAAAACACAAGTCAGACTGTTTTAGTTCACTCCACCAATTGTTGAGAAGACGGCCTTTGAAGTCCCGTTCTTGTCTCTCTCTGCCTGTGAGAGAATGTGGCCTCATAAACACAGTGCACAGGAGCAAATCCGTTCATCTCTACTGGATCCCATGGGCTTCCAGGGTGATTCAGACAGGGGACATAAAAACAGGGCGACAGTTTCAGAAGCCACTAAAATTTTATACTGGGCTTTGTGACCAGGATTAACGCATTTTAACAAAGCTCCATAAGAAATTCCGGTCTCTCTGCTGTACGCCGGTCACAGCCATGAAAACTCCCCAACATGTCAGGCTTCCTCATAAACAGTAAGTGTATTGTAAAGCTGTTTATAGCTGTTATAAAAATATTTTGACTCTTATACCCAACCACCTGAGTAGGACACCTGATACGAGTTAAAGGGGGGGAGGAAATCCCATTTTCAATTAAATCATTCTAAATAAAGTGATGGGGAGTAGAAAAGAGAAAAGTTACTTTTCTATTCAAGTGGTTTGCAGTTAATTGACAGCAGGGCTGTCCGGATGGCTCATCAAACAAAGTATCTTTGCTCCTAAAGGGTCTTGATTTCCTATCGCAACAATATCACATCCAGCTCCGGGCCTGCATCTCAGAGAGGTCGAATTATCAAAGGAAATAGAGGAGCCAGCTTTCCATATGGGGCATCTTCAGGGCGGTCCCAACAATATCCTGAACTTAAAAAAGAAGAAGAAGAATAATAAAGTGTCCCATCCTGCAGGACCTGCAGTCTTTAGGAGCAGCAGCTGACCCCACGCTGGCCCTATGACCCAGTGCTACCGAGAACACATGGCACAACTTGGCCTTGGAACTTTTCATTCTGCATTCAGCTCATCCTGCCCCTTTTCCACCCCATATGCCTGTGCACTTATCCAACAGACCCTTCTTAATTCTAACCAGAAATCCAGAAGCTAGTCTTTCCTTCATGTATATGGACTGAGTGACTGATGACCAGACCATGTGTAAAAATAGAGCTCTGGCCCTCAACAGGAGCCAGCCAGGGGGCCAGTTGGTGCTATTCAAGGTGGACTTGTAGCAAGCCAGGCACTGTCCAGGAACAGTCCTGAGAGTCAGATAATAACCCCATAACAAATGGCCCCAAAAGGACAGGACTTAACAACTGTCAGTTTCCCTGCTTCTATTAGAATCAACCAAAGAAAGCCAAATGTGCCACACTAGCACTCCCTAGGACACCCCACCTCCACCTGGGCACCTCCACAGCAATGGCCTCATTCAGGGCATACTTAAAGCTCCTCCTTTGTAAATATTCCCCACTCCACCTGCCTGGCCTTTGAGTCTCTGCCCAAACCCATGGGCTGGTGGTAAGTCCTCGCTCTAGCCCTGAATGAATGGCCATCGCCCCTTCTCATTTGGTTGGTCTTCGTTTCCACAAGGCCAAAGAATTCTTCCCCAGTAACGCCAGGCATTCCTTCCAGGGCAATTCTACCAAACGAAGAGATTCAACTTCCTGAGGAACAGCCTGGTACCCACTGCAAGAAGAAATAGATGACGGCCCCATTGCTTTGGAATTTGGTCAGCGGACTCCGTGGGGTGAGTGA
The DNA here is from genome assembly GCF_001458135.2 of Marmota marmota marmota. Taxonomy (NCBI): domain Eukaryota; kingdom Metazoa; phylum Chordata; class Mammalia; order Rodentia; family Sciuridae; genus Marmota; species Marmota marmota. The sequence continues at coordinate 4,960,315 of NW_025999913.1, read as the reverse complement.
CTTGTTACACTAGATTGTGGAAAATGTGGAGAAGCCAAGAGAGCAGAGTGGACGTGTCGATGTGACAGCATTACCATCCGGGACACTTGGCTAGTGTGCGAGCCATCTGAGTTCAATGCCAAGCAAGGTCTTCAAAACTTTGTGTTTGGGTCAGAATTGTGGGGAGTATTGATTTAGAAATGTTCTTATCCCTGCTCAAAATTCCACCCCAACTCCAGGAGTCATATCAAGCTCCATTTCTTACAAGAGAAGAAGTAGAAGAAGAAGAAAGAGGAGGAGGAGGAGGAGGAGGAGGAAGGAAAAAATCATCCCCAGCCCTTCCTGAAGAGAAGGTCGAATGCCAGCCTCAGCCCTCACACTGCCCTTGAAGTCCAGCTATCCTGGTCCTGTCTATGCCCTAAACTTAAAGTGAGCTCTTCTGTCTTCTCGAATGCCTTTCCCCAGCCCTGAGTAAGTGTTTACCCTCAGCATTCAAGGCCCAGGTGAAATGCAACCTCCTCACTTTCTCTATCCTAACTCACCCAAGAAAAACCACTTCCTCCCCTTTTCTTCCTTCCTTCCTTCCTTCCTTCCTTCCTTCCTTCCTTCCTTCCTTCCTTCCTTCCTTTCTTTCTCCCCTCCTTCCAGGCAGCCATGAACTGAGCATCTCTCTTCCGCCAATCCACCATGCCCTACACCATGCTGTTCTTGGGGCCCAGAGCAGTGGATCCAGCTGCCCATGGACTGAACCCTCTGAAACTATGAACTAACACAAACTTTTCTTCCTCCAAGTTGTTCGTGTCAGATATTCTGGTCGCAGCAACAAAAGGCTAACACTACTCCTTTCTCTACTTCGATTTTCTCATCTTCTTTCAGGCATCCGAGATCGGAATTCAGTTGCTCTGGGTTCCTTCAGGTACCCAACCACACAAGTGAGTCACTCTTCGTCCCACAGAGCCCGGATTTTAAAAGCTGTAATATTTTTGAGAAATGCTTGTAAAACAGGAAGTTACATTTTCAAGCAAATCCATCTCCCCTGATGACAAAAGGAGTTGCCAGTTTCAGAGAGGAAAGCACGTTCCATGTCATTTTCTTAGACTCCCATCTCTTCCTCAGGACTCTGCTGATTCTGTCTTCGTTCCTGCTCTGGAACCCTGCCTCCGTCTCAGGGTTACACAGATACCAGCCTCTCCATGCAGTCAGCCTCCAAGAGCTCCACTTTCCAGGCAGCCAAACCACAGTGAAAACAAGAGCATTGCCCGAGGTCAGGATAATGGCAGAGAGATGCTGGGCATGAACCAGGCTGTCCACCTGCCTCCTGACCGCCAGCAGCACTCTCCGCCCATGGCTTCTGGGACTTCAGCCTGTGGTGGGATACCTGCCACCACTCTGGCTTTATTTATAGTGGTTTTATTTATAGTGGTTTCTCTCAAAGCAAAGAATAAAAAATGGGTTAGGCACTGGGTGGGGAAGGAGAGTAGGAGAGAGAAAGGAAGGAGATTAATAGAGAGAAAAGGAGTTAAAATTGTATTAAATAAGACAGTGCAATTCTACAAGGAAATAATGTAAGTGAGGGCCATAAAGGACTCCAAAGAGAAGCCTGATGTCACCTGCTAAGCTTCCTCGATGCCTTTTCCTAAGTTGCCGGTTGGGAGTTATTACTCAGGGATTGTGCTGAGCCGGGCAGAAAGAGCTCCAAGAATACAAGAGGCAGGTCACCAAAGGTGGCATGTACCACCCTGACATTAACACACCTGAAACCCAAGCTGCAGGTGCATGTGCAGACTTCTTTCAACACCAAGGATGTGGGCATGAACTGTCAGCTCCCCTCCTAGTGACTGTCATTCTCCTACAGGAGGTCAGTGTGGTGGTGACGCAAGCCCGGCTGGCTCCACCTGACATTGGCTTGGATCTGGAAGGTCCTTCAAAGTCGCAAGCATTCAGAGGTGGGAGTCTTGGGAAGTGTTGGATCAGGAGGGCCCTCACCTCTTCTGTGGATTCATCTATTGATGGTTCAGTGGAATATTGGAAGGTGGGACCTAGCTGGAGGAAGCAGGTCACTGGGGGTGTATCCTGGGAAGATGTCCCCACCCCCTCTTCTCTCCCTTCTCTCTCTCTCTCTCTCTCTCTCTCTCTCTCTCCCCTCTCTTGCTGCCATGAACTGAGCAGCCTCTTCCCCACACATGCCCAATGATGTGCCTCACCTTAGGCACAAATGAACGGAGCCAGCCGACCACAGAGAGACCTCTGCAACTATGAGCTAAAGTGAATCTTTCTTCCTCTAAGTTGTCCTTCTTTGGCATTTGTCACAGTGACAGAAGTCTGACTCACACAGCTGACTCTGATTGCAGAATTTCCCTTAGAAGGATGTATGTGGGGAACCCAGCAGGCTGGGATCAAGCCATCTGAGTTCATTGCCAAACAAGGTCTTCAAAACTTTGTGTTTGCGTCATAATTGTGAGAGGTTCTGATTTATAAATGTTCTTACCCCATCAGACTATATATATATATATATATATATATATATATATATATATATAGAGAGAGAGAGAGAGAGAGAGAGAGAGAGAGAGAGACAGGTACCATGTCTTATTGTATGATGTCAGCCTAATATCCTGCTAGAAGAGTCAGTGGCCTTGAATTTGTCCAAACAACACAAGTTAAAGTATGCAGACTCATGAGCATCCAGGAAATCCCTAGGCCTCCCTCCTAGGGTCTGTCTTGACTCCAGCAGAACTTTCCTTCTTCTGTATTCCCACAATGGTGACCCATAGCCTAATGATCCTACTAATGACACTTATAATGATCTACACCTCTTCATCCATCTGCCCAATAGACTGAGCTTCACAAAGCTGAAGACTATCCTTGCTAACTCCAGACGTAGCACAGTGCCTGGCATATCACGGATATTCAGGAAACATCCACTATATACCTGGGTTAAACTGAACAAAATCCAAAAGAAATCAGTCCTCACTGATAGCGAGCACAGGTGGAAGCAAGCAGTAAGTAATCGACCCAATTTTCTACTTCCACCTCTCAATTCTGGTTGTACTTATTGAGGAAACCAATGTGATTTTTTGAAGTAAACTATGAGTAATGACAACACTTAGGAAAGATGTAGCAAATAATTCCCCTTACATGTGTCTGTGTTGTCCTCCAACCTGGCTGGGATTCCATGAACTGTAATCAGGAATTCCAGTGACACATTTCAAATCTAAGTTTCTGCTCCTTCTGGGAGGCTGGTCCCCCTCCCAACCCCACAACATGAGAAGTGAGGGAATCTACGTTTTTAAGAAGATGTCTGAGGGGTTGTTAGGATCCTGCACATTCAGATAGAGTTCTCAGAGTATACTAGTACTAGAAAAAGCACAATATTAAAAGTCAAAAGTCCTGGGGTCTGGTTTTTGTCATTTGCTAGATGTATTTTTCCGCAGTCATTTAACGGTGCCGAATGTTTTTCTTCTCTGTAAACCAGTGAAAATAACATCTGCCTTCCTTACCTGTCAGGGTCGTTGTCAAGATCAGATGCAAAGCTATAAGAAAGTGACAATGTGCTAGAAAAGTGCCATTATTTAATGACACTGCCTGAACCCTGTCGGATTTATTCGCATATGAACCTTCTTGTGGCTCCAAGACAATGTAGTCTCAAGGACAAGAGCAGATGGACTTAGCAGTCAGGAATCCCGCCCCCCCCAAAATGGAAATGAAATCATTTCCAGAGACTCTGACAATGTGGGAGCAAAACTACAGATGTGACGGGTTGTAAACCTCATTATCACGTGACAGGGACCCCACAAGCCTGGGAATGAGAGGTCTTTTCTTTCTAGAACTTTCCAAGGAACTCAAGAGTAACAATCGCCAAACAATTGTTAGGTGAAAGATGAAGGACCACGGATGTCGAGAAGGTATTCAAGGGAAGGGAGAGATTGTGTCATCTGTTTTCACAAATCAGCCAACTCTGGTACCACTCTATCAATGAGTCATTCAGTGGGTTAAACCACTTCCTTTAGTCAGGCAAGGAAAACGAAAGAGAAGGGTGTCCTGGTCCTCTGCTTGGGTTTTAAGTGTGTCACGTATCCACTGTTGTGATTCATGCAATCTTGCATTTTCCGTGAAAATCTCCAAAGGCGGTTTCAATTGCTTATTCGTAATTTTGCAGGCCTGAGCCTGACACCCTCTGGGGGGTGAGGGAGGTATGGCACCAGGTGTTCCAGCTGTGAGGGTTTTGTTCCATGGAACAAAGCTGCACAGACAGCTGGAGGCCCCAAGAAAACCCTGTCCAGCCAGAGCGCTTTGCACTACACCATCAAGTGTGGGGGAAGGGGAGACCCTGGGAGGAAGTGGCTCCCACAGGGTCAGCTGTGAGGAATGATTGTATAGTAACAAGGGTTGCCAGATTCAGAAAATAAAAACACGGCCCACCCAGTAAAATTTGAATTAGCAAAAATGTCCCACATCCTATTTGGGACACATTTATACCAATATATATATATATATTATCTGAAATGCAGACTTAGAAATCCTGTGTCTTCTCTGGCACCCATAATAGTAATCGTGCACCCTCACTATGTCTCTTGTCTGGTGATCTTCAGCCTTGGCTGCCCGTTAGAATCACCTGGAAAGGTTTTAAAACTCCTGATGCCCAGACCACATCCCAGGCCAATGGGACAGACTCCCCTGGAGTTTTGTGACTCCAAGTGCCAGTCAAACTTGAGAACCATTGTCAGGCTTGGTGTTTTAGCTGATAAAGGAAACTGGTAAGAGCGATAGTTACATGACCGACAGTAAATTTTCCAGACATTGGGGTAAAGCTTTAGCTTCTCATTTGACTCAGTGTTTCCATGAAAATATGATCTATGAACTCCTCAATAAATAAATTGATAAATAAATATCTATGGAGCACCATCCCAGGCACTGGAGGAATAAAAGTAGAAGAGATGCAGCCCTTGATCTCAAGAAGCTCATCCTGGGGTGGACTTTCATCATAAATCCTTCCAGGTAAAACTCTTTCTCTCCAAGAAAGAGCTGAGGGAAGAGGTATGGAAGGGGTGATGAAGAATGATGTCTCAGTGCATCTGTAGACACTTGCTTTATGTTAGAGATGATGCTAGAGAACAAGAAGGAAAAAGTATCCAAAGAGAAAGGAAGGGAGGGAGAAGGGGGAGGAAAAGGAGGGAGGAGGAGGAGGGGGAGAGGTAGGAAGGAAGGTAGGGAAAGATTTTTTTAAGCAGGACTTAAAAAGCACAACCATAAAGAAGAAGATTGATAAATATGACTGTTTTAAAATTAAGCACATCTAGTCAACAAGAAAGTGAATGGGCTGGGCACGGTGATGCACACCTATAATCCCAGGAGCTCAGGAGGCTGAGACAGGAGGATAGCAGGTTCAAAGCCAGCCTCAGCAACGGAGAGGCACTGAGCAACTCAATAAGACCCTGTTTCTAAATAAAATTCAAAATAGGGCTGAGGATGTGGCTCAGTGGTTGAGTGTTCCTGAGTTCAATCCCTAGTACCAAAAAAAAAAAGTGAATGGGTAAGCCAGAGAGTGAAGAAAGAAATTTGCTATTCATATCTTGTTAATATCCGAATATATGTACTTACATATTATATAAATATATTCATATATGTGTATGTATACACACACACACACACATATATATATATGTATATATATATACATATATATATATATATAAACTCCTATAAGTCATTAAGAAAAAGACAGACCACCTAATAGAAAATAAGAAGACTTCAACAAGAACTTCACAAAAGAGGGTCTATGAAATATCAAAAGACTTATGAAAACATGTTCTTCTCATTTGTAAGAAGACAAATGCAAATTCGAATCACTTTGAGATATTGCTCTATGCCCTCGAGAAGAGCTTAAAAAATAACAACATGACAATATAAATCAGAGTGCATATCATGAGTAATTCCCATACACTCCTGGAAGGAATGTAAATTGATAACGATCTTCTGACAGACATGGTTTGCTTCCACTGCTGATAATAATCTGTCATCAACTGCTAAAGATGGGCAAACATACATCCTAAGACCCTGTGGTTCTTGTCCTAGGCTTGTGTATAACAGATGCACCTACATATGGACTTGGAGACTTGTACAAAAACATTCCTAGCAGGGAAGAATCCACATGTTCATCCACAGAAGAATGGGAGAAAGATTGAGAGACATTCATATCATAGCCTACACAGTAATGAAAATGAGCCACGACCACCAACAACAGCCTAGATGAGCCACACAGACATAAGGTTTAGGGAGAGAAGCCAGACGCCCAACCAAATGAGAAAGGAAAAAATAAATAAATATATATATATATACATACACATATATATTTTTTTCCATGCACAGATTGTAAAGGATAAAGTTATCAAAACAGTGGCCACCCCTAAAAGTGTGAAAAGCAATCACCTTTGGAGAATAGGGGTGAGAGATGGTTGAAAAGAGAATCCAGGAATCCTGCGGATTTGACGATGCTTAATTTCTTTCCTTTTTTTTTTTATAACTGTTGGCAATCTTTAGTTCAATTATATAAAAATGAAATGTTTGAATATAAATAGAAGACTAGAAGACAACAACTAAAAGAGTAACAGTAATAGTATTAGTAAAAAAAAAAAAAGGTAGGATTAGGAAGGTTTTTTTAATCTCATTCTGTGATTTAGATTTTTTTTGTAAGGCTGGAAGTATAGTTCAGTGATGGAGCACTTGCTTAGCATGCACAAGGCCCTGGGTTCAATACCTAATCTCATGAAAAAAAAATTGTTTTTCTATAATGCACACATATTAATTTTATACTCAGGAAAGAAAAATCAATGTTTTCTTTAAAGCTGAAAATTTCTGTTACTATTTTTAACATTTTACAAAAACATCTTTTGTTGACACTCGACTTATGATACCATCCAATAATGTCCTTATCTTTTTCTTCTTGTGAAGACTGTTTATATATCTTTTTGACTTTAGAAATATTCATTCTTTCAGGAAGATTTTTCAGAGAAATCAGGTGCCCTTCTCCTTGAGATACTAGGTATGTTTTTTACTTGTTTTTCTCCCTCTTCAATGTGAACAATGAAAATGGAAGTGTCATCTGCTGAGATACCAAATTTTTTCAAAATCTCTGAAATACTCTTGTTTGGGGAGAGGTTGAATATGATTTCAGTGGACACAGTTCTCATCTTTATTTTTCCCAGTTTCTAGAGATGAACTGCTTTGTTTGCTGCCACAAGTATCTGAAAAGGATCAACAGTCACAGCATGTTTTAACATCTTTAAATAACAGAAGGGTCACCTGGCTGGTCCTGGTCCATCCAGAAGATTTCCCCCAAAGAAACAAACCCCTCAACTCACAATGCTCAATTTCTTGACCCCAGGGTCATCACGGTTTTCTTTATAATAGTGCACTCATTTGTACTTTTATGTTGTGTGCTTTCTCATGTCTTTGCCCTATATTTCAAAATTGCTAAGTTGTTTTTTTTTAAAATGATGACCAGGACCATTTTATGAATCTTGCATGAAAACTTCTTGCCCCCTGTCCCCTAGGAAGTTTTATAAAACCCTGACTCTAAAGTATACAGGGCTCCCTCCTGGATGGTCATCGTCGGTATCCTACAAGCTCCTGACCCATCACCTTTTGCCCCCATAGGTTTTTTTAGGTGACTTCCAATTAAATATGAAGTCATCAATCATGCTTAAAAAATTCAAGTCGAATCATGTCACATCTTTGCTCAAGAGCATCCCAGGGCTTCTCGTGCCATTTAGAGGACAGCCCTAAGCTTTCCCTGGCCTCCAAAGCTTTGCATGTCCTGAGAGCCCACACCAGCCCTGATATTCACAGCCCACCCCCCACCCCATGCACTGAAGGTAAACTCCACCTGGGCAGGAATTTTTGCCCTCTGAGTTCACCACTGAACTCTCCATGCTTGGAAGAGAGTTCAGCATGTAGTAGGTGTTCGATAAATGCATGTCGAGTGAGCAAGAGAGAGAATAAAGCAATATATTAAGTTCAACCTGGAAAAAATTAAGGAAAATCACTGCCACTGAAGAAACAAACTGCAAATGAGGTAACACAAAGGATAAGATTACCCAATCAGCCACAAATGAATCAGAGGTTCTGGTCAGTATCAAACTTGAGTGGTCATTCTGAGGCCACAGTGATCGAGAGGCAGAGGTAAAGTGTGGAAAGGTCTAGAACCATGATACAAGCTCTCCAGCTCCTTCTCATCACACAGGAAGTTTTCCAGCTTCAATTAACCTGTGACATCGCTAAGCGGTCTGCAGGGTTCACATCACTCACAAAAGAATTCCATCTCCTAATCAAGATACACATCTTTCCATGGATGATTTGTGTGGGGTATTGCAGGAAGCCATGCTCCCAAAATGTGTGCATTTCATATTAATTCAGGATAAGTCATCTGAGGCCATCAGATACATCCTGCTAAATATGTTCCAGAGATAAGGACTCACCTGCCAGAAAATACCATGGTTCATTTCCCAGGAAATCTGGGAATTAATTACCAGGTTTATGTGAAAAGAAGGTGGAGACCTGACTCTTCTCTTTCCTGAGGACATTCCTCTGTTCCCATAACCCAGTACTGAGAAGAGAGAATAGATTAAAGCACAGCAGCTTCATTCCCTTCTTCCCAGATACAAAGGAAACATAAGCAGGGTGAGAGTGCAGTTCAGAGGTAGAACGTCTGCCCTGGGTTCCATCCCATAGCACCACAGTTGTCAATCAATCCATCATAAATCAATCAACCAAGGAACATAGGATCAGGGTCACTACGAAACCATTCCCAGGTTATATGAAATTTTTTTTAAAAAATGGTAGGAAAAAATGCAACTGGATCAAGTTAATTATGTTGCTGGGCCTTCTGATGGATTCTGGTCCAATGTCTGGCCCACCCCCACCTCCTTCCTGTGGCTGCCTGTGGCCTCACTCTTAGAGAATGAGGTCAAGGGTTGTTGCTCCCAACAGTTGTGCCCCAAGGATGACTCTGGATTCTCAGTCCTCAGAGCAAATTCTTTTAATTAAATGATCATTTCAAAGCCTCCCAAAATTACACAGGTGTCTGCGCTCTAGACATACCACTCTTGGCATGTTCTCACAACATGGACACTAGAAACCAGGAAAAGACTAACATGGTACCAGGAGATGACCTCCAAAACTTTCTGTTTGAGGTCGACAGAGAATCTTGGAGGACTCCAATTTAGAAATGTCCCCAACCCCTCAGATGATAAACATTTGTCTCATTTTCCATTGTCTCCTGAACTATTAGCAGTGTTTGTTGACAAATGGAAGAAAAAAGCAAAACTTCCCTGGGTCAACAAACACAGTCCTCTGGTCTCCAGGCACAGGCTCACAAGTCTTGGACCACAGAGTAGTGTTGAAATGCGGTCAAGCTAGACCCAACTGTACCAAATGCATTAATATTGCATTATAAAGAATCTCTCATCTCCATATGAGGCACTTTAGGTTCAAAGTGTCCCTTAGAGAGGCCCAGATAGGAGAACTGGTTGGAATATAGTCAATATTATGGCCAGAGCAAGTGATGGGCTCACATGAGCCTGCTACCGACAGGTCTTAATTTTTGTGTTGCTATAACAAAGTACCTGAGGCTGAGTATGTTGCAAAAAAAAGAAGTTGTTTTCTTTTGTTGTTGTTTTGGCCTAGTCTAAATACAACCTCAGACAGCTGCATCTGGTTAGATTCTGGTGAAAACCTCATGTTGTGTCAACTCATGATGGAGAAGCAGAAAGGGGAAATGGACACATGTGAAGGAACAGGTGTGTGTGCGAGAGAGAGGGAAAGCTGACCCAGTTTGTAATGACCTAGCCTCCAGATAATTAATTCAGTACTGTAAGACCTAACTAGCTCCCCCCAAACCTAATCCAGTTTCAAGAAACTAATCTCACAAGAGAGGCATTAATTCATGACCAGTCACCTCCCGTGAGGATCCACGTCTCCATACCATTACAAGATTCCACCCCACGAACTTTTGGGGTACAAACCAATCCAATCCATAGAGCCATACTAACCCTTAGATTCACTCCATTAACGATGAAGCATCTTTTTCAGATCTCAGAGGTTCTAATCAAACCCACGCAGCACCCCAAATCCTTCCTCGTGTCCCCATGGGCGCTGTGAGTCTTCATTTCTATGGGATGAAGCATTCATTGATTTTGCCAAGTTTAAAAGACCATCTTTCCAGGGTAACAGTTTTACCCTGACAATCCAGTCTAAACTTAGCCCATTTTTTAATCTTCTCTCCTGTTCATGTTCCTAGAGATCAGTCCTAGCTGGACCTCAACATAGGTGACACAGCGTACCTGGCATCCCAAGACCAGGTGGGTGGCCAAACCAGGACCAGGCCCCTGGCTGCTTCCTTGTTCCTTCTCCCAGGTTCTTCCTGCTGAGAGTGTCTTGGCTTTGATGTAAATAAGTTTAATGAAGTCTTTCCTAAGAGCAGAACGGAGGGAGAAGGCAAGTACCTGGGTATGGGATTCCTGAAGTAGGTACGGAGGCGCAGAGAAAATGAGTAGACCCAATTCACAAATTTTGCCTAGGGCTAGACCTTTACACATTTAATATACGGTGATGATAATAATAGATCCACTCAGTCGTTCTTTTCTTCCAAGGGACCAAATTCGCCTGCTCTTCTCGATGGTCAGAGAGGAATGAAATGCGGGGCGATGACATTCCATATACATTTTGCCCTTGAGGTCCCAGGGCGCCCCTTCCTTGAGGGTTATAATTCTTTAGCTGACTTGAGTCTACTCCTGGTTCTCACACCAATGACTTACACCCAAGAGTGTATATCTATTATAATTGCTACCTAAAGAGAATAAGAATTACAGATAAGTAATTTTCTTTTTCTAATCTAACCCCCTGGAGGCATTTTAGCAGCTAATACTGGTGATGACAGGCATTTCTGCTATAATTTATACAATTTCATTTTTCTTAATCATGGATTTCAGTTCTCTTACGTCACCTGCTTGAAATGGAAGCAGAATTTTTTTTGTCTCTGTTTTTACATGTACAGTCCTTCTTGCAAAGGTGTTTAAAATGTCCACACAATTATGAGAAATTCAGATTATCATCTTCTCTGAAATGGCTTTCCTCTAATTGCTTGCAAATCCTCTTAAAACAATTTATAAAGCATGAATTTAGGTGCTTCAATGAGACGCTGTATTTTGAGTACTTAAGAAAATATGAAAATTTAATAAGAGTATCTTTATATAGCTATTTGCCTTGGCAGAGAAATTACTGATTAAGAATGCACACTTAAAATAATGTGTGTGGTACAGCACAGAAGAGAATTTAGGGTATGTCAGTGGTGGGTTTGTGTAATTTTTTTCCTTTCTTGGTTCTCATCCAATACAATGTTTGGTACATGAACAGATGTCGGTAAATATTGGTGATCTGCATTAAGTATAATTAAGAAGTCATCAAATAACGCAGTGTGCTGAGCACACCATTTACCTCCCCACCCTCTCCTTCAAAGACTGCTGGCTGTAAGGAATCCAAGTCAAGGAGTGTCCCCAGTCAAGAGGGTCTGGACATTCTCATACAGCCCAGGATCATCTGAGATCTAGAACAGCAGTTGGCAACGCCATGAATGGATTTTGACAGTTTAGGGCTTTGTAGGAATTCAATGGAATGGAATGAAACAGAGCACTTCTTCTTTCATAGGACATGAACTCTTTCGTGAAATTCCTTATCTCCCCCGTGAACAATGGGCCTAAGCTACAATGTGGAATGTATTTCTTCTGTGATTCAACAAAAACTTTGAAAGCCTTGGTAGCAGCTTGAATAGAATCTCCCAAAATGATATGTCCAAATCTTTATCACTAGATCCTATGAATGTGACCTTATTTGGACAAAAGAATCTTTTTGCCTAAGTAATTAAGGTAAGGATTTCAAGCTGATGAGAACATCCTAGAGTACCTGGGTGGGCCCCGGATCTGATGACAAATATCCGTGTAAGAGAGAAGCGGAGCGAGATGGAAGACAGATTGAAGAGGAGGAGGAAATGGGACCCTATTTCCCACGAGGTTGGAGTACTGTGGCCACAAGTCAAAGGCTGTCCGGAGCCAGAAGACACAGGAAGGATTCTCCCCTGGAGCCTCTGGAGATAGCACAGCCCTGGAGATGCCTGGATTTCAGACGCCTGCCTTCCAGAAATGAGAGAGAATTTCTGTTTTCTTAAGTTCCCCAGGTGTTGGTACTTTGTTACAGCAGCAGCAGAGAACTAATACAGTCACTGAATTAAAAAGATGCAAAGTTCTGGGAGTTTTCAAGAATACCAGAATCAACTTGTCTCCACCCAGTCTACACAAAAGTCCCAGATTGAAGTTCATTTTAGTCCTTAGTTCACCAACATTTTTTTAAATCCATGGGCTTTTATGAGTAACCCAACCACTACCCACTTTGTGGTACAGTCCCAGGGAAAGAAAGAGAATTCTACACACTCACTCACAGTCACCCCAACCAATAAAGATGGTCCTCCTGATCAGGAAATGTAAGCAGTTTAATTGTTTAATTTTTATTATAAATTTATGATAACAGCTATGCTTTCTCAAACTTAAAGAATGTTCAGAAAATCACTATTTTAGACTTCTCCCTAACTCACTAGAGCCAGTCAAAAATAAAAAGGGACTTGCAAGGTCTAGGCATGTAGCTCAATGGCAGAGTGCTTGCCTAGCATGCAGAAAGGCTTGGGTTTAATATCTACCACAATAAAAAAAAAAATAAAAGGAATTTGGCAAGAATGAGAAACAGGGCTCACTTAATAACAACGTAACTTTCAATTTTGTCTATTTTCTTTCCCATACCGGTCAAAAGAAGCACTGTGTCTAAGGATGTCTGCACATCAGTCACCATAGGACATGGTGCGTATTGCTGTTTTTACCCATGGACCTTTAGCAACTATAAGCTATCCATATAGGATATAAAGTATATCCAGAGAGTCTATACTTTAATTAGAGCATGACTAATGGAATTATAGGTGCTTATAACAAATCCACTGTGCAATTTGTATCAGCGGTAATTAGCACTATGAATCGCCAAGAAGCGACGGTAGCTTAAAGCAACCGACCTTCTTTGGCTCTTCAGCTTTCCATGAAGACTGCTGTGGGTGTGATTCCCAGGAATCAGCACCTAGGAGAAAAAATACAGGAGGCAAGACATCCGGGGTCACATTCATTCACTTAGTCCTCATCGTCTCCCATTTTGACTTGAAGACTGTACATTAGTGTTAGGACACTTAGTAGGTTGCACATAGCAGTCCCTCCATAAATACGACAAACCTGATTGAAATGAGAAGGCAGCGAACGCTAGGGGTTACGGAAAATGATCGAGAGGGGAAAAAAAAAAAGGAGTATAAATAGGAATAATTGTGCCAACAATGAGTCACTGCATTTACGACCTTTTCCCTTCATTTTTAGAAAAGAGGAAGGAAGAGAGGGAGGGAGGGACGTTTTCAAACTGCCAAGGTCTCCACAAACAAGAAGCTGGTGAAAGTCAAAGCCTCTCACCAGCCACCATCCCCTGGGTCCCCAGCAAGGCACAGCAAACTGAAATTCTCTAGAGATTCCTAGGCCTTGCAAAGCCACGCTCCATCACGGCTGTGACACCATGTCAAAGTGATCTGTGTACATCAGGGTGGTCGTAAAAGATGTCATGAGAAGCCCTCGGTGAAAGAAGACAAAGGGGAGCAGAGATGCTGAAAAGAGTCAAGGAACTTGCACAGAGCAGCTGGGGTGGGGACATTCACCGGGCATCTGTGGTCCCAGACAAAGCTGCCTTCACAGGTGGCTGAATTTGGTGGAGCCATTCTATTGATTGATTGATTGATTGATTCTGTGCAGGGTCTCACACAGGCTAAGCACATACTCTACCCCATGCTCCTGGAGCCATTTTTTCAATCAAAATTCTTTTGACTTTTTATGCCAATAGCAAGAGAAAGAATAGAACAAAGTTATGAAAGCAGGCCTAGATTTGAAGACGATCTGCCTCGATTAACTCTATAAGTAAACTCTTGGCCACTTGACCAGGTGACATGACTTCACTAAGACCCAGTTTTTCCTTTTTGTGAAATTAACACCAAGCTTCCAATTGCTGCAATTATTCATTGAGTTCCTGTCCGCTAACGTGCTTAGCACAGTAGTTGACAATGCACCTAAGAAAGTTTCACCGTTTTGTAAGTGCAAGCTTTTCCTCAGCTACCCAGGGTTCACGGAAGTCCAGGAGCATCTAGGGAAAAAAAAGGTGTATTATTAAGTTAAATTTTCCATGGACACACATTAGCACACTGCTTCAGTGAGGATAAAACTGATAAATCATATTTCCTCCAGCCCAGCCTGCATGCGGCCACTGGCTTCCTGACAAGTATTTCATCCAAGGCCGCTCAGCAGACTGGAAAAAGTTTGGACTTAAGAGTCAATTGAACCTACTAATTAATACGTGGCAATCTCTAGCGGGTCCCTTCATTTTTCTACACCTTGGTTTTCCCATTTATTAAGAGAGACAATGACACTTTAGAGAAAGAATAACAACAAAGTGGAAATAACAGCTTTGGGGAAAGTTGTCTTAGGGATTGAAAAACATGACATCCTCAAAAGCAACCATCAGTGTCTACTGCAGAGCAACTTCCCTATGCCTTCTAATGCATTCTTTCTTGTCCAGCCTACTCCAAACCTCCCCCTCCCATTCCCCATTCCAGCTCCAAAGGAAGCCTGCCCTGCAAAGCCCGCACCATCTCTCCTGGGCTTACTGTGTTTTCTGCCAGAGGTGACTTTTCCCAAATAGTTTCTTTCTCTTCCTCTCTCCCTGCTCCTCCCTAATCTCTCCCCACCCCTCAATCTCAGGGAAAATAGGATTACTTTTCTCCCCCATCCTAGGCAGAGTTATCTGCCCTTGAGCACACTCGCACTATAGGAACGAAGGAATCCAGATTTTGGGGATGGCACCAGAAGATCTCAGAAATGACTGTCTCCCAAATTAACAAGGGAATTACAACTCCAACTGAGAACACAGGAAATATAGCCTTTGAATCACCTCTTTAAAAGCCCCCCTGCCAGATGGGCAGAATCACAGCCTCTGGGATAGGAGTCCCCTGTGTTTCTCCTTTGCTAGCAAAGCAATAAACCTTCTTTTTCCTTTTTCTCAAAACAGTGTCCTCCTTATTGGCGTGGCATTGGGGACAAGGACTGAGCATGTGGTAACAAGGATACAGTCTCCAACTCTGTCTTCTTCTGTAGTGTCTCCCAGGGCTGGCACAGCTCAAGGACTTGAAAAATATTTGTTGGATGAAAGAATCAATAACAAATTATATGCATTGAAAAAAATTTTCATATAAAATACCTAGGCCATATTAACAAATGTAGGTTAATCCTCTCCACTAAACTGGAGACTCTGTCTTCCATTTTATTTCACAAATGTAAATAAAAGAGACTACATGTGTTTACAAGCCAACTTTAAGCAGATTTTCAATGTCTGCCTTCAATATTCCAAATAGTTTGGGCCCCCATTTCCTGTAAAGAACAAATGAATTTAGCTATGCTACTTTCTAGCATTTGACAGCTCTGGGGCTTTGTGTATGAGGAATCAAAGTAATCAGTTATTTCATTAATTTGATGCTGGAAAATGTGTCAAAAATATCACCTGTCTTTGTGTACACTAGTGAATTGCCCAGTTTTTTTCCTTTCATTTGTTTGGGGTCATATAAATGACACAAGAAACACAACTAATTTATCCAATTTCTTGAAAATTCATCTCTATGAATCCTTTAAATTTTGTTTTAACTTTAAAAAGCATCTTTTAGCACTTTTTTTTAAAAAAAGCTAATCAATGCAATTTTTTTTAAGTTGTGAATGGAAAATAGCACTGTTCCTTTAAGACATCCAAAAGTCAAGGAACCCAGCCCATAAGCCAGTTCCAACTATCATAGAGAAAGGCATTTCCAAACATCTCATGTCAGTGGAACCAACTTTCCCACCATGGTATCCTCTGAAGCATCAGAAGCAAACTCTCACCCAGCACAGGTGGAGAAGGAGCCTATCCTGTGCAAGGTCAACAGCATTCTTGTTTTTGCTGTGTCTTAAGATACTTCACCTTTGCCATTTCTTTGAGGTCTTAGAACACAGAAACTAAACCTAGTACACCATTAATCCTGGACACCCCTTTTTTCAGGGGTTAGAAACGTTCCTCTGATAGAAAACCATGGAACTGTGGAGTTCTTCACAAACACACCATGACGCATGCACCCTGCATGTGGGAACGTTGTCACTGTCTGATGATGGAAATGCAACCAGCCTGAAATCTCACCCTGCCTTGTTCTGCAACCTCTAACACATCCTTACACCTGGTAATACTTCTCTTAACATCCAGGGCATCGAATTTTTCATTTTATAAGAACCTAGTGAGAACTGATCTTTTGTTTTTCTTTTAATATATAGTGTTTTAAACAAGAGTGATACTTTTATTGTTAAATCTCTGAGAGATTTAATGGCTAATATCAGTTTACCAATGCTGTTCTTCAGGTTTTAGAATGTACCCAATCTCTCTTTGGTGATAATGTCTTTTCTGTGAAACGCACTTGATGATTACTAGACACGAGAGACCACAGGATTAGACTATACACCTTTATTAAATGAATCCTGTCATTTACTCTTATTAAATTATGAAAAGAGAGATCAGCAATATGCCAGACTAAGAAGCCCCAAAACTCCATGGAAATACAAAATAAAACAAACAAACAAAAAACCAACAAAAACAACATATAGAAACTAACTTAAAATGACTTTCTAAGAACTCTGGAAAATAGTCAAAGATCTAAGCAACCAAGCAAATGATCAATCAAGAAAAATTAATTCAATCAACCTAGTTAACCATCAACAGGTGAATAAATAAAGAAAATGTGATTCATACATATAATAGAATATTACTCAGCCACAAGAAAAATATGAATGAAATTCTTTTATTTGAAAGCAGCATGAAAGGGACAGAAGGGTATTGTTTTGAGTGAAATAAGGAACAGGAAAAAAAAAGTATCACATGTTTTCACTCATTTTTGTGAGCTACAAAGGTTGACCTCAAAGAAATAGATTAGATTAGTGGGCTTCAAGGTCTGGGAAGGGTGGAGGGAAGGGACAGATGGGTGGAGGCTGGTAAATGATTACAGGGGTATAGGTGAAGAAGAAAAACTTCTAATGTCCTACAGCACAGTAGGATACCTGTAGTTGACAACATTTAATTGAATAGTTCAAAATAGCTAATAGAGAACATTTTGAATGATCCCAACACAGAGAAATGATAAATGTCTGAGTTGATAGATCTGCCAATTACCCTGATCTGATCATTAAGTCTTGTATACATGTATTGAAATGTTACACTGTATGCTATAAATATGTGCAATTACTATGTGTCAATTAAATATTAAATTATATTTTTTAAGGTTTTTTTTTCATATCATTATTTTATTTTTATGTGGTGCTGAGGATCAAAACCAGTGCCTCATGCATGCTAGGCGAGCGCTCTACCTCTGAGCCACAACCCCAGCCCCTAAATTGCATTATTAAAAACCTAATGAGGGCTGGGGTTGTAGCTCTGCGGTAGAGCGCTCGCCTAGCACGTGCAAGGCCCTGGGTTCGATCCTCAGCACCACATAAAAATAAATAAAATAAAGGTATTGTGTCCAACTACAACAATAAATAAATAAATATTTTTAAAAAAAACTTTGTCAAATACAGACAAGAGAAGACCAATGTGGTGCCTCTTATGCTTGCTTGCTCCTTTCTCTCCCAAGAGCAACACTGCACTACAAGGAACATAGCAGAACTAACATTCTAAACTATCTGTGGTCTACCTAAAGGACCGTCTCAGCTGAATCAGAGTTCATAGAGAGACTGGCAGCATTCTGCATATCTCAAAATGGAGAAGCAATGGAAGATAGTGTTTGAGAGCTGCAGAGGCACCACAGACCTGGACATATCTAAATGTACCAGCAGAGGAATATGATAGGACATCTCAGCTTCAAGGAAGAGGCTAGGGTGAGACTCTTTAGAAAAACTGAAAATATTTAAAGGTAGCTGTGCATATGGAGGAAATTTAAACATACACACACACACACACACACACACACACTCAGAATATATACCTAGAACAGATTTTAGAAGACACACTGACTGACCCCAAGATTCAGGACACACCATAGTAATTAGTGAAGGTCTTTCACACCAGTCTACAAAGACCAAGAAAGGTGGTTCTTTGTCTTTTTTTAAATATATGTGTGTGCATTGTTGTTGTTGTTGGACCTTTATTTTATTTATTGATTGATTGATTTATGATGCTGAGAATCGAACCCAGTGCCTCACACATGCTAGGCAAATGCTTTACCACTGAGCCACAAACCCAGCTCTTTGTCTTTTAAATGCCTACCTTTCAACAAATGATTACAAGAATTTACAAAGAAACAGAGAAGCATGACCCATTCAAGGGAACAAAATAAATCTCCAGATACCACCCCTGAAGAAACACAGACATTAGACTTGCTAGGAGAAAACTTTAAAACAACTGTCTTAAATATACTCACTCGTTCTTCAAAAAAAATTTAAAATTGAATTACCATGATCCAGCATTACTATTTCTGGGTATATACCCATGTAGAATTAAAAGTACGGACTCTAAAGAAGTATTTAGGATAAGCTAAAATGGGACTACACAGACAACGGGACATGATTCAGTGTTAAAAAGGAAGCAGACCCAGCTACACAGAAAGATATGAATGGACCTCAAGGAGGTTATGCAAAATTAAACAAACCTGCCACAAAAGGACAAATACAGTATAATTCCACTTATGTGAGGTTCTAAAAGCAGTCAAATTTACAGAGATAGATTGTAGACAAGTAGTGGCCAGGGTTGGGGAAGAGAGTGGAATGAGGAGTTAGGTTTCATGGGTACAGTGTTCCATTTTAGAAAATGAAGAAGTTCAGGAGATGGATGATGGTGATGGTGGTGCAATAATGTAAGTGTGCTTAATGCCACAGAACCCTACACTTGGAAATAGCTAGAATGAAAAAAAAGAACTATTAAAGAAAAGTGAATTCAGAATATCTGAACCCTTTCCACATTATCAAAAATACTGGATATAAAAATACTGTTGTTGAAAGAAATTTTGTGTTGTAAAATTAAATACTCCTTAAAAGCTGAACATATGCCCCAACTCTCACACACAGTGGTTTATACCGTTCTTGGATGAGTGTGGTTCAGTATCTCATTCTGTTCCAACAATGGCCCCACCTCCATGGGTTCCTCCTTTTATCAAATATCTCTTATTAAACCATTAACCTGAAGTCCAGAGATTCCAAAACCTAGATAGATTGGAATTATTAAAAGCAAAATAAATTTTCAGAATATTCACTAGATGGAACCATATCTTGAAGCACAAGAATTGTGTAAAAAGTAAGCCCTAAATATCAGGAAACTTTACAAAGAAAAGATAGAATCAAATTTTAAAGAATGTGACTGGTTTTTTTTCTGTGATTGTGGCAATATGTACGTGAATCTGTATATGTGTTACAATTCATAGAACTATGTGCCAAAAAGGAACTAATAACATTTTCCATCAACACAGATCTCCATGTTCGTTTAATTATTCTATCTTTATTCATTTCCTCTCAATCATAAAATCCATATTTTAGTCCTGTCCATTGGCCACTGCAGGGATACTTGTCCTTTCAGAGGATGAGAGAGGATTGAATAGCCATCTTCAAGTGATGAACAAATACGCGACAATAATTTTAAGCAACTGAAAGAAAGTCCAGCTGAATTAGATGCATGATGAAATCTTCCACAATTGGCCTCTCCCAATTCCACTATTGATCTTGCCCCAGCTTTAGAAGTCTGCACCCAATAAATATTAGCCACCAAACACAGGCCAGCAGCTCCCTGTTGCAGAATCTGCCCCTTGTCATCTCTCCCTAGGAAATAATCAGACCTACACTTAATATACTTGTACCCATAGCAAAGTGCCTCCGGGATATGATGTGAAAAATACAAGTCGGAAATCATTTTTGCTTTATTTATTATGCTGTCATTTACTGTCATGTGGTAAAGGCCAAAGAATCTAATTCCCTTCACCCACTGGGATTATAGCAGCTTGTCTTTTTTATGCAGATTTCATATTTGAACAAGACTTAACTGGGCTTCCATTGTAAGCTGATGTCACTGATCTGGTCTTTCCAATGTCCAGATACAGTCCCAAGTCCTCACATGTTGAAAAGGAATTCATTTCATTGGCTTGTTGTTACCATGCCATTTCTTTTGGGGGTCTGCCTGAGATAAAAATTGAAAAAATATAATATATTATATATTATATGCACATTCTTACATTTATGTCCTTCATCATAAGCATTTGTAAACTTATTTGTGTTACGTAGATGTTGACAAGAGCAAAAATTCCTAATGCTGATCCTGTATGTAAAACACTCATATTTTCTTCATCATTGATGTTTTTGTCAGAATTTTATTTTTAAAATATTGCCTTAAAAGTTTATCTTAATCACTGAACTTTTCAGCAGCCCTTTTAATTAGGTCCCGTTTGTCTCACCCAAGTTCCAGATGACAGTACAAAAAATGTAAATGGAAGATAATGTGATTTCCTTAAGAAAAAATTTCAATAGGTTGATAAGTATGGCTTCCCAATTCTGTCATTTCAAGCTGTGTTTTTTCTGACCACATTAGGATCCTGGGGCTGCCATAGTAAAGTACCACAAATTGGGTGCCTTCAAACAGTGGACCTTTATTCTCACAGTTCTGGAAGGGCCCAAGGTCAGCAGGGCCACACAATTTCTGAAGGTTCTAGGGAAGAATCCTTCTCCGTTTCTTATCAGCTTCCCGTGTGGCTATTAATCAATCCTAGGGACAAGTTGGCTTGCGGCCACATGCTGCCCATCACTGCCTGTCACTAGCCGCCTCCCTACGTACCTTCACATTACCGTAAGAGGACACCAGGTTCACTGCATGAAGATCTCAGCCTGCTCCAGTAAGATCTCTTCTTTACTAGTTCCATCTACAACAACCCCATCTCCAAAGAAGGGTGCATTCCAAGGTGCAAAGGGTTGGGACTTCAACATATGTTTTAAGGGGACACAAACCAACCTATAACACAATCCAAAATACTTGAAAATTCTTATTCTAACTTTTGGATTGGTGGCACATCAAGTTGCATCTGTATGCAAACTGGATGGATTGGTATGGATGTGGCCCTGTACTGGTGACGAATAATGATAACACTCTACCCTTTCAATTGACCAATACACTCCCATCAGACTCCCTGCTATTCACTTGATTCCCCTTCTCTTTCTCCACTTCTTCTTACCACCTATACTATTGCCCATCTTCCTTCACCCTGTTCTAACCCACAGCACAGGTACTAATTTCCTATCTCTTCCCAGTTTCACTTTGCTTACACCCAGATTCAGTTGGAAATGATGCTGTCCACCATGAGGCTCTCACAGAGGTTGAACAAATGAGACTACCTGATCTTGGACTTTCAGTTTCCAAAAGTGAGAGCTAAATAAGCCTCTTTTCTTCAAAGGTTATCCATCCTCATGCATTTTGTTATAGTAATGGAAAATGGACTTATACAAATTTGGAACTCATGGAGAAGGATGCCTATTCATCATATCATTTTCCTACTGGCAGAATTCCCTTATTGCACGGGTAAAGTCTGCAACTCTCCTAATGTGAGCTACTATTCAACTTAAGATTCCATGCAGGTAGAGAAGAGCCGGAGAGGAGAGGGCAAAGACAGAAAATGCAGCATTTGTCTATCGACCGCACACACTGGCTCTGAATTCTTCTTGGGCAGCCAACACCTTAGAGCAGTAAACCATTTGTTTAATCACTTTGCTTTGCCCTGTCTGCTAGTAATGAAATGCCGTACTCTCTAAAATAATTTCCTGACTATTTGCTAAGATTCATCTCTGACATTTCATTAAATATGATCATTTAACTGTACAAGTACAAATGCATTTTTAATTTAGCTTACTGCAGATATTACAGATGTGGGGAAATGAATTCATATTACTCTAGGGCAAATATATCATTCACATATGCATGCCACAAAAGAACAAATTATTAAAAATTACTGAAACTTCCACAAAGATTTATATTTAACTTTTCCATATTCAATCTCTATGTCATTGTGGAAACATATAGTGTGTCACTCTGTCAGCCCTGATTCTATGAAGAATGTGTGGGTGGCTCCACAAGGTTCTTGATCAATAGCCTTCACCTCGTCACTGACATCCTGTGTGGTCCTGAAACATGTGGAGATTGAAGTTCAAGGGTGAAGTTATGAAGTTAGCAGACTAATCTCTAAGCAGTAGATTATTTGCCTTCTCTACAAAAGAAAACAGCAATAGGAAAGGTGTCTCCTATCCTGCATCCTATAACTCCAACTGTAATTCATGTTAGAGTTTTCTCTATACTCACAATGTCAATCAGCCTTCTAGATTGTCTTCTTGGTACATGTCATCATTGGATTTAAAACCAACTGATGAGATAATGAGCTTGGTTTTTGCCCTGGAGTTACGAAATCGAGAACTTACAAGTTATGAACTAACAACTATTATCTCATACAGCGGTGTAGCAGTGTCAGGTGTTTCCACAAATGCATTTTGATTTCTATGGAAAGAAAGAAACTTAGTTTCAAAGCTCTTTATGGCATTTCAGACAGAAGACCAAAGCAAGGTAATACAGTTTCGAAACAATTACTTAGAAGAGAATTCATTCCAAATGAGGAAGTAAGACACTTATCATTTCTAAGTATCCAAAATAAAATAAAAACTAAAAAATAAATGGCACTAAGAAGCAAAATTTCTTCTCAGCCTATTTTGTGTGTTTAGGTCCATCTTTAGCCTGGGAATTCAACAGGAAAAAAAATGTTTGGTTTTATGTGAAATTTGCATATCATCTATTCATTTTAAGATTTGGAGTTTGGAAGAGACCTTTGAGATTACTCAGGTTATGCCTAATTTGGGAATTTTACAAATAAGAAATATGAGGCTCAAATAATTTGCACGGATTCACAACAAATTTGGTGGCCAAATCCAAGTTAAAAGCCAGGATGCCTGATTGCAGGTCAGCATGCGATCCTCAGTGGATTCCTATAGGCCATATGGAAGGGAACAAAACTTCGTTTTGCAGATCAGTATATTAAACGGTCCCACCACAAGCCCAGCACGCAGACGAACAACTGGACATTACCTAAGTGACTTGAAGCCTACCCACTCACAAAAGCATAGATGAAATAGCAAGGAGATGACAGCTCACGCTAGGAATTTGCCTCTTTGACCTTTTAAACACCTCACCCCACAGATCTCCTGACTCCCACTTTAGCACTTGGTCAGCAGACATCTGTCACGGTGACCTCCTGTGTCAGCTTGAGTGGGCCGTGAAGTGTCAAGATGTTTGGTCCAACATTATTATCCCACATGTATCTGAGAAGGTGCTTCTGAATGAGATGGGCCTTTGAATTAGTTGACTGGGTTCCTTAAACAGATTGCCCTCCAATCAGTTAAAGACTTCAACAGAACAAAAATGCTGACCTTCACCAAGTAAGAGGGGATTGCTCCTGCCTGGTGGCCTTCATCGAGGACATTGCCTCTTTCCCGTCTTTGGACACAAGTAGAAACAGCAGCTCTTCCTGGTCCTCAGGCTTTGGTCTTAGCCTGGAACCACAGCCCGGGCCTTCCTGGGTCTCCAGTATACTGACTGCAAATCCCGGAACGAGAGTTGATTGCTTATCAGAAATCTGTACACATACATGTGTACACATGTGCATGCACACACACACACACGCATACACACACATACACACACACACTGCTGGCTGTTCTCTGGAGAACGCTGACTATTACAATGTGTCTGGCATCTTTAAATTTCACACTGTTTATAATTGCTTTTTAAATTTTTAATTCTCTCATACATGAGAAACTTTAGCTCAGACAAATGTTGTAGAAAACTCAAAACCCAAAAGAGCTTACAGAAATTTAAAAAAAAAAAAAACCCTGCATGCCAGAGCTCCTGGATTATAATTCTAAAATAGATGCCGCATAAATATCACACATAAAAATTCACACATAAAAACCCAACATAAAAACATGTCACAATGAAAAGGCTGCCATTCTCCAGGCCCCACTTTAGTGTCACCCTGACTGACTCCATCATCTTGACTTTCTCTTCAGAGGTTTTGAAATATCACACTGAGCAATCACACCACCTGCAAGATTACTGGCATTACTTCAGTCACTCATGTTTGATTTATATTTTCTGTCTCCTAATGAATAAAATGTCTTTCTCCCCCAGCAAGCTGTGAAGGGGAATGTTTCTAGGTATAGTGTGGGAAAAATACAATGGGTGAGAAGGGGTTGCAGAGGTTGCTGTAACAAAACACTTGAGAATGAGTAATGTAAAAAGAAAAGAGGTTGAGGTTGATGTGGCTTGTAACTCCAGTGATTGGAATTTCCAAATAACATGATGTCAGTGTCTGGTGAATTCATGTTGAGAGTAACAATAATAATACATGGCAACGTCTGCTGTGTAAGGCAATAAATGCTATGAGAATCCAGTGGAATCACCTCACCCTCCAATCCCCAAATATCACCTGGGACGACTTTAGGTGTGAATAAAACATCTCCCAGTGGAGGTTCAACTTGGACCAAAGCAGAATGGGAAAGCAGGTTTTAGTATATAATGAGGATCCCAAAAGGTATTCGTGGAGAGAACAGAGAGCAAAACTTCTCATGAATAACTGTTATTTTCCTGCATCCGTACTTGGTAAGGGATCTTTCTTCCAATTCTGTTTGGAAATATGTTGATTACGAAAAGGTAAGAAGGAACTATTAGATGCTATTTCCCGATAAAAAGGAGAGATGTGCCCGCAGAGCTCTAGAGTGAGGTCATCTTTGTGATAAATAGAAATCAAGAAAAGAGAAAACTTTCCTGGATCCAGATAAAGTCAAATACCTTGTCATGTATCAAGGTCCACGGATCACCAAGGAGACGGCCACCCCAACTTTGCCATTGCTCTTGTCCAGATCAGCCAATGAAATTGATTTCACTTTCACAAAAATTACCAAGATAATGAATTTTAATAAAGGTGCTAATGGGGTTCAACGTCCCATCAGTAGAGACATCCGATTCCCTTTCTAAAGTACATAAAATAATGTCCCACCTCCCTGAGTTCTGTCCCCAGAAATTAGAGGAGTGATAACAACATTCTCCTGGCCCTGCTCTCATGAAGTGGCATTTGTGGCTTTCCTTTAGTTCTCACACTTAGGGGGAAAAAGGTGTTGATGTGAAGACAGTGTTTCAATTATTTTTGCAATCTGAGGTCTTGTTTGTTCTCTGCTCAAATTTTAATATGTAACTTTTACTGAATGTTTGAATCTCACTTGCCTCAAATTGCATGACTCAGAGACGCAGAACTATGTCTATTTTCCATTTTTATGTCATTCCAAATGCTATTCGGCATACACACAGTAACCCATGGTAAGAAAAATAAGGATAATTCTGATGAAGATGATGCTGATTAGGTGGGGGACCGTGATTAATGATAAATCCTGACTCTTCAATAAATTCTGTATCTGATATAATCCATTTTTTGTATGGCTTCTGAATTTCTTCCCTTCTTTGGTCATATCAAGTTTCACTAAAAGGTTTTTATTTGCTCTTCAGAATGATCTGGTAGGATGAAAGAAGGTAAGAAGTTTTCTGTAACTCAGAACTCTTGCTTTATCACAAGGGAATTCAACAATAAAATATGTCAGGTGGAATAACACAGAGCTTGCAGAAGAAAAATAAATCACAATAATCCTCTGATGACCTTCTCCAAGAAGGAAGAAACTATTAAAAGAGAACAGAAAAATAAATGGAAGAAAGTGAAGTTTTGCCAACAGATGTTTGAAACTTGAGCATATCTACGGCGATACAGGGGGCACGGATGCCACCGATTAACAATGCTTGGTCTGAAAAGGCAGGTCTAGGTCACCTCTTCCCATCCGCTGAGCCAGAGCTGATTACCCATGACAGGTAGCTCTGAATAATTGCTCTAATCGCTCCAGTGAGCTCCTGACCTCGTCAGAGCAAAAGAGTGATGTCTTAGCCCACTTCAGAAAAGCCGGGCATCCCTAAATCTGACATCTCTAACAAAGATGCATTTATTTTCACGGAAGCATTATTTGATGTTGTTTATCAGAGGAGAGGTTGGGAGAGAGTTCAATAGAGGCCTCAAAGTTGGCCATAGATAAGGGTCTCATTAAGTGGTTTGGGAGTTTGTATTTGCAGGTTGACTTGATGATGACCAGTTAGTGGAGACTGAGAATAGCAAGAAAGGCACAAATATGTCACCCAGAATCGCATTGTGGATTCAGCTCTTCCTGAGCGTGGAAGATAATTAGGGCCGTGTGTCATCAAAACTTTTCATGTCAACTAAGGAGCATGCTCTATCTAAACCAGAAACTGTCGGATCTGCTTAAAGCTGTGTGAGACAGGGGCTCTTTCCAACCTATACCTTCTCCTTGGATATGCCAACTTATTTTAGAATATTAAATGATAAGATAGATGCTTCATTTGGGTCTTTTATGCATTTGTTGGATTTGCTACAAAATGATAACAAATGATAAAATTTTTTAACCCTTGAGGAATTTGAGTATCTATAGCTTACCCTAATATAAAATCATTTGCCTCCCTGATCAGATAATTTTTATGGAAGCCAAAATATGTCATTCTTTGCCCGAGTATTAAATTATTCCAACTGTCCAGCCAATAGCAAGGAATTTTCCTGGCAAAATGCTCTGTGGAAAAACTCGCTGTACATGCTACAGGGGCACAGCCACATCAATGTTATAGCAGCACAATTCACAATAGCTAAACTGTGGAGCCAACCTAGATACCCTTCAGTAGATGAATGGATAAAAAAAAAATGTAGCATATATACACAATGGAATTTTACTCAGCAATAAAAAAGAACAAAACCATGTCATTTGCAGGTAAATGGATGATGGAGAAGATAATGCTAAGCGAAGTTAGCCAATCCCCAAAAAAACAAATGCCGAATGTTTTCTCTGATATAGGGAGGTTGACTCAGAGTGGGATTTGGAGGGAGAGCATGGGAGGAATAGATGAACTCAAGATAGGGAAGAGGGGTGGGAGGGAAAAGGAGGGGGCAGGGGAGTGAGCAACAAGGATGGTGGAATGTGATGGACATCATCACACAAAGTACATGTATGAAGACTTGAATTGGGTGTCAACATACTTTATATACAAACAGAAATACAAAAAGTGTGGTATTTATGTGTATTAAGAATTGTAATGCAAAAAATATATATAATGTTACCTTAGATTGGGTAGAGGGAAGTGAAAGGAGGGGAAGGCAGAGGATGTGGGGATAAGAAAAATAATAGAATGAAACAGACATTATTCCTGTATGTAGGTATGTGACTGCATGACAAATGTGATTCTCAGAAAAAATGAGAAATTATACCCCATCTATATATAATACATCAAAGTATATAAGTGCATTCTACTGTCATATATAACTAATTAAAAAAAAACTCGCTCTAATGTGCTAGAGACTAATGGAGCTCATGGAGCTAAACCTAAGTCTCCCTTCTAATGTGACAACATGGGACACACAGCCACCAATTGGTGCAGCCTTTCCTCTGTTACAGGATTTTGCATATCTTGTTAAAGATATTTTTTGTGACTATTTTCCCACATGAAATTGAACTCCTGGAGGGCTGGCACCTTTTGATCCCAGGACTCATGGGTGCTCACCTTTTATCCCAGTACCTGGTACTTAGTAGGTGTTAAATAAATGTTGGACTACCAATTTTTTTTAAATCCTGAATTAATTACTTTGTTTAGCAGAATACTAAACAATCATTTTAACTAACATTGTGTATCCAAACTAATTTTCATGTCAGGTTAATACTATTTCTTTACTCTTTTTTCTTCCCCTTTTTTCCTCTTTCTCCCTTTTTTCCCCACCTTTGTTCATTCCATCTCATTGACTGTGAGGCTATTGCAAGCTTTCCTTAAGGAAAGAGCATGCCAGAGAAGAAACTAAAAAGGAGTGGGATTTATTGGGTGACTACTATATATTTGATATGATGCTAATTGTTTTCACATATTAGCTCATTTAACCCTCAGAAAAACACTGACAGACAGTTTACACTATGTCACTTGAGGAACCAGACCTCAAAAAAGAAGGAACTTTTCCCCTTATCTATTCTAACACTAAATTGCATGTGCTTTTCCCCGTACCAAACTAAAAGAGGACAAAAATACAAAAAAAAAAAATTGCTAACTGGAGTAAAATGGAAAGTGTCCCATAAAAGTCCCAAAGTCCTAAAGGATTTCCTTATTATTTATTCAAGTAATAGAACCAGCTGATTTTTTTTTACCCAAATCAATTTAATTTAACACTGAAAAAATATGAACAAATCTTGGCATGAGAAAACATTATAAACATGAAAATCAATACAGACACAGATAATTCTTTTAAAAAGCATGAAATCTATTATACAGTATAAATACACAACCAGCAAAACCCAATCCCACCTCTCCAAGGGCAGAACCACCAGGTCACCCTGCCATTTCAGAGTCTCCTCTGCCTCTCGCCTGGCCCTCAATCAAGTCCACCTTTGGTGTACAGGCTTACCAAGGCAGGCTGTATCCCCTGTAGAATTAATGTATACCATGTATCCCCTGTAGAATTAATGTATACTACGTATCCCCTGTAGAATTAATGTATACCATGTATCCCCTGTAGAATTAATGTATACTATCTGTAGTGGTGAGAAAGAAATAGAGAAATTTTTCTTGGAGTGATTTAAAAGTACTAGTAATAGCTTTTTAAATACTGAAGCTTGTGATAAAAAGGGTCAAACTCAGAGATGCCCTTCCTGCCTCTGGTTTCAATGGGACCCACAGTACCCAAAAACCTTATGAGGACATATCTCAACCAGTACTTAAAAGTCTATGAGCTCCCTTCAGTCAAGTGTGAAGGCTAAACCCACCAAATGTCATGGCCTTTCAAAAAAAAATAAAATACTGTTCATAGGCTTTAAACTCTGAAACAAAAAGCTATGGCTTGCCAGGGGTTTGTTTATGGTAAAGGGGTTGTTTGGAAACCTTTTTATTTTAAGCTCACAATACCTAAATTATGTTCAATAATGTAAAGGTAAAGTTTAAATCTTAAAGAATTCTAAAATTAAGAGGAAAAATAACAAAACAAAACAAAAATATAAAAATAACTCTAAGGAAGTTTTCCTCCCCTGAATGATGTTAGTCTGTAGCTGTGTTGGCAACCGAGTGATTTCTTAATTCTGGTTTCCTAATATTCTAGTAGTTTAAATTTCAAACTTTCCAATTTTTTCACGAGTAGTATTTTTATTTAACCTACTTGTGCTTGGTTACCAGCTGATTTTTTTTTATACCTTGCTTCTGAGGAAACCGGCCAAGGCTCTTCACATGTGCTTTCAGCCTTGCTGACTGTATAAATGTGGAGTTCAAAGAGACAGCTGTGAAGAAGAACGTTGTGGAAAGCAACACACACACCCAGACAAAGCTTCTGCCCTTTTCTCCAGAGAACTTTTATGGAGGGGAGGGAGACAAATGGTGGAAGGCGTAGAATCCACATCTGTCTTCTAGCAAATCTCTGGACTGCTGCAGAAGACTCCCCCAGCCCCATCCTCTTCAGTACTGCCTGGTCATATGCCCACAAAGCATATGGTTCTTAATCTTGGAAGTCAACTTGACTGGGTTGAGAGACACCCAGAAAATTGGTAAAGCACACTTCCGGGTGTGTCTGTGAGGGTGTTTCCAGAAGCAATTGGCATGTGTGTCTGCAAACTGAGGGGAGAGTTCCGCCCACCCTGAGTGTGGGTGGCACCACCCAACAGGCTGGGGACCAAGATAGAATGAGAAAAGGAAGAGAGAAGCTCCTGCATGCTGCAAGCTCCAATGTTCTTAGCAGGTGTGGATTTTTGTTACAGCTGAGGTCCACAGACATCAGGCTCCTTCTTGAGCCTTGGAAGGAGGACTCACCAGAACTCTCCAGAGAGCCTCAGGCCTGCAGCCTCAGACTGGAACTGCATGATTGATCCCTTTCATCTGAGGCTTCTGGCTTCTGGAAACTGATTTCCCTGGCTCTCCGACATGCAGATGGTCATCATGGGACTATGCAGCCTCTGATCATGCAAGCCAATCTAATCAACCCGCTCTGATCATTACATACACATTCTATTGTTACTGACTAACACTTCCTATGCTCCTGGAACTGACTGGCTATGGTGGCCATGGTTACTGTGGTCACTACAGACCTTCTTGACATGGTCTCACTTTTATTCTCCAGCCCTATCTTTTGACGCTTCCAGTTCTACCCATGTACATCTTACCCTTAACCCACCTTTCAGTTACTCAAAAAACAAGCCAACCAACAAACAAAAACTACCATCGGGGCCATTTTACATGTTCTATAGTAGTCCCCCTTTATCTGTAGTTTTGCTTCCCAAAGTTTTAGTTACCCATGGCCAACCTCTGTCTGAAAATATTAAATGGAAACTGCAGAATTAAATAATTTATAAATTTTAAATTGTGCGCCTTTCTGCGTGAAATCTCACATCATCCCACTCCTTCCTACCTGGAACCTAAAGCATCCTTTCATCCAGTGTATCCACATTATATAAGCTACCCACCTGTCAGTCTCTTGGTAGCCATCTCTGCTATCAGACCAACTGTGGGGAGATTGCAGTGATGGTGTTTTTCAAGTAACCTTTATTTTACTTAATAATTGCTCCAAAGTACAAGAATAGTGATGCTGGCAATTGGATATGCCAAAGAAAAATCATAAAGTTCTTCCTTTATGTGAAAAGGTAGAAGTTCTTGACTTAATAAAGAAAGAAAAAGCATACACTAGGTTGCTAAGATCTCCAGAACAGAAAGATATTTTGCAAGAAATATTGAAAGACAACATATTAACATAAAGTTTATTACAGAATAATGTTTTGAGTGTTCTGTTTTCTAACTTATGATCGCTGTTCATCTCTCTGCTATGCCTAAGTTACAAATTAAATTTTATTGCAGGCATGTATGAATGGGGAAAAAATTGGCATATATAGGATTCCTTACTAGTCACAATTTCAGGCATCTGCTGGGGATCTTAAAATGTGTCCCCTGTGAATAGCAGGTGACTACTGTATTCTCTGCCTGGTATATCCATACCACCATTCCATTCCCAATTCTTAAGAAACTCACTGCCTTTGGTCTAGAAAGTTGTTTTCTTCACTTTCTTCAAGCTGCAGCTGGAGAGCAACTTCACAGGAAACCCTTCTCAGGAACCACAGTCTGGACTCAGCACCCCTGGTTTGTACATTGATGCCCAGGAAACATCAATTTTCACCCACAAGTCACCAAGGTCCCAGCAACAGCAGATCAATCACTGTTTCCCGAGTTTCCATCTTTGTAGAAATGGTGCTGAATACCTGCATGCCTCGGTCACAGCTCTTCTTAGGCTTCATGCTCACTTCCTGTTGAATTATCTGGCTCCTTGAATACACTCCTACATGGACGTAAGGGAACCAATGTCCGGAGGAGACCTGGGAGCAGACGAAAGGGACCTTAGAGTCCAGGGATGAGGGCATCTCAGCAGACCCTGGGAGGATGCCCAGCACCCAAGCAGAACCTACCACACTTCAGCACTTCCCTGGGCAGGAAGCAAAGCGACCAGGAGGGCTGGGACATCTCAGTTCCCAAGAGATCCATGAGTCTGGAAGGTCCTCCTTAGGAGGAGAGATAGGATATTTGAAGTTTATCAATTGACCCAATTTATTTTTTAAAGAAAAATAAAATGTTATCTTTAGTTGTCAAATTTAAGTCTTTCTGAAATCAACGAGAATGAACATTCACATGTAATACATGTTCAGGTTTAAAACAATGAAGAAATTTCCTGTGTTTTTTGCACCACTACATTAGAGTGTATTAAATCGGATCCAGTTTTACCAATGCAGCAAATTGTCAAGACCTCTGCTCAAATTATTATGTATGGACATTATAGATGTTTTGAGAATAATTAAATGATACTTTTAAGAACTATTCAATATGCTTTATAAAATATTCCTTCATTGTGGTCAATTCATGTGATATATTTAGAATTATACAATGGATGATATTTATACAGTCTATAACTTCTCAGTACAAGCATTCTCATGTTATAAATGAAGAACTTGAAGGAAAGAACATCACATAGGTCACCACCCACAGTGGGCTTTAAGCCATTCTATGCAACTACAGAGCCTATGTATGTTCTATTTTTCCAAAATTTTGTAACAGGAGCTTCTTCCTTTAAGGCACGCCATTTTTATTTTTTAAAAAAATCTATAATGCAAGATTTAAAGTTCTATAAATATGAAATGTCATCTACACAAATAAGTAGTATTATTTCCTCAAAAAGATGAAAATGTAAGTTATGATTTTAGAAATCCAAAGTTCAGCTCTTCTATTGATATCTGTGTTAGTCAGCTTCCTATTGCTGTAACAAAATACCTGAGAGATAAACAACTTAAAAGGAGGAAAGGTTTATTTTGGCTCACAATTCCAGAGGTTCTAGTCCATGGTTGCTTGGCCACGTTGTTTTGAGTCCTGTAGCAAGGCAGCACATCATGGTGGGAGCACAGGGAAGAGAAGGCCTGTTTACCTTATGATAGCTGCAAAGCAAAGAAGGAATAGGGAAGGGCCTGAGTTCCATTATCCCCATGTCCCCATTGACATAACTTCTTCCCACTCAGCCCCACCTCTTGAAACTTCCACTACCTCCTAACAGCACCACCCAGGGGATCAAGTCTTTAACACAAGGACCTTTGGGAAACATAGATCCAAACTATAGCAATGTCTACGTGACCTTGGGCATGTGGTTTAACCATGCTGAGCCCAGTGTTCCCTCAGTTGTAAAGTGAGAGGAATGATACTGACATTGAAGGAAGTGGTTCAATGTATACTGAAAATCTAATGAATCTGAAGCCCCTTCACTCCTTCTTTTCCCCATGGGTTCTAGAGGAGAAAGATCTTACTTTGATGACAATGGAGGTGAATTTTGCCTATTAACTCAATGGCTTCTTCCAACTGCATTACACTACAATTGTTAAAAACGGCTGGTGTTCCCATCAGAACAGTCCTTCCTTCCCTTCTGCCCTCCCTCATTCCTCTTCAGCTGAAAGATCAGCAGAGATGGACAATTTTTCCCAACTATTGCTCTTCATTGATGCCCACAGCGCCAGGGTAGAGCTTGGCTACATGTTCCCAGAATTAGCACTAAAACGGAGGCCCTTCTCCATGAGCTGCTGAGTCTCCCAAGAGCAACGACAGCTCCACACCACTGACTTCTGATCCATGAGTACCAGGATGCAGGACCAGAGAGGGAAGACAACACCCACCAACGCAGGACAGTAGAGCAAATTCACTGCTGATCATTTTATTGATTAAACTTCAGCTAACAGCAAAGTGATTTTATTGGATCATCGTTCGCTGTTGAGAACATTCTTTCTCAAAACTTTGCATCAAATTAGGCTAATGCTAGTAAGTTGTGCAGATAATATGAACCCCATCCAGGCTACGGCAAACACCTGTCCTGCTCTTCAGTATGGCAGGTTCTGCCCTTGGCTAGAATCCCATCAACTGGTGTTCATAGCAGAAAGAGGGAGGAATTCTTTTTAAACAACAACAAAAGTCACTCTTCTAGTTAAATTAAGAAACCACATTTTTTCATCAGTAATTTAGTGAGGCCATAAGCAACTTAGAGAAACTCTATCTCAAAATAGAACATAAAAAGGGCTGGGGATGTTGCTCAGGGTTAAGCACCCCTGGGTTCAATCCCTGCTACACACACACACACACACACACACACACATTTTTTCCTTTAATTAAAATGAATCATCAAACATTAGAATAAGGAGTATAAATGACATGTTATTTGTATCTATATTGTTTTGTTTTTAAATATGCACGTCCTATTCCAACACATAGTTAACACTTTGACATCTAACATATTTTTAAATTAAAATTATACAGTCATTCAAAGAAATTAAACATAAGATATAATTCTCCTGGTTCTAGAGTTAGAGAATTAGGGAACAGCTGGGTGCAGTGGTGAACACCTATAATCCCAGTGGCTTCAGAGGCTAACGCAGGAGGATCACAAGTTCAAAGCCAGCCTCAGCAACTTAGTGAGACCTATCTCTAAATAAAATACTAAAACATCTGAGGATGTGGTTCAGTGGTAAAGAAGTTCTGAGAGTTCAATCCCTAATAACAAAAAAGAGAGGGGGGTGGAATTAGGGAACAGGTTTTCCCTGAAAATGTATTTGACTTTGAGAAGATAAATTTGATAGAAAATTATAATAAGAAAATAAATAGAACAACAATAGCAACAAAATTTCCTGTTAAGTGGAACAATCTGACTGGAATGCAGAGTAAGTGCTCATCATTGGGATGGTTTAGGTTGTCTCACATGTGCCTGCGAGGGGCCGACAGGTGAGGCAGACATCAAGTTCTCTATTTAATGCTTCTGATCTAAAACCCATTGGGAAAAAAACATAATAATAATTTATTTACTCAAGGTACTGATCCCATTTAAAATGCAGAGCATTTATGAAGGAATACACTTTAAGCTTTGATCAGTCACTTACCACTTCATATGTATTAGCTCCTAAAAGTAAATTTTGGAAGCACAAACGTGTAGCAGAGGTAAGGCAGACAAAAAGATGGGGTGGGAATCAAAGATACTAACCGGATCCTTATAAGTTGATGTCTATAGCACTAAGAAGAAATTTACCCAAAATGATATTTGACCTCCTGAAGGCCAACTACTCTTATTTCACAATTTTATCAAGAACCAGTCCTAATATTGAAATAATTAAACAATTTCCAGATAATTATATCAAGAGGCATCTAAAGTCCATTTAATGATATCCATTTATTTCTTTCAAATGTGACTTAAAAGCTTGATTTAAAGTACTGACACATTTTTGCCACATTGTATATGACTTTTTTTTTTTTGTACCAGGGATTGAACTCAGGGGCACTTGACCACTGAGCCACATCCCCAGCCCTATTTTGTATTTTATTTAGAGACAGGGTCTCACTGAGTTGCTTAGTACCTCACTAAGTTGCTGAGGCTGGCTTTGAACTCACGATCCTGCTGCCTCAGCCCCCAAGCCACTGAGATTCCAGGCGTGCGCCACGGCACCCAGCTATATATTACTTTTCATTAGTGGGCAGAGAAAGTGGAAGGAACTGAATAGGTAGGTAAGGTATTGGCTCAGTGCTCCATCAAATATTATCCTGCAAAGGGCTGAGGCTATCTATACTCAGTGCCAAGCACAGACCTCCAGGTTAAATTCTTCAATTTCTGGCCACATGAAGGGATATCATGGGACATTCACTCAGCCTCTGCTAAACAAGGAGCACAGCTATCATTTGGAAACTGAAGCTGAGGGAAGTTGAGGAATTCCCATAAACTCAAGCAGGAACTTGGCAGGAGAACCAGGACCCAAATACAGGTGTTCCTGCTTCTGCCAGTAGGCCCAAGGTCATGTCCCACAATCCTGCAAACCACTTCTGTCTACCTGGGTTCCTCCAAGTTCATCTTGAATTTATTTGAGTCACTTAGCACCATCTGATATGTCAGTATATTTCATAAACTCTCAAATTTGACATGCACTACCATTTTATATCCACTGAGGGAAAAACCACTCTTTGAACATGCTTCCTTATTTAGA
Source organism: Marmota marmota marmota (assembly GCF_001458135.2). Taxonomy (NCBI): domain Eukaryota; kingdom Metazoa; phylum Chordata; class Mammalia; order Rodentia; family Sciuridae; genus Marmota; species Marmota marmota. The sequence continues at coordinate 4,924,481 of NW_025999913.1, read as the reverse complement.
CAAGCCTTGCATATTCACTAAAAGAGTTTTTAGACTTAATTAGGCATAAATTATATCATGTATCACCCTTATGCACACATCTTTATGACATGAAATGAATCAGTTAAGATAATTCTGAATTTTTTTTTCACAGCATCTCCCCTTCCTGAAACAATTTCCAACTGAGAGCTGTTTTCTGTTTACATTTTGGCACACGATGTCATTTTTTTTTTTTTTTTTTTTTTTGGTAACTTAAGGTCCTTGATCATGCAGCTTTTCTTAAATCTGTAATAGACCATAAATCCTCCTGCATGATACATCGTAGGCCTACTGGACTCCATCTTCCAGAAAGATGCTACAGTCCTATGATTGCCACTGCTGCCATTCCACCCCACAAGCATTAATTGTAGAGATAAAAGAGCATTCCCCACCATCACTGGGATTTTCTCCCAAGTTCTTGATGCCCATTTTGAAGTTGTTTTCAGGCAGTGATGCTACAGGCTTACAGTGACTGTAAGATGCATCCCAATCAGAGCTGTTTACAAAACATATACGCCCTGGAATGCAAGGAAATGCAGCATGCATTGAGCTGCTATCTGCCAGTCTGTGTCTCCCCTCTAGAATGCGAGTGCAAGACTTGGTCTATTTTATTCACTGCCTTGTCCAACCCCAGGATGATGCTAACATGCTAGGCAATCAACATGCATTGAATAGATGATTGAATTAATCAATTCATACATCCCATTAAGTTGCTAATTGGAAAGACTTTTTCTTTTCAGTTAAAACTCTTTTTCTTTGTTAAAAAGCATTATTCTGGGGCTGTGGGTGTAGTCCCTGATAGAGCATGTGCTTAGCATGGATGACACTCTAGGTTTTATCCCTGGCAAAAAAAAAAAAAAGCAGCACTTATGCTAGTCTTTTGGCTTTTTTTTTTTTTTTTTTTTTTTTTTT
>NW_025999913.1:4921322-4923526 GCF_001458135.2 Marmota marmota marmota | reverse complement strand
TTTTTTTTTTTTTTTTTTTTTTTTTTGTGTGTGTGTGTGGTAAAATATGCTTAAACCTAAAGAGAAATAAAGAAAATTTATGTCTTCCTTTTCTTCCTTGTACACCTTCACTTTCTAAGTTTTCTAACATGAACATTATTCTTGTTATTTTATAACAAGTGCATATTATCTGCATATTATTTTAATGCATGTTTCCTTATTTTTAAGTAGTAAAATATTAAAGCTCTCCATACTGCAGAGAAAGGCTATATTATAAATTCAATTATGTTTGTATTGACTCTTTTCAATAAATTAATTTTTTGAGCATGTTGGTATAACAGGTTCTTTCAAACGCCTAACACTCTAACATAAACAGAAGGAGACCAAGTGGATCCTTTGGGGTCAATCAGAAGCTCTTTCCAAACCACAGGCTTGACCCAGCTCCTGTGTGTTTAAGCCCCAGGGAGGTTCTGGACATCAAAAAGAAATTCTCTGTGATCTCATGATTCTGAAAAGGGGCTCCCAGGCTGCTGGCTGTCTGTATGAGGCTACTCAAAACAGCATAGAGAAGTTAAGAGAGTTGGAGGACATATTGCAGCCAGATAATCAGCCTCCCGGACTGGACAACTTCTATCTAGGCACATGAGGGAGGTAGGGTGGGGGTTAGGGCTGGAACGGTGTTCCCCAAAATTCCTAGGTTGAAGTCCTAATACTAGTAATTCAGAATATGACTATTATTTGGAGACAGGGTTTTAAAAGAGGAAATTAAGTTAAAATGAGGGCACTGGGGTGGACCCTAATCCAATCTAACCGCTATCCTTATAAAAAGAGGAGACAAGGTCACACACAGAGGGAAGACCATGTGGAGACACAGGGAGAAGATGGCCTTGATCATGCAAGCCAGGGAGAAGGTCCTCAGGAGAAACCAACCCAACGCTGCCCACACCTTGACCTCTCACTAACAGACTATGGAATCACAAGGAGATCAACGTCCACAGTTTAAGAGGCTCCTCGCCCCAGGTATAGAACTTTATCATGGCAGCCCCAGATGATTACAACAGTACGCAGCTAGAAGCCCTGAGTCAGCATGGCTCTTAATGGAACTTTGAATTGAAGGTTTTTCTGATCTCCTGCGACCTATAAAAGATGTACATGGTTTACAGGAGAAATGCTTCCCCCTGTGACTAATCCAAAACTCTTCTTAGCTCCTCTCTCAAACTTCTCCCCTACCAAACCTCCACGATCGCTGAAACTTCACGCCCAAGAGATGGATTCAAAACCCCAAATCCACCTGGGATTCTTGGGTAGTCCAAATGTTGAAGGACAGAGAGTGGGAAAGAGTGAGCCTGAAAAATACACCAATAGGTGAGTCAGCCCTTTACAGAGAGTTCTGAGTTCATCATACCTAATAAGCTGGCAGTGAAAGTTTACAGCATAGGAGAAAGGAACCGAAGGATGATTAGCCTAATAGTCTGCAGTTGCTAAGTGTAGATCATAGATTCATTACCTCAGCCTTCCTCTCCTTAACAGTATGGGTTTGGTCACCCTCTTGCCTATAGGTAATTCTCCATCAAAATTAAATCCGTCAGCTAATTTTCGATTTCATAAACTATGCAGGCAGGGGAGAGACAGGTTGGGTGGGAGGGAGGTTATCTTTCCCAGGGCTACAATGTCAATCCCAAGTTTTTCTAAACCAAGATCCCTGGATATGTCCACATTCATGGTCCAATAGTGACATCACCTGGTCAGATTCCAAACAACAGCCTCATCGGGTAGGAAATGGCTCAGCTGGGCACACTGTGTTCATAATGACATCCACGCAGCCCTTGTATGCCAGCCAGCCCTCCTGACTGTGCCTGTTCTGATTTAAATAATATGTACAGCAGGAGGCATAAATAGGCTCATATGTTTATAACTAATACATAAAAGTGCATGGATACTTTGGCTTTCACAGACTCCTCCTCCCTTTCTCAAAATCAACATTGTTGATGCTTAAATGTCAATCCTTTCTCTCCCTAGCAACCACACACCCAGATTCATCACCTGGACTAACTTAGGAGAGGTCCTCGCAAATCTAACCATGTGAGGGAAGGTGCAGCTGTGAGAAAGATGGCGTGGTCTGAAGTTTGGTTTCTATGTGACAGATGGGGAAGGCCAATGTCTAGATTTTTCCATTAGTTTCAGAGCTGCTGGATCTCCAGAGCCCCTCCACAACCCCCCCCCCC
>NW_025999913.1:4820446-4921298 GCF_001458135.2 Marmota marmota marmota | reverse complement strand
CAACCCCCCCCCCCCATTCCATCATTTGAACAGTTCCTTTTCCCAAAAAGGGCCCAATGGATGCCTTTCCAGGAAGGTTCACTTTTGCTCTGATGTTGTACTCAAAATCTTGCAGTCTTCTCTGAAAATATGGTGCCTCAAACTGTACATGCTTCAGGCTCCATAAAACTGAAACCCATACCCACAGCACTGTATGCTCTGGGGCTATTGTTAGGTGCTAAGTATTTGCTCAGCACTTTTCAAGGCGCTCTGGCATATGTGGGGATGGGAAAGGAAGTCTTCCAGGAACTTGCCATTTAGTTAAGGAGCCACAGTGGCCCATGCAGCTAGTCAGCAGAGCAGTCCTTGCTTAATGGCCAAGGTGCATAATCAAGTTTCTGAACAGAGTCGTCTAGAAATTGAAGGGGGAAAGTTAGATGCCATTAAAGAATTGGAGCAATCTTGGAATGTTTTATTGAACAGGTGTGTTTTAAATAGAACCAGAAAATAACAAGCAAGAGATTTTTTTTAAAAAAAAATTATCTAACCAAGGGGGGAGAGTGAGTGGAAGCTTCAAGGTAGGAATGAAGCTAATTTTAGTGAGCAACCACAGAGCATCTTGGTGGAAGCCCAGCTGCATATGGAGAAGCCATAAGAGCATTGGCATGAATGAGGTGGGGCAGGGATTACAGAGGACAGATGAAACCTCTTGGATATTTGTATTTGATCAGCAACATCAAGTGAGAAAAGCTGTGCAGTGACATCTTACACAATCCTTACCTGCTTCTAATAACTTGCTGAAAATAGAATCAGCACAGTGACGGGTTCTATTGGCACTCCTTGGGGTGGTCAGTACAGTACCTAATCATTGTCTCCACCTGTAGCAATAGCACCTGAGTCCTGTGGTCATAACTGATGGATCAAATCGTTAGCTCCACTTGTGCTGTGCTGAAGAGCCACAGTATAAAATGATTGGTTGGTTTCAGACCAGGCAAAGTTTAGGATACAGAATTCTTACATCAAATTCTTGCATTCACAATACCCATTCCTCTTTCACTGCCTAACTTCTTGACTCTAAATATTCCAGCTTCCTGTTGTCTTTAAATTTCTGTAGTATTTGTAATACATATCTTTCAAATAGGTAGATAAAGCCTCACATGTTACCATATAAATGTTTTGAAATAGTCCCTGAAAAGGTCAGTATCTCTTTTAGTAGCCTAACAAAATGCCAGAATCCTCAGTACTTGGTATTATTTCCTGTGGATTAATCCAATATCACTGTCAGAAATTCTGTCATTCCCCCAGCACATCCTGTGCAGAACAGTTGCCTAACACACAGGACGTGTTCCATAATGTTTGTGGATGGACAGATAGATCTGTGAAAGAATACATTTAAAACAAAATAAGAAACTGGAAATCTGCATGGCTTGGTTCTGGACCCAACCCCACTGACATAACGATCAGCATCAAGATCACAAAGACATTGTCCTACTAGAATATAAAGAAGAGGAAGGCTATCCAAAATTGATGGATTGATGGAGAGAAAAAATACTACAAAGGGAGAATGCTGTAGAATGACTTTACTTCTCAAATTGTCCTGGAGCCAATCCTATTGGCAAGCAATGCACTGGATAAAACCTCAGCTCCATCAAACACAGGACAAACTCTCTCTCTCTCTCTCTCTCTCTCTCTCTCTCTCTCTCTCTCTGTGTGTGTGTGTGTGTGTGTGTGTGTGTGTGTGTGAGATTTATATAGTGCTATGTAATGTTAGCAATGTGTAGTAGGTAGCATCTGGCCAGACTGCCCCACTGTGGCTGAGCACCCTGCATGGATCTGCTGGTACATTCAGAGCTGCATGGTGGACCTGCGAGGAGGTTTGATGAGGGATCCACATCCATGGATTCAACCAACCATGAACTGGAAATATTCAGAAATAAAACAACTGGGTCTGTACTGAACCTGTACAGTCTTCTTTTTCTGGAATACTTATGCAGCATTTCCATGGCATTAGGTATCGTATATCGTAAACAATCTAAAGATGGTTTAAAGTACAGGAGGGAAGCTGGGCGTGGTGGTGCACACCTGTAATCCCAGCGGCTTGGGAGGCTGAGGCAGGAGGATGGCAAGTTCAAAGCCAGCCTCAGCAATGTGAGGCGGTAAGCAACTCAGTGAGACCCTGTCTCTAAGTAATACACAAAATAGGGCTGAGGATGCGGCTCAGTGGTTGAGTGCCCCTGAGTTCAATCCCTGATAAAAATAAATAAATAAATAGGTTGGCAGATAGATAGATAGATAGATAGATAGAGTTCAGGAGAATATGTGGACATTATAGGCACATACTGTACCATTTAATAAAAGGGACTTGAACACCTCTGGATTTTGGTGTCCCTGGAGAGTCTTGGAACCAACCTCCTTTGGACACTGAGAGATGACTGCATTAACTCGTTTGGTCCTCATGACTAACCTATGAAGGGATTATATTTTAGAAATATCCCACTTTACAGATTAAAAAAAAAAAAACTAAAGCACAGAAATGAGGAGTAATTGACTCCCAGGCTGTGTTTCTAATAAGTAAAAGGAGTAACATTAAACGAAACAGCCAGATACCAAAAAGCACCTACTAGCAGCTAAGTGGAGAAAAACCAATGTGTTGAATCCACAGTTAGCCAAGAAAAAGGAACTAAGTAAAGATACATAGAACAGCTTGGGTGAATCTCCAAATAATTATAAGGAGTAAAAGACCAAAAAAGAGTAATTTCACATGATTCCACTGACATCTAGAAAATTCACACAAATTTATAGTGACAGAAAGCAGATCAATAGTGGCCTGGGGAGAGTGGGGGTGGGAGAAGGAAGGGGGAGATGAGCGAAATTTAAGGGTGATGGATACATTCATTATCTTGATTGTGGTGATGGTTTCATGGGTGTATTCATGTCAAAACTCATCAAATTCCAGCCTCTAAATTAGGCAATTTATTGTATGTCATTATGCCTCAATAAAGCTTTTTTAAAAAAGATACCATATGATTATGTTTATATAAAGTTTCAGCAACAGGCAAAACTAATGTGTGGAGTTTGAAGGAAGGTGGCATTGCTCTTAGCATGAGTAACTGGAAGAATTACAAAGGGGTGCAGGGGATATTACTTTAGTGAGCCAGGCACTGTTAACACAGGTGTGTTCTATTTGTGAAATTTCACAGAGCCTAACCTTTGCAACTGATGCACTTTGCCATATGCAAGTTATTCAACAATCAAACTTTTTAAAATGTGCCATTTCTCTTTTTTTAAAAAAGTGCTATTAGCCCCCTTAAATTATGAAAAAAAATCTTTGCAAATTATTTATTTGTGGCCAAAAAAATAGTAGTTGTGTGATTGTATTTGTTCACCATGTTCTTTTGAATCTCAAAGGTGATAAGTGGGTTTTTTCTTGCAAGTGTATGTGACAGTGAACAGAACAAAGGGCTTGTAGGCAGTGGACACGGACGGGGAGTGAGGTGGGAGGATTGCAGTGACTATTGGAGAAATGCATCCACATGCCCACCATGGCTCCATGTCTACCCCCAGGGTCTGTCTGTGCAAGTGCTCCTGCTTCTGTGCTTTTTCCTGCTCTTAATTTGAATCACTGTTTCCTGCAATCTCTTCCTACAAGGAGGAGTGGAGGAAGTCACATTGGCTCAATGGAACACAACCTTGAAAAAGCAGAGAAGCTATGTCCACCTCCCATGGGGAGAATTCAGCTACTGCAGACAACTGACCTAAGATAAGAAATGGAAACTCCTAGATGCTTTTATGAACCCATCAACTTTACCACTAAATACATACTTTAAAAACCCTATTCCCATTGATTGATTAAATTAATACATAGACAATGACTTGGTGATTCTAATAGATTAAATTTTCCTTACCTGCAAAAAGAATCCTAAACAAAAGGAATCTTTCCAACAATTTCTCCCACACTTCGAGAGAGAGAGAGAGAGAGAGAGAGAGAGAGAAATCATTTTGAATGTTTTTATTTTAGAAGTAATTTCCTGTTCCTCACAAAGGCCCTAAAGAATAAGAACAAATTATAGTATCAAATTGTATGCTAGAGTAACTTCAAAAGAGAATACTTATAAACGTCATTGATCTTTTATTAAAAATACTACTCTTTCCTCATTAATAAAACTTTAACATTCCCCACTAGATTCCAAGAAAATGAAAATAATCATAATACCTATGCCCATTTAAGATGGGAAAAGGCAAAAAAAAAAAAAAAAAACCTGAAAATTGAATTCCACTAAATTCCACATCAAATAGTCACTATTTGATATTTGGACTATATAGATAAACAACGGCCAGATTTTGGTACCCGGAAGTGGAGTGCTGCTCTTCCAAAATTCTATGCAAGTGATTGGAAGTCCCAAGGACCTGAAAAAACTACTAGCAGAATCTTGAGGAGGCCTGTGGAAAGAAGCAAAGTGAAGAAAACATTATCAGAAGCTAAGGGGATACTTGTTCCGCAATAGCAAAAGACTTAGTAACACTGTTGCCTATGCAAACAGGGAAAGAGAAAGCACAGTTTAGAAGGGAAAATCCAGCAAAGATTTTCAAGCAGAGTTGACAGTGTTGCTGGTCTCTTTACTGCTTATAGTAAAATGCAAGATAAACTAAATAAACTAGAGAAAGAATGATTACTATAAGGTAGCCAGATCTTTCTGAGTTTAAAAATAATTTCACACTCCCAGACTTTTCAGATAGAAAACAATGCAAAAATCAAAAATTACCTTACAGCACCATCACCCCTCTAAAACCAAATCCAGACCATTATGAAGAAAGGATGGCCTAAAGATGAAGGCAAGTGTGTAACAATAAAACCTTTTGCTAAGATCTCAGAAGTCACTTCCCCTTTCCAACGGAGGGGGGTGGGGTATGTAAGATTAGTCTTGATGTTACTGTCCCTTGCTGCCCTACAGTGAGTCTGAGCTACAGCAGAGTTAATGGAGAGTTTGGGGGTGTGTCTTTTTCTCCTGGACTGGATTACAAATCAATTCACATACACACACATGCGCATCTTTAACATTTCAAAGGAGTTGCATGTTCTAGATTCAACGAAAGCCATAGAGAATATAAAATAAAATGAACTTTCAATTTTGAACTCTCCTATTCCTATGGACAGAAAACAGGGTGAAAAAATTACTCAGTTCCAAACAGGGCCATGTTTTCAGGGCAAAAGAAGGATATTTCAAAAGGTGGGGCTAAAGACCACAGTGAATCATTCCCAGGCATTAGAACTGAGCCTCAATCATGGATCAGGCAACACACACTGGATTTCAGCTTGTCACTTGTGCCTGTAACTGCTGTGTGTCTTTATCTTTTCTTTTTAATCTTAAGAAACTATTGATGTGATTGACATAAAAAGTATAGAACTTCAATCATCCCATTTGATATGTAGCAATCATGAAGTCATCACCACAATTAAGTAAAGAACATGTAGATCGCATAGTGTGTTCTTCATGAGTCCTGGTCACAAAAATGCCACATTATCCTCTTGCCCATGACAGCTTGTTCCTATCTTCCTAGTAAACCGAAAGAAGCCTCATAATCCTTCCTGAAGTATCCAGGTCATTCCCACCAGTTGAAGGTCATCCCCACCACCCCAGCTGCAAAAGCTTCACTCAGCCCATCCACCCATCAGAGAAGTTCTTCCAGGTGAATGAGTCACCTGCTGGAGAGACGGGAGGAGGCAATGCTTCTTGCCCCACCTCTGCATCCATGTGACAGGTGAGCCCACAGGGGTGGAGTCCCCACTTTACCATGGGTCAGTGTAGGACTTATAGACTTTAGGATGTGTGAAAGGGATAAGCACGCAGTAGAAATCACACTTTGAGTTTTGAATGTGGCTCTATTCTAGGAGGGATCTACTGTCTCATCCTCTCTCAATGCTGGGCAGCAGCGGTGGGCTGCAGGTCCCCGTCAGCCCTGGGATCCTGAGAGGATACCACCAACACTCAGCAGTGTGCTGTGTGCTAATCTAAGAGGGTCTGAAGGTTAATGCACTTTCAAATCGCAGTATTTTTAATGTGTTGGTATATTGGGATACAGCCCTCTAGGAAGTTGAGGAGCATCTGTATCTTCAAGTTGAACAGGTATTTTCAGGAGAATGTGGTTAAGACCTTCACTCCCTGATGAAAGGGCTTGAAAGCCACATAATGACTGAAATTTACTTTAGTTCTATTCCCCCCCTCTTTGGCACCGGGAATTGAACCCGGGATCACTTGACCACTGAGCCACGCCACCCCCCCCCCAGCCCTTTTTTAAACATTTCATTTTGAGACAGGTCTCATTTAGTCCTTATGGCCACTCTAAGTGGACGATGCTGGCCTCAAACCTGCAGTCCTCCTACTTCAGCCTCCTGAGTCGCTGGGATTTCAGCATTCACCACCACCATGCCTGGTTTAGTTCTAGTCTTCACTTGTGTTATTCAGCTTTCCTGACTAAAATACCTGACCAAAAAATCAACTTAGGGGAGGAAAGTTTTGTTTTGGCTCATGGGTTCATAGGTTTTAGTACACGGTCAACTGTCTTCCTTGCTTCTGGGCCACAGTGTAGCAGAACAGAGGTGCTCACCTCATAGTAGACAGGAGGCAGAGAGAGAAAGGGACTGGACGGAGGAAGAGATTTTGCCTCCCAGGACCCTCTCCCTTCGACTAGGCCAGGGCCACCAAGTATCCTTTCCCTCAAAAGGCCCGACCTCTCTCACTTCCCACTACCTCCCATGGTCTACTCAATGATGAGCCTACCAATGGATTAATCCACTGATGAGGTCAGAGCTCTCAAGATCAAACCAACCACTCTCCCAAAGCTCCACCTCTGAACATTTCTGCATCAGGAACCAAACTTTCAGCACATGAGACTTTGGGGGACATTCTAGATCTAAAGTATTCCATCACCAATCACCAAGGGCATTTCCTTCCCTCAAAAACATCTAATCAGAAAACTCTTTAGATTTTTCTCCTGTGGTTTCACCCAAGCTGATCCAACCTTCATTCTTGGGGGAGGGCAGCAGGCAACGAGGGGAGGGGCTAGGTTTTAGTTACTTGCTGCTTCTAACATAAAACATCTCAATGTATGCATTTCCCTTAAAGGGTCCCTTTGCTTCTTGTGAACAGGCGTGTCTGGAGTGGACATCCCACGACTATTCCACCACTGTGTGTTGACAAAGCGGGATCCAGGTGACTCATTGCTTAGCTACAGTCTTCCCATCACAAGAAAGTCCTTGAGGACTTGTTCTCAAGGAAGGAATTTTGAAAACCTCATCCTCACCTAGACCTGACTTTTTTCTTTTACCCCAGGGCTAGGATCAAACCCAGGGCTTCGCACACGTGAGGCAAATGCTGTACACCTGAGCTGTTCACCTGACCCTGGATCAGTTGTAAGTGATGAGACACTGGAGATTGAGTTGGAGCCAGTCATAGAAGATGAAGATTTAGGGCAGATGTATCTTATTTTTCGTGGCCAGAGGTATCCTGTAGCAGACTGCACGTTCCAAAAACGCATGTGACAATAGTTTTATTCCCTGCGCCCTTCCAGAACCTTGCCACAATCCCTTCAAGAGGAAGAGTTTATTTCCCTTCCCCTTGAATCTGGGTGGCCTTTGATAAATAGAATATGATAGAAATGTCACCATGAGACCTCCAAGTCTGGGTAATTTTAGAAGTACATTTTTCAAAATGTCATTGATCCATATGAAAGCTGCAACTCTGTTCTCATGCATAAAGCTTTAAGATTCTTCCCAGTAATCCTCATCAGAAAAGAGGAAAAAAATTATAATACACAACCATGACCATCGCTTGAAATATAAAAGGGACAAAATAAAGAACTGGGAATCTGAGTCAGCATTGGTTGTCTGCCACTTATCTGGTGTTGTGATAAGACTGGAAATACACAGCAAAATAACAAATGTAGTTCACTAGCAGGCAGAGCAGCCATAATATACAAGCCATTAATATGACATAATACGGTGACTTCACTCTAGGAAAGATGTCTTCATACAATGCTCTAGACAAGAAATAGGAGAGCAAATGATTCTATTACGGAGAAGACAAAAATTATTACGTGAGGTTTTTATTTCAGTATTAAAGAATGCATAGTAATTTGCCAGATAGGCAAGAGAAATTCAAATAAATAAGTAGGACTAGATTGGGTTATATATGGGACAGAAAAACCATCAAATGCACAAGAACCAATGACTGAAACAAAACAAAATTTTATTTCTCTATTGCATAGAGATATCTGAAGCTGATGACCAATCTATAGCCTTCAGTGACTCAAGCTTCTCCTGTTTTTCTGCCATAATCCAGGGCAGCTCCCTACTTGTGGTCCAATGTGGCTTTTCCAGTTTAAGCCATTATACCTGCATTCCAGTCAGCAGAAGGAAAAATCAAAGAGGGGAGCGTTCCTTTGCAAGACACTTTAACCCAAATCCCACTAACCAGAACTTAGCCACACAACCTCAGTTAGACACACAGGAGACTGGGAAATGGGGTCCTTGTTTTGGACAGTCACGAGTCTACCCAAGAAAAGTGTTCTATAACTGCCTGTCATTGTGCCCTACCATCCTCTCTTCAAAGGGCTACCAAAGTGACATTTGAAGGTAAAGATTCTGAAGACCGCCCCCCCCCCACCAGTGTGTCTGAAATAAAACCTAAAGGCACCTGTGACATCCTGGTCCTTCCACACCACTCTGACCCCATCTCCTTTTGCTCTCTTCGAACTAGTTCATGAAGCTCTGATGTACTTCAGGATATCGTGCTTCCTGTACCAGAGAAGACTCTTCAGAGCTGGCTCTTTCCCATATTCAGGTCTCATTTGCATAATAAAGAGAATATCACTCTTTAGAAAAGCTGTTCCTGGATCCACTTCCTGATAAATCTCTATTTTCTCAATAGTAATTATAACCATTGAAATCATGTGAAGTATTTACTGTTTGCTTGTTGATTGTCTCTCTCCAGAAGCCAAAGACATGCTCCACATAGACGTACTTATCCTTTCAAGAATGAAATTAAATGAAAATATTAGTTTACTCTATTTCAGAGATTCCATTAATGGATAGAGGTGACATGCTACTCAATCAAGGCTTTGAGTCATGAATTGCTGAAAAATGAAATCACTCCTTTCTCTATATAGTCTTCCCCCAGATTGTTAGAATGTACCTTAGCTAAGAAACTCATGAAGTCATTTCAAAGCTTGCCATTCATTTGGGGATTTACAGAGGTGAATCATAAAGAGATGTTTGCTCAGGAATGAGCCTTTTGCAAAATTCCTGTAGGATAGGGCAAAAGAAAATCTGATTGCATGGGAGGTTATAAAAATGGAACATTTCTTTGCGTAATAAAGAGAATTTCATTGGGTGGTAACAGGGTGGTCAGAAAAATATTGCTCTTTTTGTGGGTTTTTCATCTGTAGACACAAATTCAAGTGGCTAAAGGGGCCAAGTGAGAAATAGAAATAGTAGAAATGGGCTAATGTCCAGGACTGGATGGATGGATACACAGCCGAGTTCTACAAGACCTTTAAAGAAGAACTAATACCAATACTCTTCAATTTATTTCAGGAAATAGAAAAAGAGGGAGCACTTCCAAACTCATTCTATGAGGCCAATATCACCCTGAGTCCAAAACCAGACAAAGACACATCAAAGAAAGAAAACTTCAGACCAGTATCTCTATAAACATAGATGCAAAAATTCTCAATAAAATTCTAGCAAATCGAATACAAAATATATCAAAGATTGGGCACCATGATCAAATGGGATTCATCCCAGGGATGCAAGGTAGGTTCAACATACAGAAATCAATAAAATGTAATTCATCACATCAATAGACTTAAAGATAAGAATCATATGATCATCTCAATAGATGCAGAAAAAGCATTTGAAAAAATACAGCACCCCTTCATGTTCAAAACACTAGAAAAACTAGGGATAACAAGAATATATCTCAACATCGTAAAGGCTATCTGTGCTAAGTCTCAGGCCAACATCATTCTAAATGGAGAAAAATTGAAGGCATTCCCTCTAAAAACTGGAACAAGACAGGGATGCCCCTCTTTCAACACTTCTATTCAACATAGTTCTTGAAACACTGGCCAGAGCAATTAGACAGATGAAAGAAATTAAAGGGACATGTACAGGAAAAGAAGAACTTAAATTAGCTCTCTGGGAATGGAACCACCATTTGACCCAGCTATCTGTCTCATTGGTCTATACCCAAAGGACTTAAAAACAGCATACTACAGGGACACAGCCACATCAATGTTTTTAGCAGCACAATTCACAATAGCTAAATTGTGGAGTCAACCTAGATGCCCTTCAGTGGATGAATGGATAAAAAAAATGTGGCATATATATACATAATGGAAATTTACTCAGCATTAAAAAAGAACAAAATCATGGCATTTGCAGGTAAATGGGTGGAGGTATTGGAGAAGATAATGCTAAGTGAAGTTAGCCAATCAATCCCCATAAAAACAAATGCCAAATGTTTTCTCTGATATAAGGAGGCTGACTCATATTGGGGTAGGGAGGGGGAGCATAGGAGGAATAGATGAACTCTAGATAGGGCAGAGGGATGGGTAGGGGAAGGGAGGGGGCAGGGGATTAGCAAGGATGGTGGAATGTGATGGACATCATCATACAAAGCACACGTATGAAGGCTTGAATTGGGTGTCAACATACTTTATATACAAACAGAGATGAAAAATTGTGGTATATATGTGTATTAAGAATCGTAATACAAAAAAAGTGCATGTATAAAGGCATGAATTGGCATGAACAAATTTTATATACATAAATATGAAAAATTGTGCTCTGTATGTGTAATAAGAACTGTAATGCATTCCACTGCTGTTGTGTATTTAAAGAAAAATAAAATCAATAAAAGATTTTTAAAAAAGAAATGGGCTAATGTAAGATAATAAAGAGTAACTAGTACCTGGGATACTAGAAAAAGGATGAGGTCTATATCAAGCAACAAAAGGATGCTTTCCTTCAAAGGAGAGCTACTCACTTGGACCTAAGCAGAAATCATGTTCAACATTGCCAGATTTTCCTACTTCTCAAGGAAAATTAGATATCTGGGGTTTTATGTTAACTCTTCTGATTTTAAAGGTTGGCAGCTAATTCAAATTTTCTGAACTGTGTAGGCCAACATCATACTGGCTAAACAAAACACATCTACAGATTGAGTCTGGCTCACTGGCTACAATTTTGTGGCTTTGGTTTCAACTATACAGCCTGAGCTAAGAATTGAAGACTGTCCTTAGGAAATGGGTGTGTTTGATTTAATAGTTGCTCAATGAACAAAATAGAGAATACAGGGGATAGTGGCCACACTGGAGAGGATTGTACCAGGAATGAATATTCGTTTCTTCCTTCAGTTGGTCTTAGGATATTCCTATCTTCCACAGCATTGGCAAGGCAAAACCAAAATGCTGTCATTCTGGAGCCCTTCTCCCCAGAGAGGGCTTCCAGACTGAAGGATTCAGGCTTGCAGAAATGGGAAGAGAGAGACCAATCCCAGTGAGTATACCATGGGGTTTTCTGAAAGATCAATGGATATAGCACATCACGAAAGTTAGAAAAATAAAGAGCACCTTTGTGAAATTGGGTCAATCTGTGGACACAAGAAATGAGGTCAGGACCTGGGAATGTCCATGAGAGGATTCCTTAGGAAACATAGCTTCTTGAATGGGAACTAGTTCTTGAACCAAATAGTTAAATGTGAAACAGCATTTGTTGACATTCCTTATAGTTGATTTGACCCACGGGTGGAAGAAAACAAAGGGTGAGAACAGAAGAGGCAGGTGGAGCCTGCCCCATTTCCCCCACCCACAGGCAACACAGGGAGGGAACAATATTTACTCAGGAATTTTATCCAAAACTACCTGAAAATAACAACAGAGAAACAAGTAGCTGTCCCCAGCAGAGCTGGGAGTGAAGATGAAGAAGACAGATGAAGAAGAGGACATCTCAGGAGGTCCATGAATAAGAACTTCTTCCAACTTACATTAAGAAAATGCCACTTCAGTGTCCATTGGCAGATGAGGGGGTAAAGAAAATGTAATGGAATACTATTCAGCCATTAAAAAAAAAAAAAAAAAGAAATCCTGCCATTTGTAGCACCAAGAGTGAGCTTGGAGGATATTGCGTGAAGTGAAATGATTCCGGCACAGAAAACCTAATACAGCCTGATCTCATTAATATGTGAAAGCTTAGAGCTGAACACATACAAGTAGAGAGTAGTATATTGTGCCAGGAGCTGGAGCAGAGGGCAGGGAATGGGTAGGGAATAATGGATAACAGGAACCAAAATACAATTAGATAGGAGAAGTAAGTTCTAGTATTCTACAGCGCAGTAAGTGAGCTATAGTTTACAGCACCTGATATTTTATGGAGAAGTAGAAGAGAGGAGTTTGAAGGCCCCAAACACTAAGACACGATAAATGTATATGGAGATAGAAATGCTAATTACCCTGATTTGATCATTAGACATGTATACATATATTGAATTATCACACTGCACCTCGTAAGTAAGTAAAATAATTATCAATTAAAAAGAAAAAAATGTTTTTTTGGGGGGGAAAGCTGACCCTTATGTTGCCTATAAAATAAAATTGTGGAGTCTTCAGACATCATCTAATTCAGTAATTTCTAAATCTATTTTTAGAAGTAGCACCTCTTTTCCAAAGAAATTTTATAATTGTTGAAACTGGGGTTCATTATGTTATTCACTCAATTTGTGGGTATGTTTGAAATATTTTATAGTAAATATTTTGAATGAAATATTGCATTGCATTTAATACATAAACTAGATGGAATGCATGTAGTTAAAAAATTGCCAAAGTATTCTTCCAATATTTTAAATACTTGTTGAGAATCATTTCCAAGGAATTCATGGCAGATGATTTGTAATTGCTAAAATACTTACAAGGAGCATTCTAATTTTGAGACAGTGATAGCTCTGTTTATGAGAAAATGATGTTTATATTTATATACAAAATATGTTGCCTTAGGACTTCAAGTGAGATCGAGACAATTTCTACACCCCAAAAGTATTGTTATCCTTTTTAAGTTATCCACTGCCTTTCCAAATAATCCCAAGCAACCGGCAAAGCCTGGTATTCTGTATCACACTAACACACATGCTACAAAGTCAGCTAGAGAGATGCTAAGTGCTGTTTTCCTCCTCTGGGTTAAAAAGATGTGAGCAAAATATTTAAGTAAAATTAAGATACCTACAGGCAAAACCTGACAAAGTGTTGCACTCTGTGCTACATAATAGATTGAGATTTTTTTTTTAATATCATGATACTCTCCATCTTCTCCTACCTGTCAGCTCCACATCAGTTGTTATTAATTTAACACCAGAGATCCTGGAAAGAGCTGCAAGCCAGCAAGAGCACACAAATCAGGAACAGAGATCGCAAAACCTCCTTGGAGATTCTTGTCCACAAACTTTATGGGAATTTGAAAAATGCCCTTCAATGTAGAGGGGATGCTTGATATAAAATCAAATAAAGGATACATACAGAAGTTTCAGTGGCCTAATTTCAATGCAGTAACTAAGTAAGATATAGGCAGGGAGGTCATTTACTGAATTCCAAGCAGCTCTGTGGGAAGGCAGGCCTTTCTCCCCACTTTCTGTAGCTCCTGCCCCCTTGATTGAACAGAGCCTGTTCTCAGCATTGGAAGATCTTAGGACACAGACAGCCATGTGTGTCACAGCAGGGTGAATAGAAGGGGTGTGTCTACTTTGCAGACAGACCTACACACTAATGCTCAGTTGAGGCCTGCTATGATTTGAAAATGGATAGTGTCCCCACAAAGGTCTTAAAAGTTTAGTTCTAAATGATGCTATTGGGAGGTGATGAGACCTTTAGGAGGCGGGGCCTAATGGGAGGTCCATAGGTCACTAGGGGTGTGCCCCCAAAGGGGGTTATGAAACCCCGGACCATGCGCTCTTTCTCTCGCCATCTTTCTCTCTGCTTCCTGACCTCTAATATAAGCAGTTTTCTCTGCCACATTCTCCCTGCCAATGCCATCCAGTGCCCTCGCCAGAGGCCCACAGCAATGAATCTTGGACCAAAATCTTCAGAACCATGAAAAAAACAAATCTTTTCTCTTTATAAATTAATTGCCTCAGGTACATCATTGTAATAACTCAAAGCTGACTCATACAGGCACTACACTGAAGATTTATTCAAACGTGTTTGTTTCCTATTAGTTAAAGCCCAATAGCACATGAGTAGCCTCTATCTCAATTCATATCCAAATGTCATCCTAATCCCAAAAATGTTTTAAAGCAAAGTGACACTTCAGCCTCAACTGTTTGATAAAGATCCTCCTCTATTAAATTTACACACACCCATATACATACATGCAATAAATGATGTGAAACATATATCCATATCTGCTGAAAGTGAAGATAAAATTTATATATAATGTGACAACAAGTTAACAAATGTTCACTAAACCTGTTTCATCTTCTTCTGGTGCCAATCAAAATCCTTGCAGGAACAGAATCTTCAAGAAACTTTAATGGAAGGACTATATGCAGAGGCATGGAAGGGATTAAGAAAATTAATAAGGAATGTCAGGATTCTGTGCTGTGCAATTCTATGACCACAGTACCTGACAAGAACAAGTTAGAGGAGGAAAAGTATTTTGGATCATGGTTCAGAGGATTCAATACAAGGTCAGCTGACTCCAAGGCAAAGGGAAGGTCATGGCCAGGAAAAGCAAGGTGGAAGGGCATGACCAAGGAAAGCTGCTCAGTTCATGGTGTCTTGAAGGCAAAGAAAGAGGAAGGAGCCAAGGGGTGGGGGGACACTTCCACCACATGCCCCCCTTGACCTACTTCCTCCAACTAAGTTCCATCTCTCAGTTGTCCATGCAGCCATCAATGGATTAATCTCCCGATGAGATCAAAACCCTCATGATCCAATTACTTCCCCAAATCCCACCTCTGAACCCATAAGACCTTGGGAGACATTATATATCTAAACCATAAGAGAAACTTAGGTATGAGCAAGAATAGAAAGCCAGTAACACCTCGATTACCAATCCTTATTAGATAACATGGCCTGTTTTGTGACCATCCCACAAATAAGAGATGGACTCTTCCCAATCGATAGGTTATACATTGAGACCAATGATATTTCTTCACTGTCTTAGTCCATTTTCTGTGCTATTACGGAATGCCAGAGATTGGGTAACTTGTAAAGAATAGAGGTCTATTTAGCTCACAGTTCTGGAAGCTGGGGAGTCTATAAGAGCATGGCATCGGCATCTGGTGAGGGCCTTCTTGCTAGTGGGAATGCCCTGTAGGTTCCCAAGACAACACAGGGCATCACATGACAAGAAGGACCCTGAGAGATGGTCCAGCTGGTTTTTACTACAGACGCACTCTCAAGAGAACCAACTCACTCCCTTGATAACCCACGAATCCATGAAAAGATTAATACATTTGTGAGGGCAGAGTCCTCCCATGACCCAATATCCACCCAGATGTTTCCTCTTCCAACATTGCTACGTTGGGGACCACGTTTCCAACTCATAAACTTTGGGGGGACATATTCAAATTGTAGCACAAAAGCCAAAATAATTTTAAAGCAAGTCTATTACTTACACACTAGGGACTTCTAGGGCAGGAAGGGCAAATGAAAGCCTTTCTGACTGGAGAGAACAAAGAACAGAGACGGGGTTTGGCCTTCATAGTGCTGGGGTAGGGGGTCTGACTGGAGAAGGGTTCTCATGCCTGTGATCGGACTGTGGGGTTCAAACCTCCTGGTGCCTGAAGAGCTAAGGAGCTAGCCAGCAGGGTATGGTGGCACCTAGAACAGAGACAGAATGATTGCAAGTTCAAGGCTAGCCTGGGCAACTTAGCAAGACCTTGTCTCAAATTAAAAAATAAAAAGAGCTGGGGATATAGCTCAGTGATAGAAACTTCCATGAGGCCTTGGGTTCCATCCCATCCTGAAAACAAAACAAAACAAGAAGAAGAAGAAGAAAAAAAAAAAAAGAGCTCAGGAGCTGCTGGGGAGAGGGTCCTTTCACAGAGCACCAGATGTGTTCTATTTGCATTCATCATCACCTGAAAGGTAGCACCAAGGACATGTTTTACCCTTGAGCCTTTCTCCAGATAGCTGGGTGAGATGTGCTGCTGCTAAAAATCCTATTATTTCAGGCAAGGAAGCCTAAATGCTGTTGGCTGTCAAATATCACAAACGAGCTCAGCTCTTTTTATTTTTTATTTTGAGACAAGGTCTTGCTAAGTTGCCCAGGCTAGCCTTGAACTTGCAATCATTCTGTCTCTGTTCTAGGTGCCACCATACCCTGTTGGCTACCTCCTTAGCTCTTCATGCACCAGGAGGTTTGAACCCCCCAGGCCGATCACAGGCATGAGAACCCTTTTCCAGTCAGACTCCCTACCCCAGGCACTATGAAGGCCAAACCCAGACAAATGTAAGGAGGGAGCAAGGTATAAACACTCCAGACTCTAGCTCTCCAGTCTGCACCCCGTGCCTCCTACACTGACCCTACCTGGAAGCCAACAACAAAAAAAAAAAAAATGAGAGACCTGGGTGATGTCATCCACAGGGTAGATCTTCTGAGGCACTGACAGAATTGAAGAGAGCAGTGGATAGAAGTGGAGGCAGATGCAGAAAAAAATAACCAGGAGACAGACATTTCTTGGTCTCCTTTCAGCCAGGGGTGGCCTTCTGACAAAGTTCTGGCCCTTGGGATGTGGACAGAAGGATGCACAACATTTTCAGACTTGGCCCTTAATACTTGGCATGGTCCTCCATACCCTCCTTCTTTGTACAGTTCAAATGACAGAGGGGACTTACAGAAGGATAGAGCTATAAAACCTTGGTTTCTCAGTGCGTGTCAATCAGAGACTCACACCGACCAGTGGCACAGGCAAGATGTAAACTTTTGCATGCTAAACTTCTAAGACTGTGGAATTATTTGTTATATTATTCTAACACACGAATATGATTAAGGAGAGAGAAAGTGCATAACAAACCAAAGTTCTAAAAGTATAGCAGAATGAGTAAAAAAGTCTAAGAATAAATTTCAGTTTCATTTGTAGAATGCTTGCCCTGCACATGGGAGACCTTGGGTTCCATCTCATCCTGCAGAAGGTCCAAAAGTGGCCAGAAGGCAGTCTGGGTTCAGACATAGACCAGTCTCCCCTGAAGCTACCCTAAGATTAATGGAGGGTTAATCCCCCATGTGTCCCCCGAGCTTATTTTAGGGCCTGGTGCATAGAAATGTCTCGATGAACAGGTGGGGCAAATGCAAGGCACCCATAGCTATGAAAGGTGTCTGTGACAGATAAAGTAATTACAGCCCCTGGGTCAACACCCTGTTTGCCACACATTGGATATCTGTTAAACCTGAGTTGAAAACCCCAACATACTCTGAAATAGAATGATACACTCCCCTGAACAGAGCATTTTCAGCTGATGGCACCACTAAGAGCAACTCGATACAGTAACAGCTTCTGGCATGTGCGGCTCATTTTAACAGATGCCAGTAAGACAGAGAGAGCTGTCACGTCTGCTCCAGGAAGGAAAGCCACCCAGTCCGTGTTCTGCTTGCCAAATTAATTTCATCTGACATTTAATTTGTATCCTAAGGTACTGTGGACTTAAAACTTGACTGTGCTATCAAGGGACTGGAGAAATGTTCTATCCGACAAACTCAATTCCTCTAATTATTTTTATTATGAGTTAGGCTGTCTTGATACAGACATCTCCAAAATCAAATATACAGATCACCCCAAAATTACATTTCCCTTCCTCTCTCCTTTCCTTCAGTTTTTTTTTTCTTTCTTTTTGGAATTTATTTGTTGACACAATCAATCATGTTGATACCATTGGAGTGTCCACTTGGGATCTTGACAACCTGAATAAAGAATTGAGCAAAATATGTGAAAATAACAGGCAGTGTTACAAAGATGGGGCCTTCCGAGCAAC
This sequence comes from Marmota marmota marmota, assembly GCF_001458135.2. Taxonomy (NCBI): domain Eukaryota; kingdom Metazoa; phylum Chordata; class Mammalia; order Rodentia; family Sciuridae; genus Marmota; species Marmota marmota. Next base: position 4,903,298 of record NW_025999913.1, on the reverse strand, counting down.
TGAGGCAGTGTGAAGGCTGCCCACTTCAAACTCCAATTCTTGCAATCAAGTCAGAAAGATTTCAGAGAAGTCCCTCAGAGTAATAGGAATGAGTTTATTGAAGGGATATAAAAAGGGAAAGAGGACATTCTCAAGGGAGAGAATGGGTCCCCTCAGAGAAGAGGACAGCATGTCTTTACTGCACTCAAGATTTATTGGGGATCCTAGAGAGGTTTCCAGAGAGTCTCACCCACGTCCACCTCTTGGCTTTTGACTGACAGCAAGATGATATCGGACTTTCAAGTCCCCATTGCCATGACAACTCCAGGTCACCTTGGCCCATGCTGACCAATTTTAATTGGATTCTTAACACCACATTCTTACAGATTTTATGGTTAGGAGGAACCTTACCTCCCGGAGCTTCAAAAGTCTCCCCACTTCAGGTAACCTGGGTTCCTCTTACTGACATTATCTTGGGCCTGCATTTCTCCTGCAGGTAACTGGTAGTTTGCTGAAGAAAGTGAGATAGCCTGCCCACCTAAGCCAGGAAGGGCTTCAGGTAACTCATCTTGTGTAGCAGAAAGTGAAGAAATCATATAAGGGTGACGATGGATGTCAAGGGATAGGATAAGATCACTTTGGGGGTCAATAAGAATAATTACAATGAATTAAAATGCTTAAAATATATTTAAATCTATCAGTTTCTTGGAAAAAGAAAGCATGTGGGGTCAGCACAGTAGACCCATTTTATAGAATTATTTTTGTAACCTTGGGTTCCCACCATTCTCATCTGTGTGTTCCCTAAGAGCAGCACATAGATTTATGAAAAGTAAAATTAACACCCCATAGAGTAGAGTGGAGTGGGCCTAGCTAGAGAGAATGGCTCAAGGCCCTGACGTCTGGACTAGTCTGGTCTTATATGCAGAGCTGTGCCACCTTCTGCTCTCCCTACAGACCTGATTGAAGACTTTGCTCCATTTGTTCCCATTGGTTACTTTATTTTCGCCTAACTAAAATGTAGAGCCTGTGCTGAGAGTTGCCACAGGCCATAGGCCCTCAGCAGCAGTCTTCATGGTAATGAGACTTTTGTAAACAGGGACAGGAAGACTCATCTCTGCATCTTGTACTCCAACAGCACTTTTCTTGTATCCTGCCTCTGCTATTTTGATGCTCCTAAGCTCCTACCTCAATATGTCATACAGCATTTTCCTTGGTCTAGAATGAGCTCTTTGCATCTCCATGGAATCATGTAACATGATCTTCTTTCCCATTGTGATTCGCTAGAAATTTGGCATTAGATCCAAAGTCTTGATCAAAATTGGATTCGTTTGTCCAGGATACTTCAGGGGCAATGAACAGCTATCGGTGATCATAACCTAGGTCCATTATTTCACTGGAGGATGCAAAACAATGATATCCTACGGTTTGCCTTCATTGATTAGTTGGAATACCTCTATAAAGAGACTTCCCTTCATCAGTGCTTGATGTCCCTGAAATACAGCTTCTTTAGGATGATTAAGACAAATGTTGATTTCTTTATTTGTTCTCTATCATTTTCAAAATAATAAGTTAGGTCTCTAGTGTCTTCAAAAGGTGACCAGCAAGGGTTGTTTCACGTTTGGTCTTATTTTTCTTTTTCAGCATCATTATAAACTGATAGATTTAAATCTATTTTAAGTGTTTCAACTCATTGTAATTATTCTTATTGACCCCAAAGTGATCTTATCCTATCCCTTGACATCCATGGTCACTCTTATATGATTTCTTCCCTTTCTGCTACACAACACAATCCAGGCTCAATTCAGATATTTTCTGCTCAGGTCTGGAATTTGCCAATCTCCAAAATGTTTCCAGTTTTCTAGGCATTTTCCTTTTGGTGAGAAATAGTATCTGAAAGTAGAACCTGGGTGCTCAGGGGTTCTTATTGCTATTGAGTAGTCCTTGTTTTGAGGCCTTTTAAAATAAAACAGGAAGGAAATATTTTTATTCTTCTTAAGATAAAGGCATTATGAACTCAGATTCAAGTTCAGGACTGAAGAATTTTGATTTTGCTTTACCTAAGGTACATCTACTTCCTTTTCTGCAATGCCAAAGCTCCAAGTTCCACAATTTTTCTTTTGTTTTATCTCATATATATGCGTGTGCTTTGGAATAACAATACCAACACTGACGCTGCCAATATGCTCATCAAACAACAACAGTAAAAAACCAAAAACTTTTTTCACAACTTCATGTCCTTAGAGTATAGAATATTCTCACAAAGAATGTATAATTAAATCATTGTGTTTTGAGGACATGAAAGACTTCTGTACTGAAAAGATGTAGTTACAAAGTTCTGGTTTTTATTTCTGCTCTCTACATACTATTCCCTCCCTCACAAGTAATATTTTTTTCTTTTTTTTAAACATTTTTTGGTATGTAATTCATTTTTAAAATAGAAGCAAAAATGTGTTTATATTTATACCACCCCAAATTTATTAGATGAATGATAGCATGCCATAAACACTTTCTTTGCTTTGCTTTTTTTCTCTTAACATATCCTAGAGATCATTCCACACCACTACATAGAGAGGTTCCTTATTCTTTTTTAAAGCTGCATAAAAGAATCTATGGTATGAATTTACTGAGGCTCATTTTACCAATCCATTATGTAGGAATATCTGTTTGCAATTTTTATTATCATAAACAGAACATCAATTATCTTATGCATGAATGTTTGATTTTTGGTATTTTTGCCAATATTCTATGGGATGGACTGTATCATTTGACCTTCACCTGAAAGAATAGAGTTGGTACTTCTTATGAGAAAATTCTTTCACTACTTCCTTTATTTCTACCATAGTAATTGATATATTTAAAATTCCTCTCCCACCAACGTCAGTTCTATTAGGTTGCATTTTTTTTTTAGTAAATTATTCTGAAAAATTGTTCAGAAATGCTTCATCTGAGTTTACACATTTATTTACATAACTTCCAAAAAGTAGGTCTCTCGATTTTCTTTTAATTTCCTTTGCTATGCTCACATTTCCTTTTTGTCACTTCTAATTTTGTATATTTATGCATTTCCCCCTTTTTATTTCTTTCTTACATTAGCAATTGTTTTGTTAATTTTATTTATTAATTTTTCCTTGTTAGTTTTCTTATAGTTATCTTGATTACTTTTTTGCTTTTGCTTTTTGTCTTATTTTAAAATTCTTTATTTTCATTTTTATTAATATGAATATTTTATAGTATAAATTTTCTTCTATTACTATATCCCTCATAACAGAATTTGCAATTTCAACTTGGATTTCCTTTTTGAGCAAAGAGATTTTTACAAGAATGTTTTTGTAATTCTAGATTTCAAAGACCTTTAACATTTTTATTTTATTATTAGTTTTTAATAAATCATGTATTTTGTCCTTCAGAATTCTTGTTTTCTTCTAGTCCTAAGAAACAGAATGTTCCATGTGTTCTGGAAATGAAGGTCTGGAAGGCTGACCATGGGCCCCATCTTAATCCCTGGAATCTGTAAACGTGATTTTTTTTTAAGGAAAAAGGACCTGTAGAGATGTGATTAAGGATTTTCAGGTTTTCCAAATCACCCTTACATCACAATTAAAGTCCCCGTGAATGATGTTATAGGTTAGAAACTCTTAATGGACTGTGAACTCCTTACTATCAATCTTTCAAATTCAGACCCCTGAGCCAAACTACTCATTATATTCGAAGTCTCAGGCTGCCAAATGAAGTACCTAGTTAACTCTGGCAGCCAGGCCAGCAGCCTGCCACTCAGACTCTGGCAAAGACAGGCGACTGCAGCAACCCAAGCTCGGATCTGCTGCTCGCTCTACCTGGAGGCGAAACTCGGGAATGGAAATTGGCCATCACCGCTTCACCGGTCCCACATCCCTTCCTAGACCCCGCCCCTTCGTTTGGCCACGCCTCTTGCGTTTAGGCACGCCCTCACGCTCCCCTGCGCGTTCAGCCAATCACCGGTGACGCTTGCCTTCCGTCTCCGCCAATGCAGGAGGCCTTTGCTGTCCTGGTTCCACCCTTCTCAAGAGCTGGGGCCGGAAGATGGCGGCGGCCGCGGAGTTGAAGCTGCTGGAGAAGTCCCTGGGGCTGAGTAAGGGAAATAAGTACAGTGCCCAGGGCGAGAGACAGGTGAGCTGCAGAGGCGGCGCGGAGGGGAAGGAGCGGGGCCTGCCGAACCTGGCGGGGCCGGGCCGGCGGGGTTGGGATGCAGCTCCGCCGCTCCCACGTGTCTGCGTTCGAGCCGCGGGTCGGCTGGTCCTCGTAGGCTTCTGCCACTCTAGGTCCTGGAGGGACGAAGGGGAACCTGCTCAGGACGGGCTCGGCCTGAGCTTTATCTCCATCGACTTTCTCAGCATCCCATTCAGCCATCACGAAACCATTTGAAGGAACGCACAAAAGACCTTTCGATGGAGCAAGGTGGAGGCCAGCGTTCGCCTTCACCGGCTGCTCTTGCCGAAATTGCATCTTTGGTTAATTGCGCAACCACTCCGTCAGCGCAAACGGGGACCCGGTGGTACTGCACTGGGCCTGGGGAATTCTGCGTTGAATAAAGGGGACACGCCCCCTCCCCTCTGGAAGCTTGCTGTTTGGCTGGGTGGACAAACTTGGCAGTGATTTAAATTATAGTAGCGGAAAGTGCTACTTTGACGCGGCTATGGCCGAGGGAACATGTGCTGGGGGCTTGGCTGGTCCTGGAGGATTCAGGGAAGGCTTTTTTTTTGAGGCCTGTAATCCCAAATTCGGTTTGCTTTGTGCAGAGAATGAGGGAAAGTTAGAGAGTGTGAGACTGACTAATGAAGCATAAAGACTCAGATTTCCCAGGGTATTGAAAAGAACATTTGTGTTTTATGAAGGTCATTGTTTGCCGAGGAGCGAATGTATTACAGCAAAAAAAGTGCTGTAGAACACTACTTTGATGCATTCTGATGTTTCTGGCTCCTTTGAGGTTTTTCCAGACTAGTGTGTTTTGGCCTTAACTTTTTCTTTCCTTGGTTGATGTTAAATCTTGTCTCAAAAGTAGCAATATTTTAGTTTTTACATTTAAAATAACTCGAAGCCTGGTGAGGTTGTGACTTGCCTAAGATGGGCCCTCTGATTGGTGGCAGATTAGGCTAGGCATTGGCCCTAAGGTGGCCTGTTTTTTCTTTTTCCTCCTCCTGGTACCGATTCCTTGTGGTTAGCCACTTTTCAATATTGGTTTATATTTTTAGAAAACACTGGGAACACTTAAACCTTTGTCACCTAGTATGAGAAGCAGTCAACAACAATTAAATGAAAGCACAGCAGATATGTACTAGTGGAACAAAACATTAGTGAGAAATGTGGAAGAGAAAGTTAATTATGACTTGAAGATGGGTTTTTACTCTTCCTGGAAAAGCTGGCGTTTAAGGAATTAGGTTTTGAAAGATGTGTGAAAACACTATATTACGAAAGATTGGAAAGTCTAGAGCAATAAGTAAAATCAGTATGGGGAGTGGGTGCAATGCAAGGTAAACCCAAAATCATAGTTGAGGTCCAACTGTGAGGGCTTTCCAGTTCAAAGTGTGGTATTTTATTTTATTTTGATTAAAAAATTTTAGCACTGGGTAGCTATTGAAAGTTTCTGTTTATGTGTTTAGGGAAAGGGCTGGGCATAGCAGATAAGTTTCAGCCATTTTTTTTGATTAAGCAACTGACAGCAAATAAACCAGAATTAAAGCTCTCTGCCACATACCCAAAATAATTTAAAACTGAAAACAGCCTAGGGATTAAGCTGTAGAAGAATGGTTCATTAAATTATGGTACATCAGGGATAGATGTGTAGCTCAGTGGTAGAGTAATGTTGAGACCCTGAATTCTATCCCTACCATTCCCCACCCCCAGGCTCCCAAAATGTACATTACCACATTGGAATATTACTTATGCAGCCATTAAAAGTAATTGCTTTGAAGATCATGAACTGTAAGATTGATGTGAAAATGGTATGTGTTCCATGTTTGCAACTACATAAGACTAGCAGTTGTATACTTCAGGTTATATAAAGAGAATGGACTTCTGAGCCAGTGGTATTTTATTTGAACCCTGACTCTGCCATTATAAACCAAGTGACCTTTGTTCTTGTTCTTTTTTTTTTTTTTTAATTCTAAATTGATTTTGTTTGAAAATAGGTCTTAGGTAAATGAAATGCATGTCACTCTCAGAAGTTGGTAGTTGCAAAGGCATAGTCTTTTCCAGAATCAGGGAATGACAAAAATCAAAATTTTCTGGGACCAAAAAAGTGAATTAAGAGAAAGTTTTGGCTGTGAGATGTATGAAATAGTGACAAACATCACTTCCAGATTTTGGTTGCTGATACTGGTGCCACCCACCGTGGTCAGTTCCCCCATTGTGGCGATTGTAGACATTTTTCATGAGGGAGTTGCCACGATGGAAGGAGCCCAAATCTCTGCGCTACACTCCAGTCACTTCAGACCTCAGTAGACTTTGCTTAAGTCAGAAATGAGCTTATATTGGGCAAGCTAAGAGTTTAGGTTTTGTTACTGCTGTATAATCTAGTTTACCTGGATTAGCACTGTTTGATTAATCTGTATAGATAATCTTGATTTTAAAAACAAAGACTATGGGAAAACCAGCTGCATGATATAGTGATTACTGAGAATTTATAGTCATGATTGATGGTCTTTATTTTTTTAATTTATCTGAAGAATTTTTTTTTTAAGATTCCAGTTCTTCAAACAAACAATGGTCCAAGCCTGACAGGATTGACTACCATAGCAACTCATCTAGTCAAAGAAGCCAACAAGGAGTATTTGCTGGGGAGTACTGCAGAAGAAAAAGCAACAGTTCAGCAGTGGCTGGAATACAGGGTCACTCGAGTAGACAGACAGTCCAGTAAAGAGGATATCCACACGCTGTTGAAGGTATTGTGATTTGTTGGAATGGGTGGACTGTAATAAGCTGAAATCTCTCCCCTTGGGTTCCAGACCTGGGAACAGGCTGCCTTTACCTGTTCTCTTTTGCTTCAAGGTATGCAGACCTCCAACTCTTGGCTGCATTTGCCTGTTGCCTTTTAGCTCAAGGTAGCTTGTACCTGTTGTGACCTCTGCCTGGAGCAGGCTGTTCTGTCTCTAGTTGGGGAGGTGAATGGACTACAGTGTGCTTTTTCACCATACGAGCACAGGAAAAGGAAAGGGTTGTTGTGTTTTTGTTTTGTTTGCAACTGTGGTGTTTCAAGATAGTGTTGTTAATTTTAAAGGCAGTCAATATTTGTTACAGAAATTTAGGAAATATAAGTAAGCAAATGTAAAACATTTTAAACAACCATTGTCCCATGATCGAGAGTGAACTATTATTAATGCTTGCGTTCAGTCATCAGGTCTTTATTAAATCCTTTTTATGGTCTTCCCATGCATGCAAGCATGCGGGACTTTTTTAAAAAGTGGGCCATTATTGGACACAGCAACCTGCTGTGGCTTATGTTTGCTCTCGGAGTGTTGGGAACATTGTTTCATGTCCGTGTGTGCTCTTTCCTTTTGATAACCTGTATGTTCCAGCACAAAGTTGTACCACAGTTTAAATTATCTACCCCCAGGTAGTTATCAGCTTGTTGCTAGATAATTGAACATGTTCCTATTTGTTTCATAGGCTAAATTCCTACAAGGGAGGTTGCTAGAAGAAAAGCCTTGCCTTCTTTTTCTTCTTCCTGAAAGTTGCCATTATTTTTTTCTACCTTTTTTTTTAAATTGGTACATTGTAGTTGTACATAATGGTGGGATTTGCTGTCACATATTCATACATGCACATAATATAATAATATAATTTGGCTAATATCACTCCCCAGCAATTCCCACCTTCTTCTCCATCTCCCACTTCTTGGTCTCTTTCTTCCACTGATCTTCCTTAGATTTTCATGAGACATCTTCCCTTACCTTTCTGTTCCTTTTTCCTCTGTAGCTTCCACATATGAGAGAAAACATGATTCTTGATCTTCTGAATTTCTTATTTCACTTAACACAGTGGTCTCAACTTACATCCATTTTCTTGCAAATGACATAATTTCATTTTTCTTTATGACTGAATAAAACTCCATTGTGTACATATACCTCATTTTCTTTATCCATTTATCCACTGATGGACACCTAGGCTGGTTCCAGTTTAGCTATTGTGAATTGTGCTTCTATAAACATGGGTATGCATATTATCTGACTTTAATTCTTTAGGATAAATACTGAGGAGTGGTGTAGCTGGGTCATATGGTGGTTCCATGCCTCGTCTTTTTTGAGGAAACTCCATACTGATTTTCATAGTGGTTGTACTAATTTACAATCCCACCAACAGTGTAAAGATGTTCCTTTTTCTCCACATCCTCTCCAGCATTTTTTGTTGTTTGTATTCTTGATAATTGCCATTCTTACTGCTGTGATATAAATAGTGTAGGTTTGATTTGCCTTTCTGTAGTTGCTAATGATGCTGAACATTTTTTTGTATATTTGTTGACTATTTGTATTTATTTTTTTGAGAAGTGTCTATTTAATTAATTGGCCCTTTATTAATTGGGTTGTTTTTTGAGTTATTTATATATTCTAGATATTAATCCTTTGTCAGCTAGCTACGTTATTGTTCCTTGCTGTAGGTTCTCTCTTCAGATTCTAAATTGTTTACTTTGCTGCGCAGAAGCTTTTTAATTTGATGCCATTCCATTTATTAACTCTTAGCATTATTTCCTGAGCTTTAGGGGGTCCTATTGAGAAAGTTGTTGCCTGTGCCTATATGTTGGAGTGTCGACCCTGTATTTTCTCCCAGGAGTTGCATAATTTCTGATCTAATTCCTAGGTTTTAGTTCCATTTTGACTTGCTTTTTGTGCAGGATAAGAATTAAGGGTCTAGTCTTTTTCTTCAACATATGTATATCCAGTTTTCCCCTATTTGTTTACCAAAAAAAAAAAAAAAAAAGAAAAAGATCTTTTTTAAGGCTACATGGTTCCTGTGGACTCCAGAACAGTGTAATCTTACAATATGTCAGTATATGAAGTGGCCTCTTCCACAAAACAACATCGGTATTTTCCTTTTTCTCCATCACCTCCCCAATTACATTACTAAAACAAGCAAGCCAAAAAATGATTTCCCTGTTGACATTGTGTTCTTTGTTTTCATAAGACTTTGTTGTGGCATTTTTTCATAATGCTCATGAACCATTTTTATTTCTAAAAGTTTACTTGTATGTATTCTTTAACCATGTTTGTACTGGGCTACCTTATTATTTAATTTTTAAATCTTTTGCTCTTTGGATATTAAGAAAAGATTTAATTCTTAATTGTCAAATTTCCATTTTGGTGCTAAAACCACAGCTCTTAAGAGTAAATGCCTTATAAGTAAGGTAATATTTTTTTTTAAAAAAATTGTGAAATACATTGTTTGACTCTAGATGAATGATGCATATAGTTGTCTATTGTGTTTTTTCAACTTTCGATTGTATGATGTTTAAAAGTTTAATAATAGCTGGGAAGAAAAAGAAAAATCAGTTGGATTTCTAGAGGAAATATTTTAGCAGGTTTGGCAATAGCATCAGAAAGACTTGTTTTTAAAAATGAAGAAATGTTAGACATTTCCCTTCTTTGACTATTTCAAGTGTGAAATTCTATTTGATAGGAAACCTTTTATGTCACTAATCAGGAAAGTATTTCCTATTCATAGTTTATGAAAACTACATTTAAGACTATCTTCATAGCTAAAATATATTTATGAATTCTGATTTTAGTCACAAAAAATAGTTTTTGATGTTCAAAGTTCAATCTTATATCCAGTGACAAAAAGGTAAAAAATCTACCCACACTGGGAGAAAATATCTGAAAATTATGTATCTGATAAGTTGTGAATATTTAGTATACAAAAAAAAAAACTAATAACTTGATTTAAAAATGTGCAAAAGACTTGAGTAAACATTTCCAAAGACTATATGCTAATGCTAATAAGTATTTGAAAAGATGCTGAAATTATAATCACTGATTGAAGTGCAGATCAACTCACAATAAGATACCATCTTCCATTCATTAGGATGGCTGCCACCCACCAAAACAAATCCATTAAAAGAAAGCCAGAAAATAACAAGGGTTGGCAAAGATGCGGAAAATTGTAACCGATACACTGTCGGTGAGAATATTAAAAAAAAAAAAATGCAGCTGTTAGCAAAAAATAGGACAGCACTTACTCAAGACATTCATAGAGTTGCTCTATGATCTAGCAATCCCGCTTCTTGGTTTATACCCAGAAGAATTCAGCATTGCCTTGAGGAGAGATTTACACTTGCATTCATAGCAGCATTGTTAAACAGCTAGGGCAGGGTAGACAACCCATGTGTCTGTTGTGTCAATAGACAAACAAAATATGGTGTATACATACATGTATACTTCAGCCATTTAAAAAGAAGACAGTTTTGATGCATGTTATAACATGGATGAACTTTGACATTGTACAAGTGAAATAAAGCCAGTCACAGAAGTATAACTACCCCATGACTCCACTTATGAGGTATCTGGGGTAGTTGGTCACAGAACAAAGTTGAATGGTGGTTGCCAGGCTTGGAGGGTAGAGTAATGGGGACTTGTTTAATGGGTCATAGAGTTCTAGTTTTGCAAGGTGAAAAAGTTTGTAGATTGGTTATGTAGCAATGTAAACAACTGTAAACCCTACTGAAGTGTATGCTTAAAAATAGTTGGTAAATTTTGTGTTATGTGTAATGTATTCCAATTAAAGTTTTAAAAATGTATGTGTATGCATAAAGTACACATACATATACACAAATGTACTGCAAAACCCAGTAACTTGGAATTCTCAACTTTTTTTTTTTTTTTGTACTGGGGATTGAGCTATATCCCCAACTCTTTTTTAATTTAAATTTAGGATTAAACTCAAGGGCACTTCATCTCTGAGCTGCTGGCTGAGCGATTTCCCCCATTCTTTTTTCAGATTTTTTATTTTGAGACAGGATCTCTGTAGTCTGCTGAGGGTCTCACTAAATTGTCAAGGCTGACCTTGAACCTGGGATCCTCCTTGCTCAAATTCCTGGGTTTCCTGATTGCAGGTGTGGGCCACCATGCATGACCATTCTTAGCCCTTTTTATTTATATGTTGAGGCAGGTCTTGCTAAGTTGCCCAGGCTGACCTCGAATTTTTGAACCCCTTATCTTAGCCTCCCAAATTATTGGGGTTGCGTCTTAAACCACTATACCCAGCAAAAAGGTAGAAATTGTTCAGAAGTCTATCATTTTCTAATGTTTTTTAAATATTCTTTCATTTTTTAATGTTCTTTAAAATCAAATGAGATTAATAATGTTCATTCTGTGTTTTTAAATGATGTGACTGGAGTCTAATTGTGATTTTGAATGAATTTTTTTCTTAATATCGAAGATTAATTTTAACTTATTAATTTATTGAATTTATTAATAAATAAATAAATTTATCAATCAGTGACATAGCATTTGTTTCGTTTGCATGTGCAAAGCCCTGAGTTCCTTCCCCACCACTGAAAGAATAAATGAATGAATGAGTGAATTTATTAAATATCAGTATTTAATTTCTGATAGCCATCTAAATGTTTTCAAGTTAATACTGTTCATTAATGTTTTACTGTTTTTTTTCTAGGATCTGAATTTGTATCTTGAAGATAAAGTCTACCTTACAGGATATAACTTTACTTTAGCAGATATTCTACTGTACTATGGACTTCATCGCTTTATAGTGAGTATCTGGATACTTTCTGGTTTATTTTCTGTAAAGTTCAGAATATTTTTTGAGATTTGTCTTAAACTTAATCAGATTTGTATTTTCAACTAAAAAATAAAAATGAAAGGAGTTTTGTTTTTTTTTTTTAATACAAGGTGTGCTGTACAAAAATTTTCCTTTTACAGAGACAGAAACTAGCTTAGGAATTTTGAGTGATTTGTCAAAGGCACAGAACTCATTTTTTGAAGGGCCAAGACAAACCTCAGTCTCCTGAATCAAGTATCTTCTTAGTGTGTGGGGAAACTCTTTGTAAACTATAAGAGACTGTAATAATGTATGATACAGTTATATTCAGCCCCCTACTTCTGCAGGTTCCATGTCTGCAGATTCAACAAACTGCAGATTGAAAAGGCTCTTTTAAAAAATGGCATCTGTACTTAACTTGTACTGACTTTTTCTGGTGTTCATTCCCCAATCTAGTATCATATGTAGCATCTATATTGTATTGAGTGCATTACTAACCTAGAGGTGATTTAAAGGACACCAGGAGGGTTGTGTGGAGTCTATACTTAACCTATACTGTGTTATGTGAAACTCTGTGGATTTCAGTGTCCCTGGGGGTGGGTGTCCTGGAACCAGTCCCCTGCAGATACCAGTAGACTACTGTATTCTTAATCTCCCTACTTAATCTATAATCCCATAATTTGGATTTACTTCACCTTATTAAAAATTGTTCCTCAAACATTCCTAAGTAATTGTATTCTATAATAGTATTATTTCAATAGGCTAGTTTGATCCTTAATTTAGCATAAAACTCCCTGTTGTTATGATTGTATTTAAATTATTTCCTGAGAGCCTACTGTGTGCCCACCAGAGAGGGATATAAAAAAAAACCTATAAACTCAATTTTCAAGGAATTATTAATCTCATTGAAAAAATAAGACTTTTACATGAAAACAGTTAATTAGAGAAAACGGAATCTAGTGATAACTCCTGATCAGAATATAATTTGATCATTTAAAGAGACAAGTAAAGTAGGATGAAGAATCATAAAGAATACATTCAGAGTTTGGATAACCATGACTATCCAGGGGAATTTTCACTGTTTAGAAAGCATATAAGTTGGACTGTAAATATTGCTTGTAAGTAGTACGACCATATGATTTTTCATCCAAAACACTTGGGCCATGAAAGAAAGCCTACCAGTCACTACGCAGGATTACAGTCACTAGCAGGAATGAAATGGGATGAACAGTCCCCATACTTACAAGGAATATGGCTCAATTTTAAGCAAAATAGGAGACCGGGGAGGATCCTGTCGTTTCTCTTTGTGCCCCTCCTGGCTCTTGGCCCAGTTCCTTGTACAGCTCTGGGCTTTTGAGATTAGCAATATTTCACAGTCTGTATCTATTTGTAAAGTATTTTAGGTTGTATATCTGTAGTGAAATGTAATCTTTAGTTATGTTCTTCAGTATCATTAAATCATAGTAATTTTATTTGAATGTGAAGAAAATGTAGTTGGAGCTGAAATACATTGATCACACCAGCCTCTTTTTATTCCGTTCTAGGTTCAATATATTTTAGTAGCTTTTTGAATTTAGAATGATGACATGGCACCTACCTCATTTCAAAACGGAAAAAATAGCCTCCAAGGTAAAGAGGATTTGCTGTGAAGTATCTAAGCATCTCTCTCCTGGTGGCAAACCTAGTCTTTCAGCTTGGGGAGTCCAGAACTTGGCTTGAGCGAGCCTGTGCTACTGACTGTGGTTACTTAAAAGCTTAATCTTAGGAAAAATTGTGGTGACTGCCAGCAGCTAGTGAGCATCTATCAGGACTCAGGGTCTGGCTTCCTGCAGCACTGAGCTGTCATTAAAGAGGAGAACATGTCTCATGTAATTAAAAAAATAAATAGATGAGAATGAGGTGTAACTCTTGCAAACCAAGTATATATTTATACACATACTCTTCCTGTCTACTGGCTTATGCAGGTCATGTGGCAGGAAAAGTGTGGGAGACCAACCTTGCACGTGACTGAGTCACACTCCCCTGCTGGGTACTGAGGTGCTCAGTCACAGAAATGTGGCAGAGCTTTCCCCACCCTTCTTGGGTTCTAGGGTCAGTGTCTCATGCATGGGTGTGTCTTGCTACAGCTACGCTCACCTGTTCCTTTGTAATATAACCTCTTACCCTGTTTAGGATAGAATCTTCCATGGAAGTGCATTGTGTGTGTCCCCTGCTCTTACTGTACCTTTGAGTGTGGCCTACCCAAATGTCAGTCAACCTGACAGTGGACATCATGAAGATAGACTCAGCCCCCTCAAACCTGACCCCTTGCCTCATTTGAAAAGCTTCTCCTCAATAAAAGGGGTCAGCGCGTGCTCTCTCTCTTCCTGCAGACCCTTAAGGTCAGAGAAGCCATCACAGTGACCCCAAAGAAAAAGGTATTTGTGTCTCTTGTGTGGATATTTTGCGCAGCCCGGTTAGCCCAGTTTTCCTGGAGTGACCCCTGAGCCTTTTAGTCGCGAGAACAGAACCCTGGCAGGAAAGGAAGGGCTCTGAAAGGGCAGCAGCTTGCATGGCCATTCTTTGCCAGTAGAGTAAACACGGTCAGAATCCCAGAATGCAAAATATTCTTAGGCCCAGCTGCAAAGTTATTTAATTATGAGTCTGTGTGCCCTGGAGGGCATTGGGTTTTCAGACAGGTTAGGAGTGTTTCCTCTAGTTCTGCATATTGATTGACATTAGGGTTACTTTAGCTATATTTTAACCATCTGTACTTATTTATATTTCCTATTTTTGGATGCACATCCTTTTTATATATGGTGTTGAGGATTTATGATTAAAGATGTTATGCCCTTTCAAAATGACTTTGAGTGGAATACTACCTATGTCATCCTGCTGACCATCTCTTTGGGTTCAAACCGTGGGTCCCAGCATCTCTCTCACCACAGTCCAAGTATAGGCAGAATACTCCGAGATCTAAAGACCTTCTTAAAGAACAGGCCTCACAGACTAAAATCTACACACAACAGGATTGCTGTGTGGTATTGAATAACATCCCTGTTAAATTGGGCATAAATATACACAGGTGAGAAAAAAAGTGATTGCTAGGTATTAATTCAGAGAGATACAAAGTCTGGATTGGCCACCTGCTCATAGTCATCAGGTTCTTCAGCTTTGTTTGCTTTGGCAGTATATATATTTTTGCCCTTACTTATTGTGCCTGTATCGTAAAATAGATCATGTAATTGAAATTGTTGGTGTAGATTAGAAAATGTGCCTTATTTTTTCACATTGTTAAATCTTGATACGTAATCAGCATAGTGTACAAAACAGCAGTCATCAGTGATACCGCTGTATTTTGTTTCATTGTGAGCCCAGTCTTGGTTGGCTGAGATACTCCAAGATCTGATCTGTCCTAATCCCTCTGAGGAATATTATATTGTGCCTTCTTTGTTTCAGTGTCCCTCATTGTGGCTGTTGATAACACCAGTGACTCACTGCTTTCTTCCAGTGATCTCACCAGTAGATAGTAGTCCCTGTGGACAGACTGTTAATAAGATGATTGAAATCCTCTGTAATGTTCTGTGCTGCTTGACTATAAGATTGTTATCAGCTGAAGTACATTTCTTCCGAAGTTTGGAACACGAGCAGAGTATATGATTCTTTAAAAGAAAAGTAAAATAGCTACAAAATAGTCCAGGAACACCGGCCCTAAAGAATGTCCCAAAGGCCTCCTGGTGCCAGTTGGAGGGGAGCAGATCAGTCTTGCACACTGATCTGGAAGGGTTCACTTCAAGTGTGTCTTACATGTCTTCATGGAAAATTAGTGATTCAGAATATTATCTGTTTGGCTGTAAGGTTTAAAGTAATTAGAGTGCCAGTATAAACAGAGAGGAAGAGCAGAGAGAAGGAGCCAGGCACAGCTAGACACACTGACATGTAGACCAGCACGAAGCAGGAAATGGTAACTAGAACAATTGCATGGTGTTTCCTGTTATAAGAAAGGAAAAAATTGTTAGCTAAAGAGGGGTAACAGAAAATCAAAGTGAAGCAGCCCAGGGGATTCCATCAAAAATGTTCTAAAAAAAAAAAGTACATTTGGAAAGGGAAAATTGTTTAGTTTGTTTGTTTACAGTAATTGCATATGTAAAATATCTGCCCAAGGAGGAGAGGTAACTGATTGAGGTTGATCATCATTTTCTCAGACTAGCAGGGACAAGTTCCAAAGTTTAAAAGAAAGTTAAAGTGGAACCCTGATCCTTTCAGAAAAGCTCTGTGTATCTAGCATAACTTTGTGAGGAAAAATGAGTAAATTTACACTCCTTAAAGTAAATCAACTAAAAATATCGTAAAATAGATCATGTAATTGAAATTGTTAGTGTAGATTAGAAAATGTTACAAGCTTTCGAAGGTCTTAGAATAAAAATTACTTTGTGTGGGTGTGTTTATAGTCCTTACATTAGAGACTCTGTAAGGTTTTTTTGTTTTTTGTTTTTGTTGTGTGTGGGTTGTTTTTTTTTTTTTTTATGGTGGTGGTGCTGGCGATTGAACTCAGGGCCTTGTGCATGTGAGGCAAGCACTCTACCAACTGAGCTATATCTCCAGCCCCATTAGAGACTCTGAATATGAAATTTTTAAGTTGGAGAATATTTATTTTGCTGAGTATTGAATGTTGTTCTCGTTTTAAATAATAGGTCTGCTAGCAACATATGCCAGTATTCTGTTTAAGCAAATGTCATTCTAAAATATTACTATTCGCTGTCTATTGCCCTTTTCACTTGGTTCAAAATCTAGGTGCACAATTTGAACATAAATCAAACAATTATTAGAACTTTATTGGCAATGCTTTACTCTCTGTGTATTTTAGTACACAGAATACTAAAAAAATAGCATCTCACAAAATGGCTACATGGAGACTTTAAAATGAAAAAGCTCTGAACTAAAATTTAAAGAAGTCAGAATTCAGCCGACTGATTCGAAGTCAAAATGCAGTAAAAGTTACTTCTGTTTGCTTCAACTATCAGCCAAAGAAGTTTGCTAAAGTTGATTTTAAATTCTATTCATCTGTTCCCCCTCCCCTGTGGGTTGAGCCATTCATCCTTCCTTCCCCCCAAGATGGACTCTTGCTGTGTTCCCTGGGCTGGCCTCCAGCTCTCAATCCTATTGCCTCTGTCTCCTGACTGGCTGGGTTTATACCAGGCTTGCATCACTGTCCTGGCTCATTCATTCAGTTTCTTGTAAGAAAACTCAGACCCGTATCCTGTTAGATTTAGATTTGCAGCTGTGTTTTCTACTGATTAAGGTTTTTATTTGTTTGAAGTCTCTGGTAAAATTTACATGTCATAAAGCTTTGGATAAGGACTAAAAATTTAGCTCTTTACAAAATAGTTTTTAAAATATTTCAAAATACAGACTAACACTCAAGATTGTTCCACACATGATTGCCTAAGTGCCTTCTATAAAAATGCACCAGGCAGGTGTTTTCTTTTGACTTGAACATGAATTCTATTTTAATAAAAATTAACTTTTATATTAAAAAAAAGATATCCTTGACCAGACTTCTTGACTAATATGTTAGCTTTTTGTTTTGGGGTCATGGACTTACTACTATATTGTTGATGAAACATGTATAGTAACATCTCCTTAGTGTCAGGGCACCTCAAGCAAGATGAACAGATTTTTATAATTTGCTACAGCCACCTGTGTGTAGGACTTCAGTGTGTATTGCTGAAACCTGAAACTCACTTGAAGTAAGCTGAGCCACAAATGAGTTCAGTTACTCGTTTATTGAAAAAATACTACCTTTTTATTGTTAATATTAATTTGCATTCTGTAATAAGTTTTGAATAGTGAAGTGATTTGTATTTCAATTTTATTGGTTCAGTCACTTAGCAAAACATTTACTTGCAGCATAAGTATATGTTAAATTGTGAAAAGCCACAGGACTCTATCTTACTAAAAGTATCTCCAATAATAGAACCTCTGATGGGTTTGACTCCCTCTTGTCTTGACTGGGTTTTTTGTTTGTTCATTTTCTTTGCGCTGTGGAGATTTTGGAATATCTGTTAAATAAATGTTGAATCAACAAAGGAGAAGGAATCATACTACCAGTGCATACTACCACCCTGCTGGCTTTCTTTTTACCTGATGACTCTTAATAATTCCAAACTTTGTCTTAGAAGAGTCCTAAGAGTTATCTACTTTGAATTTGAGTCTAGTGGAATGATAGGCACCTATAGTTTTCATTGCATCTTTCTATAGCCACATCTCTGGGTACTCATAGCTTGAGAGTAACAGGTGTGAACTGCTACATCCACAAGAGTTCAGCTTTATTGCAGACAAAATGCAGAAGGTATGTTGTTCTTGTGTTTTTACTTGGTGTCTTTCTCTAATTCTGTTAAGCAATAATCTCTTGAAATTAAGTGGGTCATTGTCTTGAGTGAGGTTTTTCCTCAGCTGAGTATCGAGGCGGTAATATTATACATTATACAGCCATTTTAATGTGTGTGAATATATGATTGTTTTCTTTAACACAATGTTCGCTTGTTAAACATGTTGATATTTGTGAACCTCTCCATCTTTTGAGTTTTACTGAAAAAATGTTGGAGAAAGAATTATGTCTTAGTGTTTCAGAAGCTGTTATCTTCCCTGTCCCATCTTCTTTTCCAGTAAAGTAAAAAACTTTGGGTGCCTCCCAGCCCTGGATTCATATAAATTTTGCATTTGTGGAATATGTGATATTTCATTAGAAAGCACATCTGGTTTTGAACTAAACATAAACACATTTAATAAATGGATAGCTTTCCCAAGTGGCTAAATACATTAGATTTTGAGGGAGAACCCTTGTTTTTTTTCCTGAGATTTTTTTTTTCTTCTTTCTAATTTCTAAGAAGTATCTCATGATATTGATAGCTGTGCTTATGTCTGTATTATATATGTGTGTTTTTAATCCTACTTAGGTTGACCTGACAGTTCAAGAAAAGGAGAAATATCTCAATGTGTCTCGCTGGTTTTGTCACATTCAGCATTACCCAGGCGTCAGGCAACATCTGTCTAGTGTTGTCTTCATCAAGAACAGACTATACACTAACTCCCACTAGAAGTCACCATGCCACACACGGCGTGATTAAAATGTTTTAAATGGAAAGTGCGTCTGGACCATAGTACTAATGTAAATTGATATGCTGTCATTGTTTATTTGTTGAAGTTGGTAGAATTTTTGAAGTATAAACCTGTGTCTGAATGTTTTATTTGTTCTTTAGTTGAAGTTTTGCAAATTTTGATGTAAAAAAATTCAACTGCTGTCCAAAAAAAAAGGTGAAATCAAGTTATAAATTACCTGGTTTTTAAAAGATCAAATTTATTTTAATAAAGTTGCAAATCAGTGGCTTAATCTTTAAAAAAAAAAAAAGGTAGTACTTTCAATGGTTGATGTATTTGGCTATTTATTAACCTCTCTTTCATATTTTAAAATTCTTTTTCCTATGGATATTTACCATACTTTGTTTATTAAAAACTGTGATAACTTATACCAAGGATTGAGAAAGGGAAGACATGTATTTGTTTTAAATATTTATGTGAGCTAGTAAACATGGCTGAAAAACTCCCATTTTGTTTGTTCATTCTTTCCTGTAGTCGGTATTCATTGGGGTGAAACTAACTACTGAGCTGCCCTTAAGGGAACTGGAATAAGATACATTCTTCTTGAGTTAACGATTTTGTTCTGTTGTTGGGTTCACTGGAATATGCAGTGGCTAAAAGAGATGGGAAATTCTTACTATCCCTCTCATTTTGGACTTAAAATTACTAATTTTTTTCTAAATAGAAAGCCAGCTCTCTTAGAATCAAAGCTGCTATTGAAGCACTGTGTGAAGAAGAGATGTTTTAATGGATCTATAAATTTTATGGCTTTTACTAGCTGAGTAAATAGCAATCAATCTTTCCAAAGAAAGCTCTTTATCTTTCCAAATAAGAAAAGCAGAGTCTTTGGGTCCTTTTCTGGTTAATACTGAGCATAGTTTGGTGCTGACCCCAGGCCTGACTTGTATACGATTCAGAGTTCCAATGGGAAGAGCAGGTACTTAAGAAAATGTACAGCGCTTCAGTCAAGTCCTTTTTTTATCAGATTCTAACTGTATGATTTTAAGCAAAGCAGTGAACCTTATTTCTTAGTCTGTAAAAGTAAACATGTAAAAATGAATATAACTGTAACTTAGGCAGTTGAAAAGGTTACTGTACAGAAAAAAAAAACAAGATAGAGCCCATGCTATTAGGAAATGTTAGTTTCCTTTCTTATCTTCAGGCAGATGGGGATTTTTTTGTTTATAAGGAAATGAGGACTTGTAGGAACCCCCCATTTTTGCCCTTCATGTCCCCAAGTCAAGAGAACTAACAAGCCAAGTGTATGAGTATCTTACAGTAGATCAAGACAGTTTTACAGGGTTGAATTGAATGAATCATGATTCATTGCCCTTGGGAGCATTTTTAATGTTAGAAATTGGCCTTTAATTTAGAGACTGGAGACTTGGTGTTTGCATGTTCAGAGACTAGAGGGGCTCTAGCTCATCAAGTTACAAAGGGCACTGTTGGCGCAGGCTAGTCGATGTACCTTAGGTGCCAACCATCACACTACCTGGATGTTTCACTGCTACAAATGACCCTTCCTCTGGCATTTCACTCTTGTCCCCCTGGAGAGCAGGAGGAATGAAGGAGGACAATAGGGTTGGCACAAGAAGGGCCGCCCAGCCTTCCTGCAACCATTGTGCCCTCTTCCCTCTTTAAGCTGTGAGTCTTAGCCCTCTGAATCTTTCCACCTGCTACTCGGTTCTTTCTTAAAGGGTACAACATAGATGTAGCAGATGTCCTGCTATGTGCTAGGACTTCCCACCAGTAACTTGGGTCCTGGAGGATGAGGGGATGGCAGGAAGATAATGACCTGGCTGGCTCCCGTGGCTGAGAACTGGATGATGCTGTCAGTGTCCCCGTGGAAACTCCCCATGTTCTGGTGGGATTGCAACTGTGCATCATGGTCATTTCTGTCTGATGGGGCAGAGCACTAATGGATATTCACCGAATAGCCTCTTTAGTATTCAATCCTCTTCCCTTGCAGATCCATCCCTCAAAACAGTGACTGGCACCCACGATAGGTGCTCAGTATTCGTCTAGGTCCATTTGAGCTGACCAGAAAAGTATAAATTACAATTAGGCTACAGCTGTATATAGCAGGAAAACCAAGTAACATCAGAGAGGATTGTTTTTATCTCATGTGAAGGTGGGAGATGGTCTGTAGTTGGTGTAAGCACCCAGCTCCTGTCTCTGCTCAATACTCAACAGGCAGTTTCCATCCTTAAATTCAACTTAAGATCCAATATTGATATCAGAGCTGTAGATGTCAAGTCTGGTTAAGATCCAAAGGGGGGAAAAAAAAAAAAAAGTTAAGGGGCAGATTCTTTAAAATACAACTGTGTTCAAGGTGAATATAATAAAGGCAATGATCTCAAGAAAAAAAAAAAAAGATCCAAAGGGGGAAAAAGAAAGGCCAAAGGCTCTTCTGCCAGTTCAGTCAGTCCACTAAAGGACCTTTCCTGGGAGCCTTGTTCATCTGTATCCATTGACACTGAAAATAGAGAAATGCCACTAATAGTTCTTTAGTGGGGACATTGCCACCCAGAATAAAAACTCATCTGTCAGTGAGGAAGAAGGAAAAAAGGGCATTAGAGAGGCAACTAGCTACCTCCATCATGGTGAGTAGTGCTTATATACAAAAAAAAAAAAAAAAAGAAACCTTCTGAATGCCAAATGGTCAATTTTAAAAGAACCTTGTAAATTGGATCACCGATGTACTATATAACTTTTCACTGAACACAATTGAACTCTCATAATTCAGAAGCTAGATTCCAGATCCTACGATATGCAAAGTTGTCATTATGAGGATCTGTTGATGCCTTTTTTGTTTTTAAGTACCAGAAATTGAACCCAGGGCTGCTTAACCACTGAGCCACACCTCCAGCCATTTTTATTTTTTATTTTGAGACAGGGTCTCACTAAGTTGCACTGTGTCTCGCTAAGTTACTGAGTCTGGTCTCGAACTTGGTGATCCTCCTGCCTCAGCCTCCCAAGTTGTCGTGATTATAGGCACGTACAACCGCGCCTGGCTGTGCACTTTAGTAAATGTTGTGCTATGAGAATTATAGCTCATTAAAGCATTTTGCGCGGTAGGGGCAGGGAGTGTCAAACATACTACCCTCTCCGTATATCAATTTTGAGACACTGGATAATTAACTACCCATGAAATTCCTCATGAAATGAGTAAAAGATGACTGATATTTCAGTTGCATGGGAATTATAAAAATCACCTAGCCTGGTGTTTACCACACAGAAAATCATCAGTGAAAGACAGATTGTAAAATCATAACCTAACCTACAATTTTATTAAAGCCAAACTCTTTGGTCTTTTTATTTGCCATCCCTGAAATGCCACCCTGCTGAACAGTGAGCTCCTCTCAGGGCATGTGATGGCAGAGAATGTTGTCATTTTAGTAAAACATGAATTCATATTACTTGCTACTTCAAAAATCTGACCCTCATTCTTTCAAGCATTTGGGGGGAAAAAGGTCCATTTTTCTTATTTTGCTTGTAAAAGATCTGTAAGATTCATCTAAAAGAGAATGTCCTCATCTGCATGCTTTTCCTTCTGAAAATGCTCCTTTCCAACCGTTTTCTTTCTGTAATTCTCGGAAGCTTACAGCACTGGCCATTCAACGACTGCCTCTGAATTTATTGAGCACCTACAATGTACCAGACATTCTGCTAGGCCTGGAGATAACACAATTAGATCCTCGCCCTCATGGGGTTTATAATCCAATGATCTGTGAACAAATTCCTGAGGCAGGGTACATGAAGCTTTCTCTGGGAGGCTGCCAGCTTCCAGCTTCTTTGAAAGTGAATAAATAAATATAATTGGATGTCACTTACCAGTGTCTTCTGTGTTCTGGGCTCTGTACTAGCCACTTCATATTAGCCTTATCTCATGTTAATTTTGGTGCTAGGAGAACAAAGACTAACTCTCGTAGAGGGCAGAAACCTCCAAATTGACCTCCGTTAGGGGCTGAAATGAAATTGTATGACTTTAGGGTTGGAAGACCTCCTGTCACCATACTGTTCACTGGACTTGATTTGACTGCCTTTAATTAGTTACATGTCCCAGTTCCACATGCACATTTCAGGAACATTAAAAATTCCAAATAGGGATCATTCTTCAGCTGAGGATCCATACATTTATTAATTAGTAAAGAGTAAATACTAACTTTAAAAGATAGAAATAATGGATCTGGAAGCAATAATAAAAAGCCATTTGTCTCTAGGCTCAGTTCTACCCAAAGCATCCAAGATATCCTGAAGTAGTTTGTGAGGTTTGTGACTATAAATCTCAGTGACTGCTGTCCCAATATGGGTGACATAATTTCAAGAAAATCATTCATGCTTGATGTGACTTCCCAGTTAAACACCTCTTCCCCATCCAGTATAACAAGAAGATCATTTCACTCACGTTTTTAACAGATAACAGTAGTTTCCAATTATCTGCAGGGGAATATGCACTAAGACCCCCAGTCAATTCCTGAAATGACAAATAGTACCAAACCCTGTGTACTAATTTTTTTCTCTGCATACACACCTATGTTAAAAGCTTAATTGTAAGTTAAGCACAGTAAGAAATTAACCATTAACTAATAAATAGACTAGTTCAAATAGTCTGATGATACTACGCAGGTGAATCTGGCAACCAAAAGAGCTACTAAGTGGCTGGTGGGCAGGTAGCATATAAAGCATGTCTATGCTGGACGATAGGATGATTCATGTTCAGGGCAAGATTTTATCATCCTACTCAGAACTTGCACAATTTAACTCACGAATTGTTTATTTCTGGAATTTTCTATTTAATGGTAACTACAGTTGACTGTACACAACTAAAGCATTGGAAAGTAAAACCTTGGATTGGAGGAGGAATACCGTATGTGGGAATTCTCATTTTTACTCCCTGTTAAACGCTGGTCTTCCAATGACTTCATTTATACCCACAATCATGGTTCACCAAGGTCATTAACAGGTACCTCAGGTTTCTCCCAGGGACAAAGGCAGAGATAGCGGTAGAATGAATGGACAAGATTGCCCACTGCCAGCACATCGACCTCTGTGTCCCTCACAACTATATCTAATTCATAAGAGCCCTGCTGAAAGTCTGTCCAGAATAGCTTCAAGATATGTTGATAAAAATTTCAGCAGATATATTGTTAAGAAAGAATAGGACTCCATTATACTTAGGTCCACGTACATCACACCCAAAGATAAAATACACAACGATTTGACAAGTAGTCAAATGAGAATGATTGTGAACTATAGCTTTTTCATTTGTATTTTTTCCCTAACATTTGACTTCATTCCTTATAAGAAAAAAAAAAAAAGTCCGATGTTACATGAACTTTAATATTAATCTAGCTTTGGCAGAGATGTGGTGGTTTAATGGATTAGAGCATTTAGCTTTTTACCCCAGAGAGCAATATTTCTTCTTTCTCCCCATAATTAGATAATCTGCTGCTACCCATTACCAGGGCACTAAATTTCAAATTCTCCATACACCTGAGCGGGCTGCTACATATCTGGCCATCTTAATTTTAGTCTTGATTTATTGAAGCTGAATTACATTCCTAACTCTTCCTGGAGCGCTGGGTGAATTTTTATTGCAAAAGCAATGGGGAGAAAGTTACCATCATATATCTCTCTTGCTGGGCAGAGCTTTTAGATACACAAGGGGCTCCATATCCCACGGTTCCATGTCTTGTATGCTGGATTTATAACACCGAGAGGCCCAGCTCTAGGGTTACATACAGGCATATCGGAGATGAGATGGGGAATTTGATTTTGCAATAATGATTACTTGTTACGAAGCCCACATTCCTGCAGGCTCTGCCTTTATTCCCAACACTGCTGGTGAATAAAACTAATTCCAACTGCTACCTAATCTAGCAAAACTCATCTTTCACATACAGGAGAGAGGCTAAAAGAGGGTAAGATGGGAAGTCAGGAGAATTTGAGATGTTGCCCATTTTGCTATTAGGTTCCTAGGACCTCTGTTTCCATTATCACGATTCCTTTAGAATCTTTTAATTCTCTAAACTTTTGCTTCTTTGTTGGGGGGAATGAGAGCTTTGCATCTTTTCCAGACCGGTCAGTTAATTTGGTGGCTCTCTCGTGCTATCTCTTCCACTTCAATGAGGCCTGGTCCCTGGGGCTCGCCAATTGTATTATGGATCCTGCAGATTTGGCCTGCCGTTCCTGCTGAGTGTCATCTGTCCTCACGGTCTTGCTGTGGATAATTTTTGCCCTCCCTCACATCATCTGCTTGAGAAATTTGTGCCTGGCAGGCCTGTCTGTCCAAGTTAAGCTTGAGATACTGTAGCCATACAACTAATTTGACAAGGCATAGCTCTAAACAATAAGGCCGCAGGCTTGCTTTGACCAAAACGAAAAACTTTCCAACCACCTGATTACAGATTCCAAAGCTCCTCTGGGGTCGTCCGTGGACTAGTCTGTTTGCATAATATAAGTTATCCCTTCTCCACTGCCCCATTTCTTACTCGCCTTCTGTATCACATACATACCTTGTCTTAAAGGTCCTTAGGGATTTTTAATTTTCAGGCTGGCCTCATCAGATTTCCAGTTCCTGACTTTTCCTGATTGGACTTGAGCCATTTCCCTCAGGTAAATGAACTCCACACAGCAGCCCCACTTACGCAAGGAGGATATGTTCTAAGACTTTCAGTGGATGCCTGAAACCCCATATAGTAGTTATATTAATCAACTTTTTGTTACTGTAATAAAATACCTGAGATAATCAACTTAAAAAGAGGAAAGGTTTATTTTGGCTCAGAATTTTGAAGGTTCGGTACATAGTCCAGCAGACCATTCTTTTCAGGCCTGTGGTGAGGCAGCGTATCATGGTGAGCAACATGCAGTGGAGCCAGCTGTTCACCTTATAGCAAAAGGATGAAAGAGACCAGCATCCCACAATCCCCTTTGAGGGCACACCACTGTGACCTAAGACCTCCCACTGGGCCCCACCTCTTATAGAGTCTGTCACCTCCAGTAGCACCACTCTGGAGAACTAGCTTATGGGCCTTTGGGGACATTCCAGGTCCAAACTATGGCAGTACCAAACCCTACATAGACTTTTTTCCTACACATTTATACCTACAGTATAGTTTAATTTATAAAGTAGGCCAAGTAAGAGATTACCAATAACTAATAATAAAATATGACTATACTGTAATGAAAAATGTTTAGAAGTTAAGATGTGGTTATTTCTGGAATTTCCCATTTACTATTTTCAGAGGCAGTCAACCTCAGGTTACCGAGATAGTGGTGAGCCAAACTGGATAAGGGGGATGACTGTGCTCAACCGTCATTACCAGATGTCTAGGGAGTAGGCAACATCCTGCACGCAAGCAATGGGTCTCAGCCTTTAGCATGCGTGGCGATCACCTGCGGCTTCTTCAAACAGGTTTCTGGTCTGGCCTCTGATTTAAATTTCTGATTCAGGAATGTTGGGGTGGGACCTGATATTTTGCATTTCTAACAAATTCCCAGGTGATTCTAATGTGATGTCCACACTATGAGAACACCTGTGCTGCACCTATTAGAGCTCAGGACACGGTGGACTTGGGAGCTGGCTGCCTGCATCCAAGGATCATGCTTTTTGCACAGCTGAATCATTCCACCTGCCAATGGGGTGGCGCTTGTCACTGGAGCAGTTTGTCTTCGGTAGCTCTAGCAGGAAGGCACTGAAGGTGTTTTCCAAATGATGTCTTCACTAGAAGCATCTCTGGGGGAATAGCAGGATTTGGTAAAGGAAGACCACTGATGCTAATTCACAGTGCACTGCTCCACACCAAAGGGATGTTGGTGCCCAGTGTGTCACATGACTTCCTAAACTTCAGGGAATTCATATGCAGTGATAGATAGCATCTTACCCCAAGAGACTCTCTCATCTTTTCCCCTCCCTTGCCTTCATCAGTTTTTGCATTTTCAATTTTCTAACCCTCTTCCAAAATAGGTTAGGAAAAAAGGAGATTAAAAAGTGATGCCAATAGAAAATGTCCCAGGAACATATGCATGACAGTGAACGAAACCAGCGAAGATTTTTATTTCTCCCATGACGGTGGGCTGGCTGACCTGCATATTTCTGGGACCACGCGTGGCTTATGTGACTGCATTCAGCTGGCTGATGGCTGGGTTGACAGGTTCAGGAAAGTCTCCTTCTTATGTCTGGGCCAGGTTGCTTCCTTCCTCTCTCATGCAGCCTGTGTGTGTGTGTGTGTGTGTGTGTGTGTGTGTGTGTGTGGTCTCAACTAACAGGACTTCTCCACGCCGTAGCATCACTTCCTGTGTTTCTCCACGGGAGGAAAGCTGTCAACTGGCACAGACATTTTCCCACTGTGTTCTGTTGGTCAAAGCAAGCGACAAGGCCAGTTCAGATTCAAGGGGAGGCAACATGAGCCCTGTCTCTTGACAGAGCAAGCAGCATGTTTCCTGTGTGCGGGGAGGGGAGGAACCACTATGATCATCTTTGGAGATTTTACCACTGTCCTTGACCTGCTGTTTCCTCATCTGAGAATGGCCCTCCTTACCAGTCAATGGGTTCTTCATCTGGGAATTCAACCAACCAGGATTGAAAGTATCTTTTAACATTATGACTGACATGTTCCATGTAGGTAGGCCTATGATGGTTGTATTGGAACATATGAAGACTTTTTCCCTTGTTGCTATTCCCTAAACTATACAGAATAACAATTTTTTTAAAAATATGTATTTTTTAGTTGTAGGTGAACACAAAACCTTTATTTTATTTTTTTTATGTGGTGCTGAGGATTGAACCCAGTGCCTCACACATGCCAGGCGAGCACTCTACCTCTGAGCCCCAGCCCCAGCCCGTAACAATTATTTATATAGTGTTTTCATCATGTTGGGTATATAAGTCATCTGTAGGTGATTTAAAGTCTATGCAGAGAATATGCATAGCTTCTATAAAAAATTAACTTTTATATAAGGGACTTACCGGTTTGGGTTTCAGAGGGAGTTCTGAAATTGATCCTCCTCAAACTCTCTATGAGGTTAATGAGAGGATTAGGAGATATATAGCATATGATATGTGATAGCATTTTATACATTTCTAAGTGCTAAGCAAGTAGAAGATATTTTAGTGGTGGGTGATAACGGTTGATTAGAAGAATTGGAGCAGCAATTCACAATAGCTAAGCTAAGGAACCAACCTAGGTGCCCTTCAACAGATGAATGGATAAAGAAAATGTGATACATATACCCAATGGAATATTACTCGTCTCTAAAGAAGAATGAAATTATGGTATTTGCCAGTAAATGAATGGAACTGGAGACTATCATGCTAAGTGAAATAAGCCAATCCCCAAAAACCAAAGGCAGAATGTTCTCTCTGATATTCGGATGCTGGTTCACAATAAGTGGGGGTTGGGGGGAATAGAAGTTCACTGGATTAGACAAAGGGGAATGAAGGGAAGGAAGGAGATGGAAATAGGAAAGACAGTAAAATAAATCAAACATAACTTTCCTATGTTCATGTATGAACTCAAGACCAGTGAGACTCCACATCAGTACAACCACAAGAATGGAAGTTATACTCCATATGTGTATATATGTCAAAATACATTCTACTGTCATGTATAACTAAAAAGAAAAAAAATTAAAAAGAATTAAAGCAGAATATCTAGCACTTTAAGAGCGGGCAGAGGAGGTTACTGTAGGTAAAAATATTTGGGGGTTATTTACTATGTTCCAGGAATTTTACTAACTGCTTTAAAGGTATTATCATCTTTAATCATCACAACAACCTGACAAGGTAAATATTTTGTTGCCATTTTACAGAAAGTAACTGCAGCTATGTGGTGAACTAGAGTTTGAACCAAATTCTGGTTGATTCTCAAGTCTTAAACTAATGCAGCCAGAATTTCTTTTATCACTTATAACACAATCAATTGGCAAACTTTGGAGATGAAATCTGCATTTTTAAAAAACATCCACAGTAACATAGGAGGAGCATCCATCCTTACTGTGCAATTGTGAGCCTTCTCAGGTTTTTCAGTAGTTCAAAGACACTAAGAAGACAGGCTTAGAAGTCATTTAGATTTATAGGAACAGCTGGGTGGGATGGCCCATGCCTGTAATCCCTGCAGCGCAGAGGCTGAGGCAGGAGGATCCCAAGTTCAAAAGCCAGCCTCAGCAACTTAGCAAGACACTTAGCAACTCAGTGAGACCCTGTTTCTAAATAAGAATTAAAAAGGGCTGGGGATGTGGCTCAGTGGTTAAGCACCCCTGAGTTCAATTCCTGGTACCAAAAACAAGAAAAAGAAAAGAAAAATATTTACATGAACAGGAAAAAAAAAAAAAAAGCTTGACTAAGGAAAGTGCTTAAGTGTGGAGAATACCAAATGACGTTAAAAAGAATTACGCTCTTTAGAGATTGATAATAAAGGTAAGGAAATGAAAGTAAGAACTGAATGTTTAAGTCAGACCCAATTATTTCCAATTAACTAAGTTAAGATTTTGTTGATTAATTCATCTGCTTTGTATTTTTTCTGTTTGGGCTTATTGTGTCTTCTGCTAGGAAACCCCAAGTTCCTTCTTCACCTGCCCATCCCACCCCATCCCTGATGCCTACCGCTAAGGCCTGGGAACCAAGCTTTGCCTCCTCTGGGAATTTTTCTGACCCCTCACCCCAGGTATCCTGCATGTATGCCGCACTTTCCTCCATCCTATCAGTTATTCACAAGGCCTTTATTGTAAAATGTTGGGTTATATTTCCTTCTTCAGCACTAGACTGTGAGACCTTTTAAGTTCAGGACTATTTAGGCAGATGGGAGAAAGAAACAGGGAGAGCAGAGATGATTCTTAGAACCACTGGATAACATGGGAGGTAAAGAAACTCCTGGGAAGTTGCACGTGGTTCTTGGGAAAGCATGAAGACTTTTTAAAAAGACAAGATGTACGTTGTGGAGTTTATCAAATGGCAAAAGATAGGCACATGGCAATCCTGTGGTTTTCTCTTCACTACATCAATTCAAAGAAGCCTTGCAAACCAGTCCCTTCCATAATTATATATATTTTATCTTACTCCGTTTAAAAAAAAAATGGTTGCAATTTTGTAAATACAAAAGCCAGAGAATTTTTTTCACATGGGCATAAGTGAGTCTGACAAGGAACTTGTGCAAGTCTCTTAACCTCTAACCCTGTTACTTCGTTTGTTATAAATTGTAGGGGTTTCCCCGAATGCCTACCAAATGTGACAGCGCATGCCAAAATGTTTTCTAAAAATTGGTGGTAGATAATAATATAGAAATATACTACTATTAGAATTAGGCCGTAAGTGCACACCACTGTCCCTGACACACAACGAGTCCCAGCGATTTCAGGGAGGGATAATAGAGTTTTCCGCTCAAACTTTCAGGCACCTTCTATTCCAGAAGCATATGCCCTAGTCCAACATGGCGGCACCCGTTACTGCCAGTACATCCCTAGCTACGCTTCCAGGCCCCTTTTTGGAACCGCCCACTGAGTAGACGCAACTCCGACGCCTTTTGATGACGAAAACACCTACGCGCTCTTCCTAAGCGGACCATATGGTTTTGCGCAGGCGCAGCGAAGTAGGCGGAGCCAGTCGGGATGAGTGGCGGAGGGACAGAGACCCTTGTGGGTTGTGAGGTCGCCCCCGGCGGTGGCGGCGGCAAGAAGAGGGACTCGCTGGGGACTGCGGGCTCAGCACACCTCATTATCAAGGGTACGCAGTGGCAGGGCTTTCGACCCTGGGACGGATCCCAAGGCAGCCCGCCTCCCAGACTGCGCCCTCTGACCCGGGCCGAGCCCAGCTCCGGGCGGGCGCGCGTGCGTTTGAGCGGGGCGGGCTGGAGTGAGCAGTGGTTGGTCGCCGCGTTTTCTCCCAGCCAGCCGCCTCCCCGAATCCAGCCAACCCACTTGCTCGTCCTTCCTCGCTTTCCTTCCAAAGCCCTTAGCCACCAGGCCTGCCTTCTGTCTCTTCCCCAAGCTCAGCAACCCAAAGAAGGGCAGCGTTATTGTGGAGAGTCTCACACCGACCTGTAACGCAGAGGGCACCGACCTGGGAGTTGGGAAGAGTTTGGGTTCCCAGGCAATCACTTAGGAGTTGTTTTAGGAGTCGGGTTATTCCCTTTACCGACCCTGTCTGCTCCTGGGTCATGCCAGGAGTAAATGACATACGAAAGCGTCCCGAGGAAGGGTTGCACAGGGCTTAGGGTCAAATGATATTTGTGTGCAATCAGTGAAATATGACTTTCAGTTGTTTTATGATGATAAAATAAAGAACGAATTTTATCATCCTCACAGTTTTAGAGTGTATAATTCAGTAACTTTACATTGTTGTGCTACCATCACCACTAGACATCCAGAGAACTCTTTTCACCTTGTAAAATTGAAACTTTGTATCTATTTAATAGTAACTTCCATTTCCCCCTCTCCTCTTCTCCAGCATCTGTCAACCACCATCCTACTACTTTCTGTCTGAATTTGTCTAACTCGTATGAGTGGAATCATAAGGTATTTGTACATTTGTGACTGACTTTTTCACTTACAGATATCCTCATTGTTCATCCATGTTGTAGCACATATCATAATTTTTGTTTTAAGGCTGAATATTAGCCCTTTGTATGTATATACCATACTTTATGCATCTGTCTGAACGCTTGGGTAGCTTTCATCTTTGGTGATTGTGAGTAATACTGCTGTGAACATGAATGTACATGTCTTTTTGAGGCTCTGCTTTCAGTACTTTGAGATTTATATCCAAAAGTGGAATCGCTGGATCTTATGGTAATTCTATTGTCGATTTTTTGGCGAACTGACATACTGTGTTTCATGTGTTTTACCTTTTCACCAGCACAAGGCTTCTGATTTCTTCATGTCTTCACCAACACTCGTTACTCTATCTTTGGTAGTAGACGCCTGATAGGTGTAAGATGGTATTTCATTGGGGTTTTGGTTTGCATTTCCGTAATATTTAGTGATCATAGGCATGTTTTCATGTACTTGTTTGCCATTTATGTATCTTCTTTAGAGAGATGTCTATTCAAGTCCTTTGCTCATTTTTAATTAAGTTAGTTTCATTATTGTTATTGAGTTGTAGTTCTTTATGTATTCTGGATCTTAACTCCCTTGAAAAGCAGTTTGCAGATATTTTGTCCCATATTGTCAGTTGTTCTTCATTTTGTTGATTGTGTCTACTTTGATGTATAGTACAGAAGTTTTTAAACTTTGAGGTAGTGCTTTTTTTATTTGTATTTATTTATTTATTTTTGGTACTAGGGATTGAAGCCAGGGGTGCTTAACCACTGAGCCACATCCCTAACCCTTTTTATTATTCATTTTGAGACAGGGCCTAGCTAAGTTGCTGAGTCTGGCTTTGAACTTGTGATCCTCCTGACTCAGCCTCCCGATCCACTGGGATTACAGGTGTGCACCTCGGTGCCTGGCAGTACTTTTTTTGTTAAAAAGGTAATTCAGCAGGGCCTGGTGGGCACACCTGTAATCTGAGAGCAGCTCAGGAGGCTGAGGCAGGAGGATCTTAAGTTCAGAGCTAACTTCAGCAACTAACCAGGCACTTGGCAACTCAGTGCTACTCTGTCTATAAATAAAATACAGTAAAGGGCTGGAGATGTGGCTCTGGTTAAATGCCCCTGAGTTCAACTCCCAGAACCAAAAAAAAAAAAAAAAAAAAAAAAGATAATTCAGTCCTGTATGGTGTTCTTGAAACTTGCTAAGACAATAAATCATAAGTACTCTCTCCTTTGGGGGAAAATAGTAATTATACGTATGAAGCAGTGAATGTGTTAATTAGCTTAAGTGTGGTAATCATTTCACAATGTATGTGTATCAAATCATCACTTTCTTATACCTTAAATGTATATAACTTTTGTTGTCAATTGATACCCAAATAAAACCAGGGGATAAAAGATAAAAAATAAAAGTTGAGGACGGGGGATATAGTTCAGTTGATAGAGTGCTTGCCTCACATGCACAAGGCCCTGGGTTCAATCACCTGCACCACAAAAATAAACAAATAAATAAATAAAAGTTGAGAGAAGAAAAAAAAATT
The DNA here is from genome assembly GCF_001458135.2 of Marmota marmota marmota. Lineage (NCBI taxonomy): Eukaryota > Metazoa > Chordata > Mammalia > Rodentia > Sciuridae > Marmota > Marmota marmota. The sequence goes on along the minus strand of NW_025999913.1, from coordinate 4,870,390 downwards.
TCCAAGGAACACCCCACTCCATTTTTTTGCAGTGATAGGTATAGAACTCTGGGCCTTGCATATGCTAAGCAAGCACTTCACCACTTAGCTATCTATCCACTCCACCCTCTTGATTTCTCTCGTGGGACCTTTTCATCTTGAAAACAATTTTTAGTCCATCTCATTTTAAGACTATCAGGTATAAACAGCTATTTGTTGAATATTATTGCTGGATTCTAGTGAATATGTAAATAGATATTATGCCCTGGGTCTGTGAGAGTTGCCAGCAATTGGTTGGGAGTAGGAAGAGAGGACTGGGAAACTGCGGAGGCTGCTGGAAGATGAGTGTCTGGTCTGGGTCTTAAAGAATGCAGTGTTGGGGGGTTGAGAAGAAAGAGGATTAGTGTTTGGGACTTAGTTTGGAACAGCATGAGCCATGCATGGAGTTCTGAAACAGGCTGGTGTATTTGGGAACTACAGATACTACTTCAGTGTGACTGAGGGGTGAGGCTAGGGGAAATCATACCATAGAGGATTTCTTACATTTTTAAGGAAAATGAGATTTTTCTTGAATAGTAGGAAATTATAGAACAATGATAAAGAGCCATGTGGTTGGATTTGTTTTTTAAATATAGTATTTAGTTACTTACAGCCATCCTCATTGAATTCACTTAATTGCTAAAACAAACTTGTAACTCCAAAATCAATATTGGTGGTGATTTCAAGTTCATCTGCAATGTCAGAGTTTGAGTCATCTGATTTGCACGTTTCCCAGCTGAGGTCAAAGTGATGCTCTACTTTTTATCTCAGTAGTCATATTGTAAGCAAGTCTCTTTTTCCACTTTCTGGCTAGTGCCTTATTTTTCACATTTTGAGACTTTTCATTGGTGCTTTCTCTGTTTAAAATGACTTCCAAAGGTAGAGAACGATTAGCAAGTAACAAGTACAGGGATACAATTGGACATTAGGACTAACTTCTAGCGTCGTGTAGCACAGTAGGATAACTATAATTGACAACTATTGAATATTTCAGAAAAGCCAATTGAGAAGATTTTGAATGTTTGAGGTGAGAGCTATACTAATTAACCTGATAAATGAATATGATGATACATATTTTTATTTGGAATATTCAGTTTCTCCAGGAATTTTGTGGTTTACATCTTAAACTATTTGTTACTAAGAAGAATGAGTAGGCTCACCAAAATCTTTGAAACTTCAGAACTTTCTTACTTAACTATGACTTTTTCAAACCTTCCAAAAAGTAAAGATACTTATAATGAACACTCACCACCCACCTTAATAAATCATTAAAAGACCCACTGTGCACCCCTCTCTAATTACATTCATTGACTTCCCCCTCTGAAAAGGTTACCACTATCCTGAATTTAGTGTTTATCATTCTTCTGCATGTCTTTTATTTTTATTGCTTCTGTGTGTCTGAAGTATTATTTTACATATTTTTAAAGTTTGGGTAAATGCATTTAATCCTTCTGAAACTTGCTTTTTGTTCAACATTATGTCAGTGAGATTTATCCATGTTGTTATGTGTAACTTATTCATTTTTTACTTGATTTGTAGTATCCCACTGTGTGAATGTTTTTAGGATGCTCTCTTTAATTTTTCTTTTGATAGTATACCTATGCATAGTAAATAATTACAGATGGATTATTCATTTTCGCAAGATTTTTTTCTTGAATGTATATCTTGGCATGAAATTGTTAGATGCATATGTCTTCAATTTTATTAGATATTGCCAAGTTGCTTTTAAAAGTAGTTGTACCAATTTTGTACCAACTGGCAGTGGATGAGATTTTCTCCTAATACAAGGTCAGAAATGGATTTTTAACCTACTTTCTCATCTATTTGTGGGGAAGGGGAAGAATAAAACAAGCTAGAGATTACATCATTTACCATGGATTAACCCAAAATTTTATTTTATCTTTTTTAGATCTTGGAGAAATTCATTCAAGGCTTTTGGATCACAGACCAGTTATTCAAGGTGAAACTCGTTATTTTGTAAAAGAATTTGAAGTGAGTATCAAAAGCTTATTTTGTAAAAATACTACTCTAATCATTAACATAATACTATACAGAAAGGAAATTCCTCTGGTTTTATTTCAGAGGCTTAGAAAATATACTGAGTAGAAATTATTATTATTATGTACAAAGAGGTGAAAATATTTTGGTGGGAAAAGAGAGTGCTAGGGATTGAACCCAGGGCCCGGTGCATGCTAGGCTACCATTAATCTATATACCCAGTCCCCAAAACTTACTTTTGTACTTTGATGAGTACAAGACCAGATAGCAAGAGACTCAGGTTCAAGTTCTAGTGCTTATTCTAAGGTATTTAATGCCAATGGCTTGCAGGGGTTTTATCTATAAAATGAAATATAGCCAAAAAAGAAATTTTAGGGCTTGATGGGTCTGAATTTTCCAGGCTTGTTTTATAGAAAATGAAAAATTTTTTATAGCCAGGCGTGATAGTGCACACTTGTAATCGCAGTGACTCTGGAGGCTGAGGCAGAAGAATCACAGCCTCAGCAACTTAGTGAGGCCCTAAGCAACTTACCAAGACCTTGTCTCAGAATAAAAAGGGCTAGGGATGTAGCTCAGTGGTAAAGCACCTCTGGGTTCAATCTTCAGTACCAAAAAAAATTTTTTTTCTAGAAAGAAACTTTCTATAGAGAATTCTTTTTTTTTTTTCTCCTCGGTTGGGGCATCAGCACTCACTGACACACTTAAGTTGAAATCACAAATTCCCTTGAGGGCCCATATCCAGTGGGCAGGTCTTTTAGATGTTACTGCATCTAGAATTCCAGTTCCTTCTGACTGGTGTGCCTGTTATCTCAACCAAGTCAGATCAAGATTTTGCCTTGCTACTACAGTGATCTAACATTATTTTACTTTTTAAAAGCCTTTGATAAGTATTTGTTAGCTGCAGGGTGAAGTCCAAGCTTTTCCACCTGCCACTGTTCACCTTGCATTTGACTACCAGCAATATGCTGTCTTGTTCTTCTTAGTTTTGCACGTGTGTAATTGACTCATTGTACGTTAGATAATAACTTCCCAAGCTACTGTTGGGCAGATGATAAATGGCATTACACTATTTTGTGACTCTGTGTATATTGGGGTTCTCTTTTCAAATGAGACTTCAACCAAGTAGGGTGTCTAAATCTGCCAAAAGCCAAGACTCTTTAATAAACCCTTAAAACTACAGGAAGCCTGTGTTACTGAGCACTCAAGATAGATTGAGCTGTAGCATTAGACAAACATTTTTTAGTTCAGCAGACTAACTCAAAAACTGTCATTTCCTTGTTTCTTCACAAGATAATGAAGATTAAAGATGTGTGAGTGTGTATGTCTGTACACATGTGTGTGCATGTGTGTATCTTAGAATATTGTGTGGTACCTAGGAATAACCATCAGTTATTTTCATTGTCCTTATAGGAAAAGAATAGGTAGGACACACCGAAAGCTATCTTGAGACTATTCTTTATATGCTGTGTAAAGATTGTCACCAATTCTTTGTGAGAACATAATAGAAATTTCTATGGAAACTTGCTATGTTCCTTTACAGTGTGTTGTATAAATATGTTTTAAGAATTGCATTGAATGTTTCAGATAGGAATTGTGGATTTAGTTATACTCAAATGTGAGAATTATAGTTGAATCAGCAACTACATGATCAAGTTTACCTCCAAAACATACCTTAACTCTTCCTACTTAGCCCTCTTCCCACTGCCCCTACTGTTATCCAGCCCACCACCAACTGTCCCCTGACACCTGCCATAGGCTTCTGCCTGATTTTCCTGCTTTCAACCTGAGTGGAATGTTTTTCACACACTAGTCAAATGGGTCTATGTCTGGCACCCAGGTCCTCTCTTCACACTTAGAGTAAATCTAGCTCCTTAGCTGTGCTTAAAAATCCTGGGTGATCACAGACTCCGAGTTGTCTTTCATACCTTGTTACACATAGCTATGCATTTACTGTGCTTCCGCCACGTTCTTTCTTTCTTTAACACATCTTGATGTCTTTGCTCCCACAATTTCATCTTTCCTAAATGCTCCTCTCCATTTTTTGTACAGCTTGCTATTTTTTGTTTAGGTTAAAGATTAAATGTCACTTGGTCCCTTAATTCACAGCAGTCCTTAAGGCATTCTATCCTCTCACCCACTGTGATGCTATTCTTGTTTTCTAATGCCATGTAACAAATTACCAGAAGTTTAGTAGCTTATTTCAATTTGAAATACTGAATAGTTTTTATTAAAACAAAATTTATAAATATGCCTTTAAAGATCCAATTTATATTAAAAGAAAAATAGCATTTGGAATTAGGTTGTTTTTGCTAATTTAAACCTTTCACCTCATAGAGACTGAGCCCAAAGTTGGAGCTAATAAACAATACCCATTAATTAGCTCAGAGTTCTCCAGGTCAGAAATGTGGTCACAGCATGGCTAGGACCTCAGCTCAGGTTCTCACAAAGCTAAAATCAAGGTAGTAGCCAGGCTGTGTTCTCATTTTGGGTTCAGAGTTCTTTTCCAGACTGACATGATTATAGAGGGACTCAGTTCCTCAGCTTCCAGAGGACACTTATAACCCTTGCTACATGACCCCCTCCCATCAACAAAGCCAAAAGTGAAGAGCTCCCCCCTCAGAAAATTCCTCTCATGCTTCAAATCTTTCTGGCCAGGAAGAGCTCAGTCCCAGTTAACGACTCACCTGGCAAGACAGGCACACTGAAGGTAATCTGTCTTTCTTAAAGTCACCTGATTTGAGATTTTAATTACACCTTCAGAATCCCTTCACCATAGCACTAGAGTTTGATTGAGTTAACCGGGAGAAAGTGTATGTGCCTTAAGAGTGGGGATCTAGGGACCATTTAAAATTTTGTCTGCCACAAGCACTTATTGTTTTTATTTACTATTTATTGCCTGTCTTCTCTCACTAGAATGTAAGTACCATAATAGTAGGGGCTTATCTTTCATATTCTTGTGTTCAAAATGCTTAAAAATACCTGGCACATTGTAGGTGCTTAATATGATTTAAAAGAACAAGCAACAGAGCTTGGATTTAAATTTGGGTTTTCTTGACATTTAATATGCCCTTTCTTATGAGTCATCTTTTTGTTAATCTGGTCAATTTGTAATACTGAATAGTTTTTATTTTTTTAAATATTTTAATATTTATTTTTAGTTTTCGGCGGACACAACATCTTTATTTGTATGTGGTGCTGAGGATTGAACCCAGTGCCGCACGCATGCCAGGCGAGCGCGCTACCACTTGAGCCACATCCCCAGCCCCTGAATAGTTTTTATTAAAACAATATTTATAAATATACCTCTGAAGGTCCAATTTATATTTATATTAAAAGAAAAATAGAATTTTGGAATTAGGTTGTTTTTCTCTAATCTAAACCCTTCATCTCATAGAGACTGAGCCCAAAGTTGGAGAGCAAAAAATAAAGTCGAAAAGTTAATTGATTAGTGTCTGAGTTGTCCTTAAGATACAAGTGTCATTATACTTCTTTTCATGTTCTATATTAGTGTAAAATAGGACTGTAAAAACACTATAAAAATAAAACTTTGAGTCTTGAATGGAAGAGGAAAGAAATGTTTAAGTTTACCTCAAAACATACCTTATATATGCTTTGAAATATGTTGTATTCAAGATGGCTTCTTGTTGAAGCCATCACCTGTTTAACTGAGCTGGAAGATAGCTGGCCAAGAGAAAATAGGCATGTTTTTGAGAAGAGATGCATTATCTGCTATGTGAGCTTTTCCTCACTGTGACAAAATACCTGAGAAAAACAACATAGTACGGTAGGGAGTGGGAGCATGGGAGGAATAGATGAACTCTAGATAGGGCAAAGGGGTGGGAGGGAAAAGGAGGGGGCAGGGGGTTAGCAAGGATGGTAGAATGTGATGGACATCATTATCCAAAGTATATGTATGAAGAAACAAATTGGTGTCAACATATTTTATATACAACCAGAGATATGAAAAATTGTGCTGTATGGGTGTAATAAGAGTTGTAATGCATTCTGCTATCATTTATTTTTTAAAAATCAATTAGAAAAAAAACTTGAAGGAAGAAAGATTTATTTAAACTCAACGATTTCAGAGGTTCCAGTCCATAGTTGGCTGGTTCCATTATTTTAGGCCTAAAGTAAGGCAGAGTAAAACTGCTCACCTTATGGCCACTGGGAAGCAGAGAGAGGGGCCCTGGGGCTGGGATCGGGGGAGGCCATGGATAAGATATACACTTTCAGGGCATGCCCAGTAACCTGTTACTTCCTCCAGCTAGGCCTTACCTCCTGAAGTTTCCACCACCTCCCCCAGAAACTCATCACCTATGAATCCGTCAATAGATTAATCCACTGAAGTCAGAGCCCTCTCAACCTACTTAGTATATACTTAGAGACACATCTCTGAACCTTGTTGCATTGGGAATCAAGCCTTCAATATATGAGCCTTTGGGGGACATTCCTCATCCAAACCATAACACCTGCACTCTGCACTAATAAGTCCTTCAAAATCTTTTTGAAGAGGAGGCACTATAGAAGGGTAGGAAGAATATAGGCCTTAGAACTTGACGTGTCCAGATTCAAATCCTGGCATCCAGGTAGTTATGATTACTTGGTTTATAAGAATCATTTTCCTTGTCATTAAAATGAGAACAATAATATACACTACAGAACTTTTTAGTTTTTATGAGGATTTAATGATCTGTCATCTAAAAAATCCTTGGTATATAGATGTTAGACAAATGTTTCTAACTATTAAGAAAAAGATTGTAGGGCTGGGGCTATAGCTCAGTGGTAGAGTGCTTGCCTAGCATGCATGAGGCACTGGGTTCCATCCTCAGCACCACATAAAAATAAACGAATAAAATAAAGACATTCTGTCCATCTACAACTACAAAAAAAGAATTAAAAAAAAGAAAAAGATTGTAATAAGTACAAGCAAACAAAAATGTGTTAATTCAGAATTTGCAATAACTTAAGTGAGTTTAGGTCCAGTCTTTAATATCTCAAGGGAAAACATGGTTTACCTGAACTATTGGCATAAGCATTGTCTTAGAAAATGTTTACTGAAGAATAAAATTTTCACATTGGCTGTGATGTGAAAAGCTTATTCTATAGAGTAAAACAAAAAAAAAATTTTTTTATTTTGTAAGACATAATGTCAGGACCCAAAAATACATTTGTATCCTGTATGTAAGAGCATTCTCGTATTGCTTTGAAGAAGGGTCTCTGTCATTAAGGAATGATCTTGAAGGGCTCTGAAGTTCCTGGTCAGCTGTGTTTGAGTGCTCTTCTTCTTCTTCTTCCTTTTTTAAATATTTATTTTTTAGGTATAGGTGGACACAACACAATGCCTTTTTTTTCCGAGAGAGAGAGAGAATTTTTTTTAATATTTATTTTTCAGTTTTCGGTGGACACAACATCTTTATTTTATGTGGTGCTGAGGATCGAACCCAGCGCCCTGCGCATGCCAGGCAAGTGCGTTAGCGCTTGAGCCACATCCCCAGCCCAAAATGCCTTTATTTTTATGTGGTGCTGAGAATCGAACCCGGTTCCCGCCCATGCTAGGTGAGCACTCTACCGCTGAGCCACAATCCCATTAAAGAGTACTTGATCTGGGCTTTTCACACAATTGCCACCCCAGTTGGTCTTTCCCAGGCTTAGTGCAGCATAGAAATTGTTCTGCATATGGGGCTCAGCTCCCTTTTCTTTTGTTATCTTCGCACATTTCCTCTAAAATTAGAAGGGAAAAGCTGAGAGGCTTCAGGTTTGAATATATATCTGCAGTATTTACACATTTTTTAAACTATTTTGGCCCCAACAATAATATCCTATATTTAATAAAAATGTCCTTTGTTCAGAGTGTCCTGGGGTACAGGATAAGGTGATGAAGCAGGGGTATCAGTACTTCCTGGAAGTTTCATCTTCCTTCTGCCACTTAAATATAGTTCACTTTAAGAAAAGTTGGCTAGCATTTAAAACTAAAATTGTTTATATATTTAAAAGATTTAATGCATATGGCAACAGTTTTCTTTTCCTTGATTAAATCTTATTTGTAGAAGAAGGAAATAAGTGCCACATGGTGGCAGCATTACTTAAATTATTGAAGTACTTGGTAGTGTGAGCTCTTGTATTTTCATTAGTGTTTAAGGAGAGTTGACTGTCTTGCTCCTGATTTTCTGCAAAAATTATGGACAGAAGTTCAGAAAGGTCTTCCTTTCAGGTGGAATCCTATGAGTCAAGGTGTTGTCCTCTGTGCCATTACCTTTCTAGCTGGCCTTTCTCATGATGCTGAGGAGAGATACATGTTAGTCTATGAGTTTTATGAAATACAAATGAAATAGTGCTATTCAAATCCCAGTGTAGTTTTTAGCAAACCCCATACACTTAGTGCTTTCTTGAATAGTTATTGAATACCTAGGTATATCAGTAAGAAGGTGTGTAGTTGTTAGTAGCAGCTGAAAAATAGAGGCTTTTTAAGAGGTAAGTTCTACAATTTGAAATTCGGCTGAACTTCCTTCTAAAAATGGAGGAAACCTAACTTCAGTTAAACCTGCACAGAAGTCAAATTCCATAGAAATTTATTAGAAGATAAAAGAGCAGAATAGTATCCCTCAAGAAAATAAAATAAGAAAAATAACTACCCTGAAAGATAAAAAGCTATAAGCTAATACTTCAAAATGAGCTTAGAGAACATAAGAAAATTTGGGAAGTGAGGAGAGAATGATGACATAAGTCAGAAAAATTCTATCCAAATGATTGCATAGAATAGAAATGGGAAATAAAAGATGAGATGAACGAATTCAGGAAAAAGAAAATTTTAGAAGTATTTTAGAATTGAAAACTAAATGAAAAAGAAGACAAGACTGAATAAAATGGCTAGTCCTTATGTGAAACTGAAAATAGGTTTAAAATCGAAGAGACAGGGATGAAGAGATAAAGACTCAAAAGGAAAGAATGTTCATTGATGATAAATACAGACCATCAAAGATTATGTGTGATAATGAGCTCCTAAACAAGAAAACCAAAGCAATGTAAAGGACAAATGTAAAAACAAGAATTCAAGAAAACTTTCCCATATTAACAATACTATTGGAATTGTATTGAAGGGCACACTGCTTTATGTGAAGATTAACCTGGTATAACCAACACAGAGACATTTGCAGATAAAACTGTTGGGTTTTATAGGGGAAAAAAAAAAAAATCCCCTGGGCATCCAGACAAAGTGGCTAAGTCCCTTATGAGAGGAAGAAAATCAGATCGTTAACAGATTTATCTGTGTTGTGCTAGAAGACAGTGGAGTAACAATAGGGGGTTTTATATTTAGCCAAAATGATTCCTAGACATAAGGACCACAGACACACTGTGAAAGTCTGCAGGACTCTGGAAATACTGTTCAAATGAGCATTTCCAACAGAGTGAATTTCAGACAACAAAAATGTTTGGAGAGACTCCCTCGTAAAATGAATTGGTAAGGGTTGTGGCTCAGTGGTAGATCGCTTGCCTGGCACGTGTGAGGCCCTGGGTTCAATCCTCAGCACCACATATGAATAAACCAATAAAGTAAAAAATCCACTGGCAACTAAAAAATATTTTTAAAAAGTGAATTAGTAAGCATTAAAGATATGTTGAGCTAAAGAATTAAGACTGAACAGTGTAGAAGAAGAACAGTGTGACATGCAGTGGCTCCGTGTTCTAACAGTGAAGACGCAGCATAATTATCAGCAAATGGAAGGAGATGGGAAGGTGTATGAAAAGCAGGATTCCCTTGCTGGTTGCCTCATAAATATTAACTGAAAATAAAAAGATACTGTATTAGTCAACTTCCTGTCACTGTGGGAAAAAAAAATACCTGAGAAAAACAATTTAAAGGGAAGCTTTATTTTGGCTTACTATTTCAGAGGTTTTAGTCCACGGTCACTTGGTTCTTTTGGTTCTGAGCCTGTGTTAAGACAGAATGTCATGGAAGCCAGCACATGGTGGTACAGAGTTCCTCACCTCCTATCCACCAGGGAACAAAGGGAAAGGGACAGATAGGGGCTGGGAAAAAATACTTTTCAAAGGCACATCCCAGTGACCAGCAAGGCCCCATCACCTAGTTTCCACCACCTTCCAGTAGCTGGAGATCAGGCTTCAACACATGAGCTTGTGGGAAGACATTTAAGGCCCAACCCATAATAGACAGTATTTCAAATTAGATCCTGAGGAATAAGGAAAGACTAGAGAAAGAAAAGATGGTCACCTAATATATTCTTTATGTAGAGAACAAATAAACTATTGCTGAAAAAGTGGAGGTATTATATACAAGGTTATTGCATAAAGAATTGGTATATACATAACCATGAAAACAAAAATGCTGACTTAAAAATACAGTCTCCAACTTTAAGTAGTTCAATTTAGATTTTTCACCTTTATGTTCCTTTATGGTGGAACAAAAGTGATACACAGCCAGTAGAAACCATCTTTCAAATATTTTGAATTGGATCTGTTCCCAGGCTTGTGACATGAGGTCCAGTCCTCTCACCATGTGGCCAGTACTTCAAACCACAGCTCCCAGTCAGCTACACAATCATGAAAGGAAACAAACAGTACTCACCAGTGTATGTGTTAAGTTAGAATGTTGGTAGATTAGATGAATTAAGTGCATTTTGACTTACATTATTTTCAACTTACATGCATACACATGTGTATGGATGTATATATCCTTACACTAAAATAGTGGTTGGATACATTTTTAAAAATAGTTACCTGAAGAGAAAGTGATAGAGGACACAAGGTACAAAGCATAAAGATGAAAGCTAGGCTTCTTTGAATTTTTTGTTTGTTTCACAGATGTAGTTTTGGAGCCATGTAAGTATTTTACATAATTTAAATCAAAATTGAACTTTAAGGAACAATCTCAAAACATCAAATTAAATGTAGAGAAACAAATTGTGTTTTAGAAAGAAATTATTCCTAATAATGTTAAAACACAGTGATTGGATGATACATTTCTTTCTTTCTTTCTTTGGTACTGGGGATTGCCTGGCTTAAATATACATTTCTAATGTAATATACTTTCAAAACACATAAGTTTTTTAAAAATATTAAATTGTTTTTAGTAATCATTTTGTTAATGCTAATATTTAGTGTTTTTATTTGATCAAATTTATGATAAGGTAAATGAGTAATTGGGTTGGTGTTTTGAAAACCTGGAAAGAAACAGTTAAAACAGAGGAAGGTAATTTGAAATTCTATAGTCCTGGGGAATGCTGTGGCACACTTTGTAATCCAAACTACTTGGGAGGCTAAGACAAGAGGGTCCATCACAAGTTCAAGGACAGCCTTGGCCACTTAGGGAAATCCTGTCTCAAAAAATAATAAAATAAAAAGGGCTGGGAGTGTAACTCCATGGTAGTCACTGGATTCAATCTGCAGTACAGGGCAGAAAAAAATTCTGTAGTCTGAATTTGTTTGTCAATATCACCTCATGGTATTTCTTTTCTTTTCTTCCTTTTTTCCTTTTTTTCACATAGCTCCCAGCCTTGTCTACTGAAAGGTTAGAAATAATGGCCAACCGGTAGCAGCCAGCAGCCCTTGTGCTCAGTTTCTGAATTCCGTCTCTTGGTGCTGGTGTAATGGTTAGAGAACTGCTGATTCTGGAGCAGATGTATAGGATGAGTCTGAAGCATCAGGTTATACCAGAAGGCAAAGAGAATGACAAAGAATAGTGGAATTCCCTAAAAAGCCTCCCACAGCCAATTTGAAGAGACTTCCACTAGACAAAGCTCGGACAGTCTTGAGTATCACTGAAGAGCAATACTGAAATAGGTTGGAAAATCCCAAGTAGGCTTAAATCTATAAGCTCTAGGATGTATATAAACAAAAACTCTTTCTAATCATCCCTAGAGAATACTAAGGAAGTAACTCATTATTGTTTAAATTGGTAAATAAAGGGAGAGAAAATCAAGGGTGGTTTTGTTGTTGTTGTTGTTTTGTTTTCCTTCATATGTGAACATTCCTCAGAGTAACCAAATAGTGGAGGAAGGGCAGTTTCTCTTTCATAGAAGAATCCCTGCTGATAAATGAGGACAGAATGCCAACATCCTGTTGAGAGTGCATAACCCACCTCTGAAAAATTAATACAAACAAAAAAACAAAACAAAATCCTCAATCTGCTTGAACCTTTAGTTCTAACTACTAATTTACAGGAAAGGGAAGAGACAGCAGAGTATGTTAAATTACACCACAGGGATTCATTCATTAAAAAACAGACTATGGGAAATTGTGCAGAACAAATGACTCACTTTATTTCAACAAACCGCAAGGAAAAAATATGATAGAGGAGAAATCTGTAGATTAAAAAGCACTTAAGAAATGTTAACCAGTTGCAATATATGAATCTTAATTTAGGTTTTGGTCCAAACAAATGGAGGGATAAGAAAGAACATTTATAGGACATTTGAGGGAATATGAGCACTACTTTGATATTTAATGATATTAAAGGATTGTTGACCTTGTGTACAGTATGTGTGTGTGTGTCTTTCGGGGGAGGGGGGAGAATATGTGCCTTTATTTCTTTTCCTAAGAGGAATCTTTATTTTACAAAGATATATTGAAATACTTACAGTGAAATGATACGCTACCTAGGATTTTCTTCAAAATGTTCTAGGGGAATCAGTGAAGTATTATAAAGGGAACAAAATCAGTCATGAGTAGAGACTTGTTGAAGCTTGTTGACAAGTACACGAGGGTCCATTATATTATCCTTTCTCAACTTTTATAAGTTTTTAATTTTTCATTATGGGAAAATTACAAAAAGTGAAAAACTGGCCACAGCTGTTTCATAAGCATGATTCAAATAAAAATCCCAGTAGTAGAACTTACTATTATAATCAAATTTAGCACCCTTTTTTAATGAGCTTTTTGTTTTGTATTAATTTTGGATTTGCAGAGATAGTATAGAGTTCCCATATACTTCTCACCCAATTTTGCCCATTACTGATGTCTTATATTACCATGCCACATTTGAAGAAACTAAGAAATCAACATTGGCCCATTGCTGTTAATGAAACACCAGACTGTATTTGGATTTCATGAGTTTTTCCATTACTGCCTTCTTTCTGTTCTGGGCTCTGATCCAGGGTACCACCTTGCATTTAATTATCATGTCTCCCAAGACTTCTTTGGCTGAGACAGTTTATCAGTCTTTCTGTTTTTCTTGACCTTGATAGTCTTATACTAGCAAGGTACCCTATAGAATGCCTCCCAATCTGGGTTTGTCTGATTTTCTCTCATGATTAGGCTTTTGGGGTTATGGATTTGAGGGAAGAAAACCACAGAGTTGAAGTCCCCTTCCCATAGCATCACATCAGGGCTACATGCTATGGACATGATTCCACTAATTGCATGAACCTTCATGGCCCAGTTGAGGTCACATTGGCTAGGTTTCTCCTCCCTATAAAGTGAAGGGTTTCCCCTTTCCCTTGTCTGTTCTTTCAAAGCATGTCACTAAGTCTAGCCCACCCTCAAGTTGGGTGGGGAAGGTAGTTAAGCTCTACTTTCTGGGGGGTGGGTATAGCAGGATCCCCAAGACTCTCCCCAGGCTGTGATTCATTACAAGAGCTCACAGGACTCAGCTACAGTTGATCCAGAGCAAAGCCAGGAAAGGGAAGAGGTGCTGAGAGAAGTCTGGAGGAAACCAGGCAGAAACTCCCAAGACTTCTGTCCCAATTCCACGGATGTGCCTGACTCCCCTAGCAACAGGTTGTGACAACACGCACAGAGTGCATTCAGAGTACCTGGGTGTCCAGGGTTTCTACTTGGACTAGTCAAACAGGCATCCTCAGCCTAGCGAATACCAGAATTCCATGCGCCAGAAGGAAGGTGTCAGTGTTAACCGCAGTCTTTGTGCAAACAGTTTAGGCACAGTGAGCTGTTTTATAATTTATGGAAAGTTATACCAGTGAAGGACACTGATTACTGGTCAGGATTCCAGTCCTCAGCCAAGGACAGCCTTGCAAGCAGGCTTTTCTGAGGACAGCAGTCTCAGTCTGTTGCTGCTCGTTCTATTCTATCAGGGGAGTTATCTACATATCATTACTTTTACCACCCATTTTTATTATTGAGAGTAAAAAAAAAATTGTAAAAAAATGTAATGCACAATGAAATTTAAAGTCGGATCAAAGTGTCTAATTTCTTCCTAGTGAAATATGTGGTACTCTTAAGTCTCTTGTTCTTTTAGTATTTCTCTTGCCCATTTTCAAACATTGCTATAAAAATATTACTCATGGCAATTTTTGGAGCTTTTCATAATTAAAAAAATGCCTCCAGGTTATGACCTCATTTATTGCCAAATAATTAGAAGGCTGTAAATTTCAATAGTAAGTAATAACATAACAACCAGAACTTGAGTGGAAAGCTCAGAAAATAATTATTAAGACTTCAGACACAATAAGTACTAGTCATTTACTTCCTTTTAATAGGAAAAACGTGGTCTTCGAGAAATGCGAGTTCTTGAAAATTTGAAGAATATGATCCATGAAACAAATGAACACACTCTTCCCAAATGCAGAGAAACGATGCAGGACAACTTGAAAGAAGTTCTCCAGAGATGTAAGTTTTTGATTTTGATTTCAAATTAATGCTATGACAAATTTATTTTCTGAAGTATTATGGTGGGAAAGGAAAAGAAGAAACTTCTAATCAGGACACATGAAAGTGGTTGTCTAGTGACTAATGCAAGTTGCCTTGGTATTAGGAGCATGCATCTCCAAAGCAAGATGTGTGCAAGGCAGTCCTTCTAGCATGCAAAAAAATCAAAACAATTTTACCTTTTAAAAAGAAAGTTACTGGGCTGGTGTTGTGGCTCAGTGGTAGAGCACTTGCCTCACACGCATGAGGCATAATTTCGATCCTCAGCACTACATAAAAATAAATAAATAAAATAAAGATATTGTGTCCATCTAAAAATAAAAAAATTTTTAAAAAGTTACCTGTAAGAAAATGTTTGATGATGTGGAATTAGAATATGAAGTGGAAATTTTTTTCCAAACAGACTATCAGAGGTTTTAGTTCCGTTCTTTTCCCCCCCAAAAAAATAATCCTTTCATAAATGTTTGTATTTTATCACTTTTCTTTATTAAGTGACATTCTAATGTAGAGTGATAGTTGATCAAAAGATTATTTATTAGTATTTTTAATATCATAACATAGAGAAGCTTTATGAGTAGCTGTTTTTAAAATTAGCAGTATATCATAAACTTAAGGCTTCTCAGATTTATATTGAGAACATTTGAGGTATGATATACTGGCAAATAATGATGGGTTACTGAAGTACAAAATGGAAAAGTATCCTTGATGGTGGTGGGGACAAAACTGACCTATAATAGAATGGCCGTGAAGGAGATCAGCAGAGACCTTGGTTCATAATGGAGATAAATGGCTTTGTGTGGAACTAAGTCCAGGCTGATGTACTCTAATACTAAAAGAGGGTTGGAAGGGTAAATTCCCGAGATCATATTTGGCTTGAGTGGAACAGCAAGAAGTCTATATGTTTGTACAGAACCCAGACCCCAAAAAACGTTCCAGTACTATGCTAAAAGGAAAACTGCAATTGTTATTAATCAGAATGTTTATGTATGCATTTGATATGTGCCTATAACTCTTCTTTTCCACACTTTGATTATATAAAAGTAAATTGGGTGAAACTCAGTAGAAAACAATGAACAGCTATTTTGACTGGTTGCCTTCTTGGTCTGAAACTCTGAATAAGGACAGCCTTTTGAAAGTAAAGTCTTCCCAGTGAAATAGAAAAATATTAACTGACAGTTTGGATACTGGACTGAAAATACATTTTCTTGAATGGATGAATTAAAACACAAAATGTGAAGTTAATGGGGTTCTAACATCTGTGAAATACTTTGGTCTTGTTGGCATTAGAAACCAGGCAATGGCTTTTGGAGCTGTTTTTCTGCTAACAGCAGGAAAAGCTTCTTCAGTTGGGCTCCGACATAAGAATTTCCTTGTGCCTATTATGCTGACTGTCAACAGTTACAATGGAGATAATTATCTGCCTTTAAAGTTGATGTAGTTTTAAAAATTAGTCTGGACCTGGCTGTCATTCCTAGCAAGTTTTATTTTTAAAAACTTGACATTCTAAATTATATGTTAGCTTATTTATTTTCAGTACTGATTGATCAAGGAGTTTTGCAAAATCATGTAAGCAAGCTTATATATTGAATATTTTCTAAAAGAGTACAAGACTAGTGATGAGTTGAGTTTAGTTTTGTGCTTATTAATAAAGCCGCCATGTCTGTATCTTCCTATACATGTTTGAGAACATACAGGGGATTCAGTCCATTGTCTTCCTAGAACCCTGCAGATTTGGACCATACTCCACTGGTCTGACATTGTACACACAGCAGACTGTGGAACAGGAAGCCAGGGACCTCTAGGAGTCTCCCAGTGGAGAGTTGGGCCAGAATCCTCAGCTTGGTATCGTTTCTGCTTTTGGCTACATTACTACTCACTTTGCAGAGTGTTCTGGGATTGGGTGAGCAGAGATTTTAGGCCAAAACTCATCCATGGTTCCTTAAAAACCACAAAAAGTAAATGAGTCTACCAGGATACAAGAAAGCAACCCTGAAGGTCATCAAAATATTGCCTTTACATATTCTCATTCTGAATACACCAGTGGTGTCTGGGTTCCACTTATTGGTTATTCAATAGGCTTATAAATTTCACCAAGTTTGAGGTCAAAAGATCTTGCCTCAATGTAAAGGGTCCTTGATTTTAGAGAGTAAGGAGGACAAAAAGCTTCTAGGTTGTTCCTCAGATAACCTTACATGGCCAAAGTTGGAGAATATTCTCTCCCCTCTCCCTCTTTTTAAGTACAGTGATTTTTCTTATTTTTTAAAGGATCTTTTTAAGTGATAAGAAATGAAGAAAAAATAAATTCTTTCTCCCTTTCTCTCTTCCTCCCTCCCTCCCTCCCTTCCCCCCCTAACTCCTGAGTTAAACCCAGGGCCTCACATATGTAAGCACATGATTTACCCCTGAGTTACACCTGTAGCTAAGAAAGCACATCATCTACCCCTGTGTTATTACACCCCTAACTGAGAACTTTTTAAAAGAAAGAAAGAAGAAAAAAAAAAAAAAAAGGAAAACAATAAATCACACTAAATAATTACCTAAAAATAACAAGTGCTTTTCAACTTTTGTGAAGATCATTCCAGACATCTGCTTGTTTAATCCAATAGAAGGATAGATGGAGGAGCGATCATTGGATGAGTAGATAGGGAAGGATTGAAAGGAAGAAAGAAGAAAGGACATTTGGCAACAATGATATTGTGTAATTTTTAAATTGAAGTATTAATTTTTAATTTCATTTACATTTGACAACAAAAATTTAAAGAAAACAGAAGGCAATACCTTAAAACAAGTGTTTTTACTATAAAAGATAGTAGTTACTAAAAAATCATTCTAAGGAGAATAACTATAAAAAAACATTTAGAAGGTGCAGTGTTCTTGCTGCTGTTTATTTTTATTGTTTCCATTGTTGGCAGCATGAATGCACGCCTCCCCAGTGGGAGGGTGGTGGGGCTGTGTCCCTGTCCCCTCACTTCTCTCTCCTACCCTCTTACTACTAAGTTTCCCTTTCCATTTATTATATCTGTAATGGTATTATAGTTCTCAATTTATTTACTTAGCTCTGCAGTCTCACTTTTTATTTCATTCTGTATTTTATCATCACATTTGATTTCTTTCATTAAACTCATATTGTTGATTTGTATGGCAAAGGACCTATCAAGAATTTTATTAGGTTTTCTTTCAGAATGGATGTTCTCACATATCATGTTCCTTTCTCCCCTCGCTCATCTATAATGAAAGTACATTCGAATTCTAAGGGCTTTGGCAACTTGTTTTCTCTATCCTATTTTGACTTTTGGGGGATGACTTGGATAGATGGGATTTGTATTCTTGATTCTTTACTAAAATCTGTTCCTATTCTTGGCCACCACTTTTCAGTGTTTGTAGTACACAGTCATAATTTTTTCGTATTTACTAAGCGATGAATTTTTTACCTTTTTTCAACTTTTTTTATACTATTTTGCTATTAGAATTTTCACCTCTTTTTTTATTTAACTATAAAACCCAGTAAAATAAATATTTATTATCCTCCCCACTTTATAGTGGAGGAAACTGAAATTTGTAGTGGTTTAATACTCCTGGTTCTATGGGAGGAACTATAGTGCAAAGTAAATTCTGCTGACTCCAGAGCCCAAGTTCAGCTTCAGGCCATCACCTTCTGTACAGCCAATAAAAGTCCTCCTTTCCTCTGGGACCTCACTCACCCTCTCAGATTCCCTTCTAACCCAGGCTCCTCCTTAGCTTTGTAGTTCCCACTTAGAGCTTTGACTTTAACATTGGGTTACCCCCAACTGCCATCCCATCAATACTTAATTTCTTAGTGGTCTCATATAGAATCATAGCTTTAAATGTCAACTGCATGCCAATCAATAATGCCATATTTTTGTTTTCAGCCTAGGCCACTCCTCTGAATTCCATATACAACTGCCTGGTCTGATAAGCATCTCACTATAACATGTTTAGAACCAAACTTCAAATTATTTTTGTTCAACTTTGAGACTAATTAGAATCTGATCATCCTTGCTACTTCACCAACTGCTACCATTCTGGTTTAAGCCACTCTCATCCCTTATGTAGATTATTCTAGTACTTCATACCTGATCTCTTTACTTCTTCTTTTTCCTCCCTATAGTCCATCCTCCACAGAGAAGCCTGAACGATCCTTTTATATAACTAAGTTCTTGTCATAACTGACCTCAGAATTTCCTCATCTTACATAGATTAAAAGCCCAAATCTTCACGATGACCTGGAAGTTTCTACATAATGTCCCACATTCTGACTTTTATTTCTTACCATTTCCTTTTCCCTCCCTTCATGCCAGCCACTGGCCTCCTTCATCTTCCTCTGATGCACTGAGCATACTCCCTCCCTCCTCAGCATCTTTGCACATACTGCTCCCTTGGAACACTCTTCTCTCCGATGCCTGAGCACCCTCATTTGCTGTAGGTCTCTGCCCAGATGCTAGTGTGAGACCTTTCTTGGCCACCTCTTCCACTTGGCATTCACTGGCTTCTCTGCCATGCTTTCTTTATCCATATCATCCTTCACCAGCTGACATGCTGAATGTTTACCTACATGTTGCCTGTTTTCCATACTGAAATTCAAGTTCCTTGAGCTTGGGGACTTTTTGTTCACTATAGTCTGACCTATGACTGTGTCTGGCACTTTGTAGCTGCTCAGTAATTATTTTTCATTAAAATGAATGAGTGAGCCAACATCTGCTTCTAACACCAAACCAAAATTATTATGATAGAGTTTCTCCTTTATGTTGGGAAAATCGGGACAATGCTAGCTGCATGTTTGGCACAATAACTCTATCAAGGTGCTAACTTCCTTGAAAAATCTTGGTTAAGAGAAAGGCATCTGCTAAATTCCTGACCTTTTATTCTTTAAGTCAACATAGCCTCCTAAAACAGTGAGACAGCCGGGAAGTTTCTTTGTACTGAATTAGGTAGAGCCAGTAAGAGATGTGGAAGTGATAGGAAAGCTCCGAGAAATGGACTTTTTCCTCTTGGAATCAGTAATTATGAAGGAAGAGAGTGTTTGGTGTAGGAAGATGATTTTCTTAGATTTTACAAAAGCATATTTCAGAATTCAGAAAAGAAATTTTATCTGTTGGGTAGCTAATGAGTTAAAATGTGTTACTTCACAGGGGCTGAAATTTCTTAAAATGGATGTTCTATTCAGACATAAAGAAAATTCTGTTGAGAAACAAGTGTGCCTTTGTCAGATATGTCATAACTAAAGGATGTAACAAATGACAAAATAAGTGGCACAGTCCTGTAACTCTTAGAGTAAGCTCAGAATGATCTGAAAATGGCAACCAACTAAAGACAGCAAGTTGGATTTTTAAGTTATGTTCACAGAGCCAGGAAGGGGGAAAAAAACAGGAAATGATAGAACCACTGCCTGGGAAAGATGATGTCATCTTAATAAATGCTGCAGAAAGGAGGCAGATCTAATCAACTCCTATTTTGTTTTGTTTTCATCTTTTCTTTTAGGGAAAAAACAATGATTGGGAACCTAATTTTCAGTCCTTAAATATTATCTTTGATAATAACTAAAATTAATGGTTGCTGATAAAAACATAGCTTTTTGAAAACAAATTCCTCCTCTTTTACCATATTCCCAGAGGGAGAAGCCTAACATTTTTCTGAAAGAGTAATCACAGTCCCTGCCCTGTTATGGAACTTGTGACCTAGTTGGGCCCAGCCTGGGGTGGGGTAGGAAGGCATAATTGTAAAACAATTAGATCAACCTCCAGTTTAAGCAAATGCAAGATAAAGTGGTAGAATACACATACACGTGTATCTGATGAAAGAATTTCAAATCAGGAAAAATCTTTATAGAGAATAACTAATCTAGGAAGGCTTTGTGAAGGCAATGACCTTGAACTCAGCTTTTGAAACAATCAAAACATTTTAAAAAGAGGAAAGGAATAAAGAAAGCACTTTCAATAGGGTAGTGCAGTAAATAGAATAATAGTAACAATAACATTTTGGGACTAATGGCTGTGTGCAAAGAGCTATTTTGGGTGATTTTATTAGTAGTATTTGAATTATTATAAGCATAATCTCTGCTGTTATCTCATGTAACAATCATGTCAGTCCTGAAGTCCTATTATTGGTTGTTATGCTCGTTTAATAAGTGAGGAAGTAAGGTGTGAAGGGAGTAGGAGCAGCACCAGGAACAGTGCTGGTACATGGTGAATGCTCAGTAAATATTTGATGAATGAATGACTGAGAAAACATGTCCAGGATCAGCCACACAACCAAGGGCTCAAGCCTGGATTGGGCTGACCAAGGCTTCCTCAGCCTGCATACCAAACATCTTTATTTGAGTGAAGTGAGAACACCTGTAAACAGAAATAATAGATCTGGTAAATGAAAAAATTTGAATGACTGAAGAATTGAAACTGGTTTCATTGATGAAATATTAAGAGGCAGTAAAGTATGGAGCCAAGTCTTTTGAGAGTCAGAAAGATTTGATTTGAAATGCTGTTTCCTGTTCTTATTAGTTGTATGATCTTCTTGAGTGACAGGATCACCTCTCTGTTCCTCAGATGTGTCATCCATAAAATGGGATGGTCTGTTTTCTAAGAGAAAAATAGGATTAAGGGGATTAAAGCATGTGAATTTCATTTTTGAATACCAAGGATTGAACTTAGGGGTACTCGACCACTGAACCATATATCCAGCCCTATTTTGTATTTCATTTAAATTCACTGAGTTGCTTAGCATGTCACTTCAGCTGAGGCTAGCTTTCAACTGCCTCCTGCCTCAGCCTCTTGAGGTGCTGGGATTATAGGTGTGCACCACTACACCCGGCAAGCATGTGAATTTCTTAGTGCAGGTCTTGGCACATAGTAAATATTCAAATAACTTCAGTAATGAATACATGAGTATCCCTTATCTGAAATGCTTGGTAATAGAATCGTTTTGAATTTTGGCTTTTTTTCTTTTATTGATCTCAGAATATTTGCACATATGATCTCTTGGGAATAGGACCCAAGTCTAAACAGGAAATTCGCCTCTAATTCATATATATCTTATTCATATAGCCCAAAGGTAATTTTATGCAGTATTTTTAGTGTGCTTGCATTTTGCCTGAGACCTACTGCGTAAAGTCTGTGTAGAATATCCCACTTGTGTTGTCAGAACTCAGAAGGGTTTTGTTTTGTTTTGGTACCAAGGATTGAACCCAAAGTCACTTAAACACTGAGCCTCATCCCCAGCCCTTTTTATTTATTCATTTTAATTTTGAGGCAGGATCTCACTAAATTGCTTAGGGCCTCAGCCTCCCTAGCTCTGAGATTACAGGTGTGCACCACTACACCCAGGTAGTGCTCAAAATGTTTTGAATTTTGGAGCCTTTTAGATTTTGGATTTCCAGATTAGGGGTACTCATCCTGTACTGGCAGTTTGGGTTCTTAAGAAATGGAAATGACTTAATAGAAATGATCTGGAGAGTTAAACTTGTCCGGGCTGCCAGGATGCATTAGAAGACAAAAGAGCAGGGGTGAGAAGAATGGTAGAAAGTTGTTGAAACTATCTAGAGGTGAAGCACTGCCTGCAAGAAAATGGTGGTGTGGGTGAGGAAGGGTGGGGGTCAGCGAATTGGAGAGATGAGGGAAAGCCATAATTCCTCAGAATGCAGTGATCAGAGAATTCTGAGGTTGTTCTTGACACTTGTCATTGAAGTCAGTACTCATATGCCGTTGGCTTGCATATCTCAACGCTCAACGATGATGGTCGTTCTAATTACAATATCCCAAATATATTGGCAAAACTTGTTTTTCCCTTTTAGCCATCCACCAGCCATCAAAATGATCGGTTTTTTTGTAGTTTCTTGAGATTAACAGAATCCAAGTCAGTCTCTCCTGACTAAAGGCTAACAATTGTAAACCAACTGTCTGTTTTATTTCAGTGCAAGCAGCTAATGACTCCGTCTGTAGACTCCAGCAGAGGGAACAGGAACGAAGAAAGGTAAAAGTAGATAATGAGCATGTGATTCCTGGATGTTTCTTTTCATTTTTTAATTTTTTTGGTACTGTTGATTGAATCCACCCTACCACTTAGCTATATCCCCAGCTTTTGTTTTGGGGTGAGGCGGGTTTACTGGGGATTGAAGTCAGGGCACTCAACCTCTGAGTTAACATTCCCAGCCCTGTTTTTTATATTTTATTCAGAGACTGGGTCTCACTGAGTTGTTTAGCTCCTTGCTTTTGCTGAGGCTGGCTTTGAACTTGCAATCCTCCTGTCTCAGCCTCCCAAGCTGCTGGGATTAGAGGCATGTGCCACCATGCCCAGCTAAAGAACTCTTTATTTTTTATTTTGAGACTGGGTCTCGCTAAATTGCTTCAGGCCTCTCTGAATTGCTGAGACTAGCTTCTTCCTGTGATCTTCCTTCCTCAGCTCCTGAGTCACTGGGCTTACAGGCGTGCACTGTAACACCCAGCTCTCTGGGTGTTTATTATCATCATATCATTAGCAATTGCTTTTGATCAGAAAATTCTCTGAATTATTTTGATTTATACAGTGAGTTAATTTATTGAATATGGGTTGAGGAGATGTGGTCACATGGTCACACCATCAATATTTTTATAATTCAAATTGTAGATCTCTTTTTTATCTTTTCAGCATTTTCACCTTTTCCCTGAAAGTGGTATTTGTCTCATAAAGGAGAGAGAAAATAGAAGTTTTACATGTAGCAAAAAAATACCCACCAGATTGGAAATATAAATCTTTCCTTTGAGCCTTAAGCATAGAATATATTATGTATATTTCTTCTAGAAAAGGAAGCATTCATGCCTGCAGATGGGTTATTTAATGAATAGTCATAGGAGTATGTGAATCACTTGATGGGCGGTGCTTTGCTTATTTGAATTATATCTTAACTAAATTCAGATGTGGAAAACAGCATACAAATTTAAGTTTCTGTGATAATTTGGTGTTTTCACTTGGACTTTTCATAAAGTGCTTTTGTAACTTATTCATCACTCTAAGTAAAGATACACCTTACAGTTACACTAAGACATGTGAAAATACTAAGTCACTCTGAAAACAATTCCTTTTTGCATGTGTGCATATCAGTAAATGTTACTATCTCTCTCTCTTTGGAAATGTTGTAGTTAATCCACAGTACAAAGTTCAGATCTGTTACTACATAAGTATATAATGGAATGAACCTTTCCAGGGCTTTAATTTCTACACTCTGTACTCAATTCCAGATGTAAAGTTTGAAAATTCAACATTTGGATGATTTAAGTCTTACTGAAAGGACTCAACTGATGGGAAGACTGCCCAAGGGTAGTAGAGTCCCAGCAGGCAGGGTCAGGGAGCACGGCCACTGCTGAGCACATGGATGAAATAGCAAGTCATAGAGCCATAGTTCGTTCGGACTGTCCATTTTGGGGTGTAGTGCCAGCATGATGCTCCTAAAACTGCGAAGGCAGGCGTGGGGGCTTGAGTAGGTCATGCCAGGCTGGAGAGCAGATGATTTTTTAATCCTCTTCTTGCTAGGTACCACTGTGTATGAAAGTTTTTTAATTTGTTAAGTTTAAGACAATTGCTACACTCAAGGAGTTAAAAGTTGGGGGGCTCCAAACCCCTAAAGCTAACACAATGTAGGATAGTAAGAACTGTGATCAAGTTGAAGAAAAGTTTGTGCAATTTGGCAAAAGGAATAATTTATTAGGAAGATGGTGACATTCAAGCCTGACCTTGATCAGTCAATAAGAATTCAGTTGCTGGATGATAGAAGGATAGTGCAGGGAAGGAATGTAACCTATGCAAGGGCAAAAGATGCAGGAAAGCAGTGGTCTCATGGAGCTGGTGTGTGAGCATCAGGTGGTTATTTCTGGAGGTATTAGAGGAGCCAGCCGAAATGCTCTATTAAGCCATCTGTTACTGGAGGCACTAGGAGCATTTCTGTTATTAAGCAGCAGAATAACTGTCTGATAGAATACTGGCTATACATTTTAACATGTAGTTCTCTTGGCTTTCAAAATGGAAAAGCATTCTGTGCCTCATCTACTTCTCTGACACGTTGCAATGTTACGTAAGCAGATTAGGGTGAGTTTGCACTCACACCTGAGTTGGTCTTTCAGACATGTCAAAACAGTTACAATTCTGATAAACAGAAATTCTTTTTATTCTTGAGTAGGATGAACCCTTAAACCATAATTGGAATATTTCCTCTTATCACTTTGAATTATATTCATATTTAACATATTAGCCTTCTCTATATAGGAGAAAAATGACCAGACTGCATAAAAAATATCTGGCTTCTTCTGTTTATAATGGTTGGTTCTTTTATTAGCTGACTGTATGCCCTTGGACGAGTCCCTAAGCTTCAAGCACACGGGAGGCTGAGGCAGGAGGATCACTTGAGCCCAGATCAGTCTGAGCAACATAGTGAGCCCTGTCTCAAAATAAAATAGAAAGGACTGGGGATGTAGCTCAGTGGTCAAGTGTCCCTGAGTTCAGACCTCAGTATAGAGAAGGGAAAGGGGGCAGAAGAAGAAGAAGGAGGAGAGGAGGACCAAAAAAGGTGGGGGGGTGGGGGGTGGCTCAAGGAATTAGACCAGTATATTTCTTAACTGTCTTTATGTCTGAGAATGTTGTTATACTAATTTTTGTAAAATACTAAAAGTTAATGTTTTTGAATGTACTGCAAAGCTGAGTTTCACTGAGAATTACTGTAGAGTATATGAAACCTCTGTTAGTGAGGAACCACCCTGATTTTCTTCTCTCAAGATGGTTTAGTAAAATTAATCAGCTTAAAGGTATTAAAGGGATGCATTTTCACAGCCCAGCAAAAAGTGAAAATTCTTTATAGTCTTAGTGGGACAATGAGCCTTGTGTCTTAAATTTTCATTTTTTTTAAATGTTTATCTACTTACTAGAACAATTTGAAGTATGGATCTTTAGGATTTTTTTTAACTGTCATATCTAGCTTTTTCTGAAATTTTCACATGGCAGGGTGTTGGACTATATGTACAGTCCACCTCCGTGTCTGTGTGTGTGTGTGTGTGTGTGTGTGTGTGTGAGAGAGAGAGAGAGAGAGAGAGAGAGATAAATATGTAGAAAATAAAAATGACTTCTATTTGCATTTTACAGGCTAATGTTAATTGTTGCTTTTGCTTATCCTGTTGGCCACATTTTGTATATTTGAAAGGCTCTCAAAAGCAAAGAAAGATGGGAGTAGTGATGGAATAAAATAGACTATTGCCATTAATCATTACTTCTTTTTTGCCAAGACAATTTGTGGAATTCTGCCGGAAGTAAATTGATAAGCATCATTCAGCCAAATCACATTTCCCACAATTGATATCTAAAAGTATATTCAAAAGAACAATAAATGCACATTCCCTACTTATTTAACATGTCTTGAGAACTGCCATTAATACAAAGGTTACATTTTGCGTGCTAGCACTAAGTAGTGAATTGAAAATGCAATTGGTTTATAAAGTTCACTAGCTCTGAAAAATAGGCCATTAGGAGACAGAAGGTGATTGATATCGTCAATAATTTAAATTTAGGTTCATGTGCAGCATCCACTCTTGAAGTGCCGTCCAGCCACGCCAGAGACAGTGAAATAAATGTAACTGTTTCAGTCTTGTCCACAGATATTTATTAGATTTGGTTATGCTTCTTCATAATTTCTTTTTATGAGGGAGATGAGATCATATAAAGCCATATTCTTGAAAAGATTTGGAGAATACTGAGTAATATTTCCTGCTCTTCTCTTTAAAATAATTTTTGGCACTTGTACTGATATTTCTTACCAAAGTAGTTTTTTCTGTGCCTGGGTAAAGTGTGTGTAAAATTAACAGCATGTATATTGCTGACATATGTTCCAGAATACCTTTTAAACCTTAGTTGGATTATTCAGAATTGTTTCTTACACCAGCATTTTTCACTTCGATGCTGTTGACATTTTGGACCAGATAGAAAGGTCTTTGTTCTGTTGCTGAGGATTGCTGCCAGTACACCATGGGTTGGCTGCCAGTAGCTCCTCCCCTGACCTCTGTTACAATGACCAAAAATCTCTGGAGAAAGAAGCACTCCCCCCACCCCAGTTGAGACTCACTGATTCTAACTAATGTGAGCAAAACTATCTTTAGTTTGTATTCCGGACTTTATTTATTGAACTGGTTCTAGATATAGTTTAGCTTCAGGATTTGTTTTTATTTAAATTTATCTTTTATGGGATATAAATAGATATAGATAGGTATCTCAGTATATTATTACTATTTCTTTCTCTGTTGTGACTTAATTTGTACAATTTACTCAGTAGAAAGATATAACACCATTGCCGCTTATGACTTCTGCTGCATGTTGTAGCTCACTGATAAACTGCCTCTTCATTTTCTTTTAAACTTAGAATTTTCTAAGTTTATCCCCAAAAGAAAGCAAATATATCCATTTAAGAATGCAATTGTTTTCATCTGAAACTTGATTTCAATTTTTTTTATTGTGGTAAAATATGTACAGCATAAAATTCACCTTCTTAACCATTTTTTTCCCCCTAACCAAATTTTTAAGTTTACATTGCAGTGACTTTAAATATATTCCCATTGTTGTGCTGCAGTAATATCACCACCAACTCTCGGTAAAACTCTTTGATCTTGCAAAACTAATGAGATTCTGTATCCACTAACCATTAACTCCCACTTCCCTCTGCCCACACTCCTCAGAACCACCGTTCTGCTTTCTGTCTCTGAATTTGGCTGCTCAAAGTGGAATCATATAATATTTGGGTTTTTTGTGACTAGTTTATTTCTTTAGTATTATATCATCAAGGCTCATCTGTGTTTGTAGCATGTTACAGACTTAAGTTCCATTTTAAGGCTAAAGAATTATTCCATTATGTGTATAGACCACATTTTGTGCACCTATCCACCTGTCTATGGGTGCTTGGGTTGCTTCCACCTTTGAGCTGTTGTGGAAAATACTGCTGTACGCATGAGTGTGCAAATATCTGTTTACATTCTTGCTCTCTGTTCTTTGGGGTATGACCTCAAAGTGAAATTACTGGGTCATGTGTGATTCTACATTTAACGTTTGGAGGAACCTCTATAATATTATATAGCTAGGTTTACCAAAAAGCCCAAGTTTTTGTCTTCCTTAAACATGGAGCTCTTATATGACTTTTTAAAACTGTTTTGGATGAAAATCTTTAAAAATATGTTCTTCTATGCATAAGTTTTATATCATGGAGAGAGAGCGGGGTTGGGGTCAGAGAGAGAGGATTGTGTTTCTATACCAAATGCCTTCAAATACTGTGCTTCGGGTTTTTCTGTCTCCTCCTTTGCCATAGGCTGACTGTCATTTCTTCATATCTCATTTATCAGCTCTTTCTTTTTCTTATTTGTGATTTTTCATATGGTGTAGTCCTGAAAACCAGTTAACTAGTTAGAATTGTGATAGGTTCAGAATATTCTGAAAACAGCAGTTCTTGCCAATGGACTTTGTTACATCTTTTTTTTTGTTTGTTTTTTGGATAGCTCAAAGACCCTGCTGCATAGTTCCTCAACTAAGTCTCAAGTGGATGTTCTTCCCGGGTAGCTGAGTTTTATATATGTGAAGACTGCAGTGTTGTCAATATGGAAACATATAATCAACCTCTCTGTTTTTTTGTGTGTAATTTTTATGAAGAATGCATAGCAATTATTATTTTTAATGGTGAGAGACTAAGAAATTAGGTCAAGTGGACTGACCTCAGGAACTTCAGGAGAAGAAAGCAAGACTGGGTTTTCATTTTGGGCTGGGGAATTGTCAGCTTTCAATTTGTCTCCTGAACCTTGAGGGAAAGAAGTGATATAACTGATGTGGGAAGGCCACTTGGGTGTGTATGTCTTTAGTTATAACGTTGTGTAGTACAAAATGGAGACACTGATTGTTGGCAGCCAATTCATCAGCAGTGGCTATATCCAGGAGGAATGCAGTGAATTTGAAAAATGGGAGGGGCAAACTTACTTTATTTGCATTACTTGTATGCTTCAATTTATTACAAGAATCTATTGTTAAATAAATTAAAGGAGCTGGGGATGTGGCTCAGGTGGTATCGCGCTCACCTGGCATGCGTGAGGCACTGGGTTTGATCCTCAGCACCACATAAAAAAATAAAATAAAGATATTGTGTCCACCTAGAACTAAAAATTTTTTTTTAAAAAAATTAAATTAATTAATTAAAGAACAAAAACTTCACTACCAGAGGATAAAAAGTGGAGTAATCTGCCTTCTAGATGCTGTGCTTGTGATTTCTACAATAATATTTAACTTTTCTTAAGCACCTCAGGTACTGAGCTAGGAAGTTGACATGTATTACCTCTAGTCTTCATAAATATTACTTATTTTTGAACAAAGTAATATTTTTCTCATTTTTAGATTAAACTTTAACTTAGTGTCTTTAGACAACTGGCAATGGGTGAACTAGAACTTGAAGTGAGATTCATATGGTTCCCAAGTCTGCATTTTTCTCCATTGAGCTGCTCTGGATAAAAAGTGCTGCCTGATAGGAGTAGGAACCCAGGCCATCAGCCAGATCAAAAGAGCAGCTAAGCCAATTATGTCTGTGGCACATGCCTGTAATTCCAGCAGCTCGGGAGGCTGAGACAGGAGGATTGCAAGTTCAAGGCCAGCCTCAGAAACTTAGGCTGTCTCAAAATTAAAAAACAAAAAGGGCTGGGGATGACACTCAGTGGCTGAGTGTCCCTGTATTAAATCTCCACAACCATAAATAAATAAGTATATAAATAACAAAGTAAATAAATAAGTTAAAGCAAGATAACAATATTGATGAAGTTTTAATTTTTATTGTTTTTAATCTGTGACTTTTCTGTGAGACTATTAATAGTTTTTGGCAGAAGTCCTACCAAAAAATTAATTAAACTCTTCATGTATTGTCCTTTTTTTTTTTTTTGAGTTGAAATCCATAAGGCTGAGAAGTTAAAAAGGAGTGTGCTGAAGTTGTTTCTCTTCCCCTGGTCTATGAACCCTTTCCCACCACCACTCTAGTACTTATTCAGATCCCCACTACTAATATACAAGCTTCAGGTTTCAGCCTCTGAGTGGCCAGTCGAGTCTCTGAGCCTACCAGGTGTCCCTTTCCATTAGAGCTCTGTGGAGTTAATATGGAGGAATCAGTTGTGATTTCAGATGCGTTATAGGCTTCTGTGGTTTGCTTCTGACAGTTTCCCTTGGTTTGTTTAAAAGAACGTAGCGGGAATCAAAACCACATCAAAACTTCTAACATGCATGTAGAATACTTGAAGAAAATATAGAAAGTTACTTTTCATACCCTTTTTTTTATTTAATTCTTTGTTGTGTGTGTTCAAAGATAATAATTGAAGTTTTTCTTTCAGGGTAGAAAATTAAGTTGCTGTTGTTTTTCTACAGTAGTATTCCCTATTTGTTGCTGTGGTGCTCCAAAGAAAAACCCTTTCATCTTTAGAGAAATTTTAAGGACCATCTCAAGAAGAATTTAGATATTTGACATATTCGACCTTAAATATTTGAGAAAACACTGATTTGCCTGTTTTAGATGTTGATTTGCTTTAAGGGCTAGAATTGAACTGAAGAGATTTCTCGGTTTCTCCTTCAGTAGCTAATGATCTGATTCCTTCTAATGTACTCAAAACATATTATGTAAGACAGACATTTTAATTTCTTATGATTGTCTTAGCATATGTTCTTTAAACTTGATAAAGTATATGTAGTTTGGAACTTGAGAAAACTAGAGGTATTAAAATTACTTGGATTTTTGTCATTTAAGGATACTAAACACCTATGAATTTTAAAAAATGTGAATACTCATGTTCAGTTATAATAAGAAAAGCCTTCACTGTTTCTAATGTGTCCTATTCTTATTGGATGTTAAAATGATAATGTAATTTTTCTTATTGTGATTTATAGTTGATCATTACAGTAACCAAACATCAAGCAATAAAGTTACATTTGTCTCATCTGCATATAAAAATAACTGTATAGAAGATCTTAGGTGATTTTCACATTTTCTTTTCTCAGATGTATCATGACCACTTAATAGCTACTGAGAAACAGCATCAACTCCAGTGGGAGGATTTCATGAAAGAACAACCCCGCCGTCAGGCTGAGGTGGATGAAGAACACAGAAGAGCCATGGAGAGGCTTAAAGAACAATATGCTGAGATGGAGAAGGGCCTAGCAAAATTCTCAACTTTTTAAGAACTTGAACCACAACATTCAGAAATGGAGGAGAAGAATTCATTGACTGCTCCACAAAATACTCCCACCAACATTTAGCCTCTGCTTCAAGCTTAGCAATACCTTCAGTGGCACTCTTCAGTGGCACACAGAGAAACTGCAGCTGGAGCCTGACTGAATGGCCAATAGAAGAAGAGTGCTCTACCATTCCTGTTTCAAGTGCCTAAATGTGATCATTTGAGAGGGGAAGAAGAGGAGGAAAATGAGACGAATTTACTCTTTGTCAGAATTTGATTTGTTTTCTGATCATTAGCTGAGAGAACTATAACTACAGACTTCTTAGAAGGATCTTTCAACTCATTCTCATACAGGGTTGATGTTAATTACTGTAGCTTAAAAGGCAGGTAGCATAGCTGCCTCCCACAGCTTCCCTGGCTGTGAGAGACCTAAGGATGCATAAACTGTTATTCAGTGAGTAATGTAAACAAACAGCTGGCCTTGGAACAAAGATCACATTTAAAAGAGGGAATGATCAAAGCATTGTCTCCACTATGACAAAGATGGCCACGGTGGTGCTGGCACTGCCTGTTGGGAAAGATCAGATTTTGCAGTGCAGCAGAGTGCCTTTCGTGCTGTTCGTTTCCCTGGAGGACAAGACGTGTGTGTTAAGCTTTGTGGCCTTCCAGCTCTTAGTATTTTCATCTTTTGAAACATGCTTAGGAAGAAAAGCTTACCAAAAATATATGTTGGCTTTTAGCCTTTTTCCAAGAACCACAATCTTGCCCATAGTATTTACCTCATTTTTGTGTCTGTTTTTCTGTGGGTAAGCTTTATAAGATAAATAACGTCTATACATGTTCAACTGTTTAATGAGTAATTAGCAAATTCTGCCAAGGAATCCCTCTGGAACCATATAAGCATTCTGGCTCTGAATGAACCAGAAGTGTTTGTCCACGTGGCAAATGATCCATGTTAAATGTAAATCCTTTTTAATGTTCACGTCTGTTCTCATAAGCAGGTGTATTATGATGAAACATGTACCAATTTTGTCATCACTGTGATTTTTAAAATTCTGCATTTAACAGTTGAATTGAAGAACTAAGTTGATTTTGTTTGCCATAAACCAAGCAAAAGTAAATGCAATAATTTCAGGAGATTTATGGAAAATGAATTTGAGGTATGGCCAAATCTTTGTAATAGTTTTCATTGCTTTTCAGTCAAGAAAGGTACAAGAAAGAAAATACCTAACTTTCTCATCTCAGTGTTGCGACTGCAGAAAATTGACAATGCTTGACTGTGTAAACTTATGGCTTACTGTCAAAGCTTCATTCTTGGCTGCATGTTGAAAATGTGATTAAAGTTAATAGAGGAGATGAAATAAGTATTTGAGATTTCTTTCAATAACACTGAACTTCTGCCAACTTTCTCTGTCTGCTACTGTAGGCTTGACAGATTCATCAATCATCCTCTGGTACCTGGACTAAAAAGAGTACTTGCTGACACTAAGGCATGCTGGAATTTTCTTAATTCTTTCAGTGGATGGAAAAAAAAAAAAAAAACTTCCAAAAATATCCCACACATAAAAAGGGAGGGGAGCCTTAAATGAAAATTCCCTTTGTATCATAGGCACTTTACGGAATGCCATTAATCGCCAACACACCATTGAACAGATGCTGTAGCCAAGAACTCGGGATTATATGTGTGAGTGGGAATGTACTCTGTGGTTGCTCAACTGGCACAGGAAAACTTTTCTGATAGTTTTTGTTAATCTCACATGAATAAATACTTTACCTTGTAAGTTTGTATATATTACACAAGTATCTAAGAGACTTCTAGACCAAAACAAATTCAAGGGGTTCTTGAGCTTTAAACAGTAAGATACTCAGTCCTTTCTTTGTAATTTTGTTAGCTATTCAACCTAACTTCTAAAAGGGTGGTTCGTTTATCCTCCTTTTGATATTTTTAGTGCTGAACACTTTTGCTTCTGTTTCCCAGTTTTCCAAACTACTTTTGTTATGTATTTATTTTATGTAAAAATTGATATTAATCATTTCATAATTTACATTTCTGCTATGTTGAACAGAAATACTGTGGGTCCTCTGAAGTTCACAGGATTATGATACGATTAAATGAAGTAATATTTTGTGATTTTAAAGCACTATAGAATTATTTAATTATTTTAAATTCTAAGTATTTTCCAATATTCATTATGATTTCTTGTCTGACTGCAGGAGGCTTTTTTCCTTCATTTCCTAACAGATTTTAAAATTCTATTTTGATTGATTCTTCCTTTAATGGAATTATAGAGAATAGATACATATAATACTGATCTGCTGAAATTTGTTGATAACTGCTTTAAGACCTAGACTGTGGTCAACTTATATAAATGGTTTTTGAAAAGTATACATATTTTCCAGATGTTGCTTGTTCATTAGACTAACATTTTTTTTTTTTGTATTGCTCAAATTCTCTATTTTACTGTTACCTTTTTTCCTTCTACTTGATCTCTCATATTCTGAAACATGTTAGAATTTTCTAGTGGAGTTACTAATTTCAATAGCATCTATTTCTAGTGATGCTTCATTTTGCATTGCCTTAAATATAAACTAGTATTTATATGGGATTTTTATCCTTTTGTTGGATTTCTCTATTAGGTTTTAAATAGGTCTCTTCAAAACTATAAATGGCTCTCTTTCCCTCTGGGTTTTCATTTTATTTTCCACACTGAAGCTCGGCCGAGAATGTGATGGGATTAGGTACACTACTTTCATACATGTCAGCATGGGGTTCCACTGACCTGTAGAATTTGAGCTGTTCCATGACTGAAGGTGCCAGAGATAAGCATTGAAGAGCTTGTACCTTGAAGGTACTTTTCTGAGATAAGTTCCTGAGTAAGGTGCTTCATGTGGGAACACTTAGGGCTTCTTTACAGTAGCCCTCAGAGGTTAGCCGAGATTCCAGGTTACCTCACTGGGCCTGTAGAATTCCCAGGGAATTACATTAAAACATCAAGTTTGGGTGCCAAATTTGTAGCTTCCTCAAACCAGAACTCATGATAAACTTCAATATTTTCCATCACTTCATTGAGTGAATACAGTTCTGCAGTCAAATTACTTAAAAGTATAATTTTCTTTTTGGTTATTTTTTAAATTGGGGAGTTTAATCTATTTACATTTGTTGAAATTACTAATTTTAGGGATTATTTTGTGGTTTATTTTATTTCTTGGTTTCTGTCCTGCCTTTTCTGTTTTTTCAAAGCCCTGTTTTCTTGCCTTCTTTTAGATTGAGTTTTGTTATGTTAACTTGTAATAGTTATATATATAAGTTTTCAAATTTTATATTTTAGTGCTTATCAGGAAATTTAATTTGCACAGTTAACAAAATCTAAAGTTAATATTTTTACTCTCATCCTAAACATTAGAGACTTTAGAACTGTCTGATAGTCTCCCCTAAATTTACAAATACATTATTGTCTAGAATTTTAGTCCTGTCTAGGTTTAACTCCAAATATAATTATTTTATAGAGTCAATGTTTGTTTAGACTTACCTACAAGTTTACTATTTTATTGTTCTCAAAAAAGCTAGCTGGGGGCTGGGGCTGTAGCTCAGTGGTAGACTGCTTGCTTAGCACGTGTAAGGCACTGGGTTTGGTCTTCAGCACCACATATAAATAAATAAATAGATAGATAAAGGTATTGTGTCCATGCACAACTAGATAAAATATTTTCTTTTTTAAAAAGCTAGCTGGGTGAACACTTCTAGGTTGACAGCTGTCTTCTCTCTGATATTTCTCCTTCGTTCTCTTTCTTCAGTTATTCCTTTGCTTCTGAAGTGACAGCTGTCGGTGTGACTAATATTCTTGTAGCTACTCTGTCTTCTCTCCTCAAGTCATGTTTAAGATTTTTGTCTTTGGTGTTCCACAGCCTTGTGTCATCGAATCACAATGTGTTTAGCTAAGGCTTTCTTGTCATCATCCCAAATTAATGCTTAATTTAGGCCTTTTGTGAATTATGGAAGATTCTTAGCTATTATCTCTTTGAATTTTTTGTCTCCTGTGTTCTCTCTATTCTGTCCTTCACGAAATCAAATTAGCCTCGTGTTTTACCTTCTCCCCGACTTCTCCAGATCTCTAAATCTTGGTTTCATATTTTCTACATATTTTTCCTCTATTTGTTGAATTCTGGATAATTTCTTTAGATCTGTTGTCCAGTTCACAAATTTTGTCTTCTCCCTCCTCCTCTCCACCCTCTCACCTCTTTAACTTCTCTTTTGCTATTTTTTAGAGTTATTGTGGGGTTTTTTTTTTTTTTTTTCATTTTTAGAAGTGTTGCCTTGGTACTTTTTCGAACTTTCCTTATAATTAAGGATAGTTCTATTAGTCCCTTTTTTCTTTTCTTTGAACATACTAAATCCTTATTTTGAATTCTGTGATAATTGTAGTATTTTGGGGGGCGGGGTGTATGTAAGGTGTTTGTGTGTCTGAACCTATAGTTTGTTGCTATGGCTGAAACAAGCTTATGGTGACTGGTGACTAGTGTCTTAGCATGACTGGTGATTGTTGGTTGTGAGTTCATAGTCCCCTGGACTTTTCCATGTACTGCCGATACCTTTCTCAGAACACTGCAAACCCCACGCAGCTTCAATGTCAATTTCTCCTTGGTGCCCTGCCTCTCCAGTTCCAGTGCTGTCTGTGAATTTAGACCTAAACAGATGTGACTGTGACAAGGCTTTCCCAGAGGACTCTCTTGCACCCCTTTGTAACTCTGTGGTTTGTTCTTAATCCTTCAGAAATGTTTTATAATTATTTCACTAGTTTCAATTCTCATAAAATGTGAACATTAATATTTTCTCTTGGTACAGCTCATAGTTATTCAGTGAACAGGGAATAGAAATCAGTCAAATTACTGTTTGCCTGTTCTTCCTCATTCTGCTCATTTTAAATTTTTATTTATTTGTTTTGGTATCAAGAATCAAACCCAAGGGTGTTTAACCACTGAGCCACATCCCCAGCCCTTTTTTGTATTTTATTTAGAGATAGAGTCTCTCTGAGTTGCTTAGGGCCTTGCTAAATTGCTGAGGCTGGCTTTGAACTTGCCATCCTCCTTCCTTAGCCTTTCAAATCACTGGGATTACAGGCATGGGCCACTGCGCCTGGCTTGCTCATTTTAAAATTTTAACTCCCCCAAATAGTGCTTTCTGGTGACTATTCTGGCAGCCACAGCAAAGCAGTATTCTGATATTTATATTCATGTTCCACAAGCAAGAGAACACAAACCTACATTACCAACATTTCAGTAACTTAATAAATGAACTAATATTTGGTCCTCACAAAAACTCAGGGTCCAGATCTCTGAAGAAATAGTCAACATAAATGTAAGGTATTTAAACACAGTGCATATATTTGTATAATGTAGCTTGCAAGTACTTTTAAGTGCCTTATATATAATTTCATCTTACTTTGTCCTTGTAACCAAGTAGTACCCACTTGGCCCTTTTAAAGAAAAAAAACCATAGGGAAATATGAGGAATATAGTGTTTTACCTACCAACAACCCACTGCATGACTAGATGAGACAATACTTTTATGCTTTTTAAAAACTTTCCTAAGTGATATCATAAAGATCCATAGTACAGATGGATCAAAAAAGTTTTCCATAGCTTTCTAAAAAGTCTTCTGTGTTACAAACATTAATAAATCAATACATAAAATTTTGTTTAACCATTCACTAGATCATCAGGCTGTGCTGCAAGATAGAATAGAAAGTGAGGTGATAGATATGGTAATGAGCCCGACTTGGTCTTTCCACAATGTATATGTGTATTGAAATATCACATTGAACACCATAAATATGTACAGTTATGGTTTGGCAATTTAAAAGAAAAAATATGTTGATCATGGCCAGGTTAAGAAGCAGTTAAGTACCACCCTGCAGAGAGCAGTGAGTGACTCAAGGCCGCTTGGAACCAGCCGCTGAGTGAAGTGGCACCCTGGCACAGCACTTACTACTGACAGCAAGAGAGGAGGGCGTGTGCAGGACACCTGGGGCTGGCAAGGACGTGTCTCTCGTGACCAGCAGCTCCACGCTCAGCCCCAATGCGCTCTGCGGAAAATGAAGGTGTGTGCCTTTTCATTGTTCCTGGAGTAATCATTTTTCTTTTTAAATTTCAAAAAGAAAATGTGGTGAAACCAGACAGGAATCAGAGTCAACCTGCAGAGCAAATATTAGCACCATCTACGAGTGTGAAGTTTGACTGTGAGAGAAAATTGTGTAAATTGGCTAGAGAGGGCTTCGGTTGGCTCCATGTGAATCTGATTCCTGACATTTACGAAATCACCCAGATTGCTACCATAATTCTTCAGAGAAAAGATTCTGTAAATGTTAAGATTTAATATAATTCTTACCTTAAAATAGAAGTGGTGAAGAGTTTGAAAAGAAAATCTCAGGTCGATTCATTTTTTTAAGTTTTATGTCATCAGAAATACTTAAGCAGCTGTTTTGGAAGTGTATTTTTTTTTTTAAGAGAAGGATTCATAAAATTACAGTAAAAAAAAGATTACAGTAACATCATTGTCACAAAGGAAAAAAATCTGGTAAATTGTATACGAAACAACTTTGTTTTTAAGATTACTTATACATCAAATAATTTATTAAAATGGAAAACATTGATATTTATTTTACTAAGAAAAATTCTGACTAAATGATCTAAAATTTGTAGCTAAATACTCACCAGCAGGTGTCACTACGATAACAGATTTTTTTTTTTTCCCCTTCTACTTTCTAAGCAATTTTGTGTAGTGGGTATATTACATTCGTGGACAAAGATGTGTAATTTAGCAAAACATGCACAGTGTTCCCAGATGGTTTTGATAATTGTATTTTTTTCTTACCTTTCTTCATGTCTCAAATATACAGATTCCTTTATTATATAGTTGAAGTGATGGGTTTATTGGGAATAAAAACAGTTTAAAAACACAGTTTTTGGATTTTATATGGATATACAGAATAGTACACAAATCACGAGGTTACCGTTTGTATAACCAACAGTATCACTAGTATTCCCCAGCACTTTGTACCCCTAGGAGATATTAGGGCTGAAGGGTGCCTCAAACTTATTTTTTGCCTTTATTTTGTCAAAAACGCAACCAGAGGGCTGGGGATGTGGCTCAAGCGGTAGCGCGCTCGCCTGGCATGCGTGCGGCCCGGGTTCGATCCTCAGCACCACATACAAACAAAGATGTTGTGTCCGCCGAAAACTGAAAAATAAATATTAAAAATTTTAAAAAAACACAACCATAGATACTCCTGGCAAATCCAAATCAGAAAATATTTCCAATGTTTTTATATAGAATCTGAAAACCTCCTTGTTCCTTTCTTGAAAATTAAGATGGAGTCAAAATTTTTAAATCAGCATTTAGAGACACAAAAATATAGCAACCAGTGGAAAATAGCAATAGAAATTCAAAGCTAGTATTTGGGTAATTTTTCCCACCTAGTGTGGAAGCAAAAAGTAGAATTGCATTTGTTTATCGGAGCCCTGTGCAGGGTCGGTGTTCTAAAAGAAATCCAGGCAGTATAGCCCTGTATCCTGAAGGACTTTACAATCCAATTGTGCACATACAATAATAAAATTGACAACCAAGACCAAAAAAGATCTGAATATTACATTGAAGATCATTCTATACCAAGCATAACAGTACATGATTAAAATAAGTAAATTCCAGTGGGAGCCATCTCTGTGACTCATGATTAGGAAATCATTTGTAATAAAGACAAATAATTCATTAGGATTTGGGTAATGGGAAGCTGGCAGAGTATTTCCGATTGGTTTAGTTTAGTGAGCACTTAGGGATCACCAGTATTCCCCAGCACTTTGTACTCTTAGGAGATATTAGGGCTGAAGGGTGCCTCAAACTTATTTTCTGCCCTTATTTTGTCAAAAATGCAACCAGAGATACTCCTGGAAAATCCATACAGTAACTCATAGACTTCTTGATATCCAAACAGTGGTAGATAAGACCAGAAATTGTAAAGCACCCTGGGTTGGGAATCAGAGCCTTGCATTTTAGCCATGTTTACATCACTAAATTTATACAGGGACTTCAAAAACATCACTTGGATGGTTCTCACATTGTCCCCAACTTCTATAATTTGTGCCTAACCTTCAGATAATGAGACTATTAAAGTAAGAGCCACCATAGAAATGTTACAGGAAGGTTGCTCTGTGGACTCAGATGAATGACTGATGGATCAAAGAATTTGCCAGCCCACATAGGATTTTTCAGAATGTAGCTGAAAATAGCATTTCCTAGACAGACAGGGGTAGAGGTGAAGATCTTAGTTTGGAATGTAAGATTATGGGAATTTTAATACCCATATTTAGATACGTCTGTGTACTATTTATATTCCTTACAATTACTGGCACAGCCTGGGATTCAGATAATCTGCCCTATTTTCCTTTTTATGTATATTTATAATTGTTAGTCCCCATGACTGAATTTTTGAAAACACCACCACTACAAATTAGGAAAATCAAGAAAGTTATTAAAGCTATTTCTGTATGTCTTTGAAAGAAATATTTTGCTTTTATCTAGTTGGTGAGGAAATACTATGAGGTTTTATTAAGCCGCTACTCCTATTTAAGGATTTCCCATTTCCTTTCCCAGAAGACTAAATTGTTCAAAGACAAAGAATATTTTATGAGTTTTTTATATCCCATGCTTCAGATATGCATTGACTATGTATTTTAAAAAGGGAAGTTCTCCACATTCATTATAAGGCCCATCAAGAGTATGGTTAAAAAATATTTGAATTGTCCTTGCTATTTATATATGTGTGGAATATGAAGAAATATATAAAGATTAGATGTGTTTCATTATTTTTAATCTATACTGTCAGGTTTTAAGTAGTCTTTTAAGTCTTTGATCACCTCATTGAAAATATTTGCTGTTTCTTTCTGTAAAGATTTTGTTTATTTGTGAAACTGGGGATTGAACCCAGGGATGCTCTACTACTGAGCCACATCCCCAGCCTTTTTTTTTTTTTATTTTTTTTTTTCCTTGAGACAGGGTCTCACTGAGTTGGCCAGGCTGACCCCAAGCTTCCCATCTTCCTGCCTCAGCCTCCCAAGTAGCTGGGATTATACATCTGCACCATTGTACCTGGAAACTTTCTGGAAAGGTTTATTCTGTTGTTTTTGTTTTTAAATATATTTTTTATTTTAAATGATGATTATGATACAGTGAACAGGTTGGCTACGTAATTGCTGAGACCACCATCCATCTTGAAAGCTGCATGTTGCAATTCTTGTTCAAATATCCTGCTTCAGCCATTTGTTTTATGCATCACTGTATGAACATGCCACATGCAACTCTTAGCTGATTGGCTTAGCATATAACTGTCCCCAGCCTGAGTACCCTAGAAAGGAACTTCAGGATCTAAATGAATGGAAGTTTCTTGTTGTTGTTGTTTGTTTATTCATTTTAAATCTCTGGATTCGTGGGGCCAACTGTTTTCTAGATGGACTTCACTGTAGAATGATGGTTAGATTATTAAGGTAGGAAGTGGTAGCCAAATCTGGATCTGCTTACTTCCTAGCCAAATGGTTGATTTATTTAATTCCTGTTGGTTCAGTTCTTCATCTGGAAATCTGGAAAGTTTTTAAGGTAAATTATATACAGCTAAAATAGAAACTTGAAATCTTACTTCTTTGGAAAAAAAACAGTTACCCCCAATTAACAAATAGTTTATTTTTCTAAAACTTCACTTAGGTCATCTGTTTGGAACTCAGACTGAGTCTCCTAATAGAAACAATGATGTCCGTGGTGATTAGGCTCTTAGCTGGCCCTCAGAGACAATCATGTCTCAAAATATTATAGCACCAGTAGCAGTCTGTAATGCTAAAAGCTCATAATCAGCCACTACATTTAATGATTTTTAAAAAATTGATCCACAGTCTTGCCTAGTAGGAGCTGGATGTAGGCTTTTGCTGCAGCTGTGAAAGTAACATTGCCAGGTAGGAGCAGAGGAAGCAGAATCTCTTAGTTCCTGGTCACTGAGGGAGGCTTCTATTGAGGGCCAAGTCCTCTTTGGCCCCAGCCCTGGCCTCCCACCAATACACTCCCCTTTCTGTTGCTACCCTACTGCCTCAAAACAGTTCTTCATCTCAAAAAAAAAAGGAGTCTCAGTTTCCTTCTTAAGTGATGCTAAAAGAGGTTTTTGAGGTTTATAATGTGATTTCTTGAGAATAAGAAATAGACGAGAAGGACCCCTCTCCTCACCCCTAACACAAATACCCACATTTTTAAGTGTGTGTAGTTGGCGGTCATGCTCTTCAAACCCGTCACCAGGTCAAGGCATCTCCACCTGCAGATTCAGTGAGCTTCCATAACATTGCAGCCAGGGTCTCTGATACTCTGAGGTGCTTACATTGGCCATGAGATTACTGCCTACAGTCTTACCCTGGGGCTGGAGAAAGAACAACTGAGGTAGGGAGCAGCCCCCCAAGAATTCCACTTCTCTTCTTGTCTGCACCAGCCACACCTGTCCTCACAGACACGTGAGTCCCACACGTGGCACAGCACTCTCCGACCTTCTGTATCTGATACTCGTGCCGATGTGTGTCCCCTGGATCGATGTTGAGTTACTGTCTCAAAATCTCATGGAGGTATCTTGTTAAGGCTACAGAGTTCAAGCCACTCTTGAGTCCTGGAGTGAGGGGACGTCATTGATGTCAATGGCCTGAGGAAACGGTGAATCCTGAGAGAGGCCCAGGCAGGTGTGAGGACCTGCCTCTGTCACTTCCTCTCACTCTGCCCACCTGCCCTTCTCTCTCTGCCTCTTCTTCCACGGGGTGG
This sequence comes from Marmota marmota marmota, assembly GCF_001458135.2. Classification (NCBI taxonomy): domain Eukaryota; kingdom Metazoa; phylum Chordata; class Mammalia; order Rodentia; family Sciuridae; genus Marmota; species Marmota marmota. The sequence goes on along the minus strand of NW_025999913.1, from coordinate 4,828,711 downwards.
AGTTTCAGATGACCCCTACCACCTGGAGGTGGACTTTAGTCGGCAGGCCCCGTCTGTGGAGGAGTGCCCGAGCCAAGGATGAGTGATTTATGCTTTGTAAACCAGATTCTCTAGTTTTATTTGTGGCTGTTTCCATTTTGTAACCCCCAGGTCCTCCATGAAACCTTGCTTAAATGTTCCAACATGATCTCAGCTGTGCAGAGGGAACTAAGAAAGGCGCTCTCCCTCCACATCAAACGTGTGGGGCGTGACGGCTGGCAGTGACCTCTGAGGAGAAGTGGGTGTCGGGCCTGTGAGCTCGTTACCACTTTCCTTGGCAGATTCATCTCCTCACCTACAAGGGGCGACTACACTGGATCTCAGCAAAGAAGAGGTCAAGTTCCCTTTTCAAAGTGCTAGAGAAAGCAGAACTCCAGCTAGCCCCTGAAAAGTAAGTGGTCAACTCAAGGTTACAATGGCCCCGCTGACCGGCTGAGCCACGTCCACACAACCATTTGTATGCTACCTCATGGCTCAAAAAAATAATAATATTCTGTACACAGATTAAATGTTTACAGAAGAAAAATATATTTCAAACTGTTATCAACTAAACTAATTTTTATTTTCATCTTTTTAGGAGATGAAGAGAAAGGAATTTAGAGATTATTTTAAAAATCATTGAACATATCACAAGTGTGGTGTGACTGCCACCCAAGCCCAAGAAGCCCTCCCAAGTCTCCACATTTGTCCTTCAGTTAGGGCCCCAGTATCTGTTCATGTGTACAGCAAAATGTCTGGGGAGAGCTGCTGGTATTTTCTGCTGTCTCCACTTACCTAACTCTGTGTTCTCCCCTGACCCCTTTATAACCCACTTTCAATTCCACTCCTCCCTAAAACCAGTCTCATCAGGATCACCAGCATCCTCCGTGGAGCACACCACTTTCTTCCCTTGGCTGTGATTGCAGCCTGTTCCTGGCTTGCCTTCTGCCTCTGAGCACGTCTCCTCTTTCCAATGTCTGATGACTAATAGGCCCTAAGCACAGACCTCTGGCTCCTCTCTTCCCTACAGGCCATTCCCTGCAGCCAGTCCCCAGGCTGTGGACTCCCAGTTGACACCTCTAGCCTCACTTTCCCCTTCACACACTCAGCAGCCTGGCTAACATCACATTTGGATACTCAGTCTGCGTCTCCAGCTTCAGTATCTACCCAGAACTCCACGCCTCTTCCTTCCCTGCCCCAGTCTTCCCCATTTCAGTATGTAGCACCACTGTTTACCCAGTTGCTTGTGCCAGGATCTAAGCATCATGCTTGATTCTCCCTCCTCCTCCATATCTAACTCATCAGCTAGTCAGGTTGACCCTGCCTCCTTCCCAAATCAAGCCACCCATCCCCACCATCTCCCCTGCCCCGAGTCCAGGCCGTGCCTCTTAACCAATCTGCTTTTATGGTTGCTCCCACTAACTATTTTTAAAAATAGCCATGTCTTACAGAACACCGGCCACACCATGTCATTTTCCTCCTTAGGACACTGCTGACTCTCCCACACAATGAAACCCACAGTCCCTGCCGTGGCCTCTGATGTCCTGTCTGTCCCATTCCTCACCTCCCACCCCTGGCACTTGCTGGGTTTCATCTGGCCCTGCTGGCCTTCTTGCTGGCCTTCAGACATGCCCAGGCTCCCGTCCACCTGGGAGCCCCGCCTCTCTGTTCTTCCCTCAGGTCCTGTCAAGACCTCCTCTCACTTCTAGCTCTCTTCAGACATCACCTCCTCAGAGAGGCCTGCCCTGGTCACCCAGTCTAAATAGTGCCTTTCCATTCTTATTCAATGTCCCCCCGCTGAAATATAAACTCTGTGACAGCAGGAACCTTGTTCACCTCATCTGTCCTATATTCCCAGTGCCTGGAAAATGGAATTTACTGATTGGAGGGACAGGTGTGTGGCTACAGTCTGGGGCTCTTTTCACCTGGACTTTCTCACACTTGATATTGAAAATACTTAGAGCCTCACTAGAAAATGTCAGTATGTTCAATATCCTCTGTTAGGATGTAACCATTGTCTCATTATTGAGTCAAACAAAACTGTCTTCACATCATGAGAGGTGGCAGAGCAGAGGGGATAAAAGTGTCACCAGAGCAGCTATGCTGCTTGCTAACTAGGCAACGGGGGGCGAGTTACTTGACCTCTCTGTGCCTCAGTTTCCTCTTCAGTGAAGGAGAGACGTAAAAGTACCAATACTTTCCTCGTAGATTTGTTTGGAGAATTAAATGAGTTCATGTATATAATGTTTAAAGAACCTGACATGAAATATTTCACTTAATGTTTGCTTTATAGCAATTTCATCGCCATCATCATCATCATCATCATTGATTTGAGATGTCCATTGGGGAATAACTCTGTGTGATCAGCCATAAAAAGGTTGATAGGTTCTGATCATAAAAAGTTTAAGCTTCTTAAATTGAAGTCTGTAATGATTCCCCTTGGAGCACTTAGCTGGATTAGCCTGCTTTCTATGGTCTTAAAATACACATTAAAGGCAAAGAAGTACTAGTTTTGTAAATCCTTAGATGGCACACCCATCCAGCTGGTACCACAAATGATGTCACATTTCAGGAAGATCGGCTAATATATTCCATGGAATCAAAGGTACTTCTTGGGATGAAATGAGTTTTACTTGTAGTTCCCAGGCTGGTTTTGGATTTGGACCCAATATGGAGAAAAGTTGACCCTTTCCAATAGATCTCTGCTGAACTCATTTTGATAGCATTTAATGTACCCAAGTTATTCATGACCACATTTAGAAATTTTGGTGATATCTCTCATTTCTCAAAACAAGGCATGCTTACACCCTTTCAAAAGAATGTGATTGGTATGTGGGTACGTTGTCTGGGGCCAGCCTCTTATCTGGAGACCAGATTCAAAAAGTCTGAGTTCAGCGAAGTGACTTCGATGGCATGCTCTGTTTTGTTTTGCTTTAACATGCATATGGGTCCTGCTGCACCCCCACACACCTAGGAACAATGCCGCACACATCATTTCCTGAAATAATGGAGTTGGAAGGCAATTATCTGCTCACAAAACAGGCTGAAACAACAGTTCCTGATATTCTTCTCAAATACTTAAACTTCCCAAGGAATCCGGAAAAAATAATTCCATGAGCCGGTGTTGTGAATGAAGGTATGAGATTCCAATTTCCTTCACTAAGACCCAGTGACCAGAGACAATTAATTCCACTCAGTGTCACTGAGAGGGGCTGTGGTCTGTGAACAAGGTACTGCCTTCTTACTCCTGCAGGGTTGGGGGTCCAGGTACCCGAGGATTACTTGCAGTTAGACTTATTTTAGGACTTTTACTCTGAAAGGGGATTCAGGACTTCTGTTTCAGACTCTCTAGATAAGAAATGAACACTTTCTAGAAAGAATGCATATCCATTGCAGCCGAGCATGTTGGGTCGTAGTGGGAGAGCTTCTTGAACCCCTTGGCTCCTTCGTTGTGGATGTGGATTAGCAGATGCTCCTCAGAGCTGTCTTTTCTCCAATCCTTAAGAATCTAAACATCACCAAGGTCGCTTTGCGGTAGTCATGGTGAAAAAGAACAAGAAGATTGCTACTATTTAGACGTTGTCTTCTGGAATTCTCATCTGAAGGGAAACTGGTACATCAGCCGGGCACATCCATTCTTGGTATCTTGAGAAAAACCGTGGGGACCCCCCCCCCAGCAGGATGAAGAGAAAAGGGAGACGCTCTCTGCAAGGTTCCTTAGGGAGGGTGTGTGGCTGGCTCCAGAAGCTTCCCCAAAGGCTGGCTGCTGTTCTCAGTCTGGCTTATTTGGGTATTCATCAATCTTATCCCTTTTTGGAAGCCCAGGCTATTGATTTTGACTTCTGATGCACCAGAATCAACTTGTCTGACCTTTTCTTGAATGAAATATATAATTGTTAGAAGTGTAGTATGAAATCTACAATTAAAATCACTTAGTTTTTATTATATCAGAAACCAACCAGTTCCCATAAGTCGTAAGCCGAGCTGCTGTGGTATGCCGAGGTGTCCCCAGAGGCTTGGTCCCCTGGATGGTCCTGTTGGGAGGTGGTGGAAACTGAACAGTTGTGGCCTAGTAGGAGATCCTCAGGTCACTGCCTGGGGACTGTGGGACCCTGGTCTCTTCCTCTCTCTCTCTTTCGCTTCCTAGCTATGAGAAGGAGTGGTTCTGCTCCACCGCCCACGCCTGCCATAGGTGTCGCCTCGCCACAGGCCCAAAGCAACAGGGCCAACCAACCAGCCATAGGCTGGGACCTCCACACCTGAGCCAAAATAAATCCTTCCTCTTTATAAGTTAATGATCAGATTTTTGTGACCGTGATGGAAAGGGCACTGACATAGAGTCACAGTGAGGTTTTCTTCTTTAAGATCTCTCTCCAGTTAGCCCTGCCTTTGCCTGATGGGACAGTGTGGCTGGCCACATGTCCTCGGTAGAGAACTCCTTCCCTCTTGCTTCTGTGTCCTTTGAACTCCCACTGACTCACTTCCCTCCAAGAAACTCAAATGGAGAAACTAGATGTGGAAACGGGTCCGTTTGCTTCATTAAAAACAGCCATAGGTAAAATTCATCACATCTGAAGGGTCAGTGACAAAGGTAAAAGCAAAAGAAGGGCTTGTGTGATCTCGCACGATGGATACAAAGTGGACCACGGGCAGCTCTGGGGTTGGAGTTCAGCTAGGTTTTCAGGATGGTAAAGGACCAGACGTGAGGCCCTGGCATCTCACTCATTCTGGGGAATATGCTGGAACCTGATTCAGGCCTCGTTAATAATTCCCCAGCAATGAACTGCGTCTGCAGCTAACCCTGCAGGCTCTCGTTTGTATCAGTGGAATCATTCCTGGCGTTCTTATCTTGGCTCATTCCCAGGACTGGCTTAACACAATAGTTAGCCAACTCTATAAATTACAGTTCCTTACTGGTCTTCATAACTCACTCCAGAGGGAAACACCAGCCATGAATAATCAGCATGTCCGCGAAGCACTTAAATCTTAATAGGCTGCCATATACATCGAAGGTCGGTGGACACATGTTTTTTAATATAGATTATTTTTCTGGTAGGACAGCAGTTCCGAAAGATACAGTGTCACTTTTTAATAAGGAACCAAGAGTCTATTAGCCTTCAACAGCTGGGTACATCATAGCCTAGGCTATCTACAGGTAAGAAAGTTAAGACTCCTTCCTCGTTTTTAATTCACCCTTTCTGGATAATTTACCCTTTCTGGATAAATGGTAGATTATGAATCTACATTCGCCGTATACCTACTTATATGCATTTCTAGCAGGAGCTATTTTAAATAACAGCTGTGTTGCTAAGCCAGTCAATATTTATCTATTTCTCACTGTGTACTTTTCTAAGTACAAGAGATATCAATGAAATGTAAATGTGGCTACTGCCCTGTAAAAAAACTTTAGTTGAGGAAGTAAAGGCTAAAACCTAAGTGAAATAGTTGGAAAATGATTTTACACTAAGTCTTGGCACTTTTGAATTTTGTAAGAGGAAGAAATCATCATAACCAGGCACGGTGATGCAGGCCTATAATCCCAGCAGCTCAAGAGGCTGAGGAAGGAGGATTGCAAGATCAAAGTCAGCCTCAGCAGTTTAGTGAGGCACTTAGCAACTCAGTGAGACCCTGTCTTTAAATAAAATACAAATTAGGGCTGGGGATGTGACTCGGTGGTTGAGTGCCCCTGAGTTCAATCCCGGTACCAAAAAAGAAAAAAGAAAGAAATCACTGTAGGTCAATAGGTCATTCCATCTTCCAGAGAGGCTGCACAGAAGAGGCAGATGTGAAAGACGTTTGGCGAATAACTGAGCAGAAACAGAAGGAGACTGCAACATTCATGGAGCCTCTTGGAATGCCATAGTGTCCATAATCCCATTAATCCCAAGGAAGTAGACATTCACATCCCTATTTATCCGTGAGAATGTCAAGGATTGGAGAGGTCAAGTAGCTTTGCTCAAGTCCACAGGCTCATGAATTCCTGGCAGGCAGCGGTTGAGGTGATTGGCTCCATATCCCAGACAGCTCCGCCCCTGAACAGGCTTGTAAATTGTTTCTTTGTACTTCAATCTTTCATCTGCCCCCGATGGAAATAATAGCAGCTACTTCAGAGGTTTATGTGGCGCATAAGCATTCAGGGAGACAAGGCACTTAGCACAGTTAGTGACAAACTGGGAGCACTCCACAAATACCAACAAATTACACAGACTGTGTGTGTGTGTTTGTGTGTGTGTGTGTGGTGTGTGTAGTGTGGGTGTGTGGTGTTTTGTGGTGTTGTGTAGTGTGTGTGTGGTGTTGTGTGGTGTGCGTAGTGTGTGTAGTATGTGTGTAGTCTGTGTAGTGTGTCTGTAGTGTGTGTGGTGTGTGTATTGTGTGTGAGTAGTGTGTGTGTGGTGTGTGTAGTGTGTGTAGTATATGTGGTGTGTGTGTAGTGTATGTGTGTGGTGTGTGTAGTATATGTGGTGTGTGTGTGGTGTGTGTGTAGTGTGTGTGTGTGTGTGTGTGTGTGTGTGTGTGTGCAGTGTGTATGCAGTGTGTGTGTAGTGTGTATGTGTAGTATGTGGGGTATGTGTGTGTATGTATAGTGTGTGTGTGTGCAGTTTGACTGAGGGTCGGAGCCACACCTTGTCTGACTCCCGTCCTCTCTGTATTCTGTCCCCTGTTGAAAGATCAAGTAGAAAATCGCAGACAGAGAGTAAGAACAGGCCTGCGGTCTGCCCGAGGAAGGAGGCTGGAATAGGGAGGCTGGCGAAGTGATGGGAACTTTCAATAAGGCAGATGGCAGCGGGGACTGCAGACCAGGTGCCCCAGGGACCAGGCTCGCCAGCCAGCTCCCGGCAGCTCCCGGGTGGGAGGGCCCGAAGAGGGTGGCTCTAGGCAGCGTGTGGGGGCCAGGTGCTGCAGGTCCCCCTGGGACGCTGAAGTGCGGGGTAACGTGACCCTGCGCTGGGCAGGGGAAGGACAGCAAGGCCAAGCTGTCCGCCTGCGGGAGGGGCCGTATGGCCGGCCTGCACCCTCACCCGGGGGCACCACCGCGGGCCTCCTCCACCTCCCGCCAGGAGCCCCGCACAGTTCTCTGTTACACACGGGAGCCACAGTCCACCTGAAGTTCACCAAGAGTGAGTCTGTCTTGATCAGAGGATTAAATCAGTAATGTTTTACTCTAAATAAATCACAAACTAAAATGAAAGAAAAACATGGCACACTCTGGAGTGTCCTAAGGGAAGAGACCTCAGCCTTGGCAAAGCTCACACTGTTTCCATCAGTCCCATTTCTCACGGGCCTGACATTTCTAATTCTATATACCATCCCGCCTTTCTTCACCCAGTGACATGTTTCCAGCTTGAATACGATGATGCCCAATCCTTTTTCTCAACAATATAGGCTGGTGCTTATAGCTGCTAGGTCACAGAATTAACTGCAGAAGTTTACACCTGAACTTAAGAAAACAAGTAGCCTCTATTAACTGAGTGACTCCTGAGCAAATCCTTTGTTTATGGAACTAAGAGCTTAGGTCATGCTAGCACATAAAAGAGCCTGAGTCAGACAAACTGTTAATTATTATGATGTTTGCCCATTAGCTGGAATAAAATAAGCATGAATGATAAACACAGTAGTAATCATATCATTAGTTAGGAAAATATTGACCATAATGATTAAGAATATGGAGGCTGGGTGCGGTGGTGCACGCTTCTAATCCCCATGGCTCAGGAGGCGGAAGCAGGAGGATCGCCAAGTTCAAAGTCGGCCTTACCAAATTGGCAAGGCCCTAAGCAACTTGGCGAGACCCTGTCTCAAAATAAAATATAAGAAAGGGACGTTGCTCAGTGGTTAAGCACCCCTGGGTTTAATTCTTGGTACCAAAAATGAAGAAGAAGAAGAATATGGAATTGAAGCCATTAGTCACGAGGTGCTCTCCTAACCTTGCTCCTCACGGGCTGTTGAATTTAGCACATTACTTTAGGCTCCCTAGGCCTCAGTTTCCTCATCTGATTGTTAAGAGGGATAGTTGACATCATATTTATGAGGCATTTAGAACAATATCTGGCACTTTTAATGTTCAATAAATATGAGTACTTAATTGCATCACCTTATAGTTTTTTTAAAAAAAACTTGCTTGAGAAAAGGCCCAGTGGCCCTCAGAGGGGCAGAGCTTCCAATCACTCCTGCAAGGTAGGCGGGCCTGCGACCCACCAGCAGAAGAGGAGCAGCGGCCTGCTGAGAGGCAGAGCCACCCCCTCCCCCTGC